>NC_066860.1:28278642-28629475 GCF_025177605.1 Cucumis melo | reverse complement strand
AACAATAAATAATAATTATATTTAATTTATCTACATCTTTAGTTCAACACAATTTTAGAGAATAGATAGATTTAAATTTTTGACCGGTTGATTTGAAGATATACATACTTAACCAATTGAATAGTTATGTTCAAATTGACTCAATTCTTACCTTTTTTACTCATAGATATTTGCTTGTTTAAGAAAGGATGTTTGAATTAATCATATAATTTTAAGAAAATATGTGAAATGCCAAAACATTTGGGTTCATATGAAAGAAAAATATATCTACTTGGGACATACAAAAAGGAAAAAAAAAAAAAAAATTTGTTATAAAATGTTTTGACTTTGAGAAATTGATTTTAGTTATTTTGAATCAACAACATCAAGAGGGGCACTTTCAAACTTTTAAGTTACGAGTATAATGCCTTTTAACCCTTTGAGTTACATGTTTAAGTTTGCTTGTTTTGCAGCATGTTTTGGTCGATGATGAGTTTGATATGAACTTTGAGTTTAAGTCAGAGATATAATAAAAACTCCACGCACTAAATATAATTAAGTTTGACTTATTAACTTCATATGTTATAGATACACGTGCCACATAAATTTTCACACTTCTTAAATATTTAGAAAGATAAATTTTAAGAGATGACATAACCTTTTTAAAATATGGAATTAATTTATATCTTAAATTACTTAGTTTTCGAATTTAAAATGTCAAAGTTCTATATAACATTGTGGATCTAAAGGGACTAATGATCTAGATTTGTACATACAAATTCATGTGATGCAACTAAAATATTTAAATGTATAAAAAATACAATAATATATCTATTTTCTTCTTGGTCTTCAAAATTTTCTTATGTTTTTTTGAATAACGCACCAAACTCATCTAATTAGGATTTGGATTTATATTATAATTAAATTAAACAAAGAGAATATATAAAAACAATATAAGACCATACCTGTTTAGTATCTTCCAAATGATCCATTCAGTTATGAACCACGAATTGAATCTAAGAAGCTGCAATCACGTTGAGTTGCTTGCCAGAAGTTTTGTAGCAACAACCAAAGGTTCAAGTTTCAACAACTACAAAAATTTTATCAAACAAATCATTTTAAGTCTTGGGACTTAATAATTTTTTGAAATAAAAAGTAATGATCACACTGACAAGCAAAAACATATGATGTAAATAATAATACCGTTTCATATTGGTCAACAGGATGGACATTTCTATCAAAGAAGGTCATCATCGAATGGATCTGTATACTTTTCATCAGGAGTTCGGTACAGGCAATCCTTAGGATTGCTCTGAACTTCGATTGAAGTAGTTTTTCCGACTTTGTATAAGTTATATCGTTGATGGTTAAAAAAAGGTGCAATAAAACTTGAAATGCGCCATAGAAAATTAATTAAAAACGAAAATAGTTACCAAGAACAGATAGATATCCAAAACAGTCATCCTTCGAGCAAGTTCATGAAAATCTTTATGGACGAACAATCGTATCACTAATAGTGAAATAGCTTTGATGGGTTTCAACATCATAGGCAACATTTTTACTTCTCTCTATTTCTCTTGAATTATTTTGTTATAAGATGAAATCCCAATCCCTAGACATCAAAAGTTGAGATTTAAAGTCAACTATTCTTTTAAAAAGATGCAAAATATTATTATTTGGGATTTTAAATTATTAAAACGAGGTAGGCATGCTACTTTGAATTGGTTTTCAAGAGTATTTTGAAAAATAGTGTTTTTCGAAGATAATGACAAAAATATGGTAGTTTGTGAAGAAATGACAAAAATAGGGTGGATGGCCAAACTATAAAGAATAAGGTAGTTTTTTGAAACGATGAAACTTTACTTAATCCACGTCAGCATCTTTTGACAACTTTGCTTACCAGTTTGAACACGTGCGATGTGATTCCAATAGAAGCTGTCGTGTACCGGGTACACTATTTCTATAATTAATTACATAATCTTTTTTTGTTTGTTTTTAAAAGAAAAGAGAAATGATGGTTGGTTGTTTGGTTGAGTGATGATTCCTCGTAAATCCTTTTTAAGAATGTTTTTTTTGCTTTATTATATGATCATATTGTGTGCGAATATCATATAGCTTATTTTCGTTAAATTTTCCATCTTTTATGCATACAATTCTCATATGAAATCACCAAAACATATACAATTTTTTATTAAATTGGAAATAGATAGGCTTTTACGTATTAAAGATTTTAATTAATAGGCTTCTTGGAAGAATCTTAATATAATTCTTGATATTATTTTATTTACTATCACAAATTTATTAAATCCAAATCTTATTTTATAGTTCAACTCTTGATTTAAATATTGTACTACTATAATATTAGTTTCTTATAGTTGATTCTCTATTTTTAAAAGAATATTATGTTTTGATATTATTAAGATTCTTACATCTAAATCACATCATTTAATTTAGTTTCATTGTAAAATAATTAATTTTAAAAAGTCCAATTTTTAATTTAAATAATAATATACAACTTTATTAAAGTTTTAGCAAACTTTAAAAATGATATAACACCTAAATTTTGTTTACAAAGTACTAAAAGAATTACTTATATATACAATTTATAAGAATGCATTTTAATATAGTTATACATTTATAATTAGATTTGAAATTTATAAGAATTAAAGATTTGGTTTACAAATTAAGGATTTTCTTCATCTTTCTCTACGACATCATCGCGTTGTCGTTGTCTACATCAAATGCATCTACGATAAGTGTCGGCAACATTTGGTCATCGAGTTTGTTGAATAATTTGTTATATATTTTTCATGGTTTGGTCACACATTGAGTTCAAATCTTGTAAATTGTTTTCCATGGAGTAAGCATGTACGTCTTGAACAAAATTATTCTGGACAATTGCAAATAATATAATTAAAAAATGTGCATGCTTGTATTAAATCTTGTATTAAATTTACAAAACAAATCATATTAAAATTCTTACGATGAAATAATAAAAAACGTCGTTAGGTGTGATGAAGCCTCTGGTAATCGACGAATACCAAGTAAAATAATTATCTGATACTGTCGGCTCACGTGTTGCTACTGCTTCTGCACGAAAATTATTTCGAGAATGTCACCTTCCTATATGCTCCGCATGAATTCTACCTAGTACACGACTTCACTGTAAGAAGGACAAGTGTTGCAAATGCATGTGAGGGAAGTCGTGTATCGGGTACACGACTTCGTTGCTACGCGCGACAAATTTAGCAGTCAACTGTAGCGTTGACTTCCAAAACATACACCTGTACCGAAGTCGTGTATCAGATACATGACTTTGCTACTCTATTTCTGTCAATAGTTTCGCGCCTACCGTAGTTTTGTCAATATTTTAAAGAAACATTATTTAAAAGAAATTCTGATTTTTAAATCAACTTGAAAGAAGTAAAACAATTTGGAATTTATATCATTATTGTTACCTTCAAATTATTCACAACTTGTTTTTAGGTTATTGGTGAGATTAACGTTCGAAACCCTTGTAATTAATGATATACATAATTATTATTTTACATGTAAATATTAATCAACGAGTTTAATTAATCTAGTTTGTCCCTTCTTTGATTTGCATGAGTAATTGATAATAATCCAAGTAGTACTACAAAAGTATATAATTTTGCCTTTCGACATGTTTACCCTCCTTCTTAATTAAAAAAGAAAAGGAAGTTGACTGCTTAGTCAAACATAAAAGAAGTTGACTTAATTAAGATAAAAAAAGTTGACTACTTATATTAAACAAAACAAAAGAGAAGTCATGTTAAATATTATTTAAAGTTAGAGAGATCCAAATATAAATCTATAATTTCTTTAAAAAACCCCATAATTTACCATGATGTCTCGCAACGTTTAAAACTACTCACTAACCTCTCCTAGGTTGCACACATTGCATGTGTCAGTATTCTTTTCTAAAACAACAAAAGTTCTCGAAAATATCTTTATAATCCATTGTTTTTTTCCCTAGATTTCCAAACCTTTAAGTAGAGTAAGTATGAAGATCCAATTTAACACTAAGAGTGTAATATGACAACTACTACCAACGGCGGATTTAGTATATGCTCAGGGGCTTTGAGCCCCCCTAAATTTTGTCGTCCTTATAAAGAAAAAAATATTTAATTTTTAATATTTGTAGGTAGTTTATTGATGACTCTATTTGTATGCCTCATTCCAATCCAAGTTCGTATGTAATTTATTTTCTACAACCCTTCTACTACCTTACTTTAAGAGTAATTTTTGTAATTTCCCATTTTGACAATATTTTCAACTCATATAGTTTAGTTACGTTCCATCTTTTTTCTATCACCCGGCACGTAATATGTATAATAGAAGAATAACATTTATTTTAAGATAGTCTATCATTGATTGGTAGTGTCTAATATTATTAAGTTAATTTATTGTAATAGCTTATTGACGCTCCACACATTTATGCATATTATTGTCGATTGATCTTATTAATAAAGTGCGAGAGGAATTTAATTACATCCAAAACTAAGTTAAATTTATATTTAACTTGTGTATCGCAGTGTCCTGTAAATTAAGGTTGGGAGTATGCATATAGCGAGAACAAAAAACAACACCACATAATTTCTTTTATTTCGAAAATATATGAGAATCAAAATCCAAATTCCACATTAAAACATGAAAGCAAACAAATAGAAAAACAACACGAAAACAATGCAACGATGAATAAAGGCGAAAAAAACAAACCAAAAGACTCGGTTAACGAGGAATACGAAGGTAAATAGGAACTTTGTTGGGCTTGTTAGGAGGAGAATCCCAAACAGAGAAAGCACTTGATGAGTTCATCCATTTTTTTGAAATCTCGGGGTGATGTCTTTCTATAACATCTTTTAAACTCTCTGTCTTGTTTACCCATTCCAATCCCCTCTTTGTGTACGCTCCTTCGTTGAAATAGCATGTGAAGAAGGTATCTGCTTCTAGCCTCCTACATTATTACGGTTTTAATTGCTCTAAATTAGTCTGAGTACCAAAATGGTTATATTATAATAAAAATAGTATTTATACATACTTAATTTTTAAAAATAATTTTTTTTTTAAAAAATAGAGATGAAAGTTTGATTTACTCTACCTTGAAGCCATGAGCAAGAAAATGACAAAAGCGGTCTCACTAATAGCAAAGCCTTTGATTTTCTTCTCAGCCAACAACCCCACAAGAATATCAAGCTCCTCCACATTATCACCATACACTTCACGAAGCACTTCAATTGCCTCTTTATTGTCCGTTAAATCTTCCCATTTCGAGATTGGAATAAGAAATAATCCTCTACGAAAGTCATTGTATCGAGCAACTTTCCTCTCTCTATCCCTATAAACTGCAAAATGAAAAGAAAAAAAAGAGTAATATTTAATGATTAACATGATGCAATTGTAAAACGAAGGGTTCAATTTAATTAGATCAGAAGAGGAAGAAGAAGAAAGAAAAAAAAAAAAAAAAAAAAAAAACGAAGGGTGGAGATTGGGTCAACACCTTCAAGGGCGGCAAGGTCAACGTGATCGGGCCTATCCTTGCCGTCCATGTCTTGGGCTATGAGATCCCTAAGCCACAGTGGATAATTAAACAGCTCAAGAGCTCCACTTGCTTGGTGGCCCATTGAAACTAATAGGGCCGTGAAGCCCATCTTCTTCGAGGTCTCTTCTCCTTTGTGCCCTATCATATCACTCATTGGCACTCTATTCAAAGAAGGAAAACAAAAAAGAATATCCATTAAATTAGTTGAAATATGCAAAATAATTTCTCAATGATTGATGATACATAGAGAGAGAGAGAGAGGGAGGGAGAGAGGAGGTACTTTCTATTCAAGGGTGGAGATTTGTTCTCGTCGGGATCGTCATACACATCTCTGAAGTAGAATTCTTCAGGTAGAAGTGGATGCATACGATAGACACTAGTGAATTCTTCAGTCAAGGAATATGAGACACCGTGATTATTTGGTTTTTTTAAACCCACTAAACCTCCCAAAATTTCTCCTCCAACATGTCCGAACATGTCTTTAAATTTCTTTCCCAATAGTCCGTACCTTATATAGAATTAAAAAATCATAAGACTTGATTCAAGGAGTTTATGAGTTTTTTGTTTTTATTTTTTTTATTTTATTGTTGTTGTAATAGAATCAATGAGCCATTGTCAATTATAAGTTTAAAATGACGTCGATTATTTTTGGAATAGTAATAACATTTTCAATTTTTAAGGGTTTAATTAAAATGAGTCCGAACACGTCTTTAAGGGTTTAATTCATTTGGTATTCGAGTGTAGTTGTAATTATATCATCAAATTTTTAATAATTAAAAATGAGTTTGGAAACTTAAAGAAGTGCTAAAATATTAGATTCTCAAACTTATATAATCGTATAAATCTAAACAATTGTATAAATTTAAGGGTAACTTGGGAGTTCAATTTCTCAATCATTATAACTTTGAGTGTCTAATTTTAACATTTGTAAAAGCTTAAAGATGTAATTGTAATTATCACCATATACTTTCAGAAGTGGTTTTTGTAATTTACCCGGCAAAACTAATACCGATAATTTTTTTAGTTTAACAAATGTGATAAAAAGAGATTCAATTTACAAAACAAATCTTTTTCGAAAACTTTTGAAAGAATAAAGGAAGAGTAGTAAAATACCAATTGCCTCTCATTCCAGCAAGCAAAGTGTCAGTTTTGAGAAGCTCAACAGTCCAATCAATGGTGTGAATTTTGGCAATCACAGCAGAAGTCACAAGTCTTGCATGTCTATACAAATCTTTATCCTCCATATCCTTATATTCCATCTGCATTCAATTTTAACGTTATCGTATTTTAATGTATGTATCTCAAACACCATTGACACATCTTTAGCACCCTCACATTTTAGTCCAAAATGTATATTTTTGATAAAAGGTGAGAGATACAAACCTTTAAGGCGTCACAAACGGCATTATGTTCCTTAATGAATAGAGCTTGCAAAGTAGAGACACCAGCCCAACTATTTCTAACATCGCCTGAGATAGCAACACCGTCGGTGTTGTGAGGAAGAAGACCGTCGTCGTCGATCTTTAGCTTCCCATCTTCAAAAGTTCTTACCTTCCCCAACATCTCTGCATTGCTCCCATACAAAACACTTCCATCCCTAAGGAAAGTCAATAGATTTATGAAGCTAGATAATTAGAGAAAGTTGAAAGATTTTTTTTTTGGTTAAAGTTACAAATTCTTATCCTTAATTTTAAAATTTGACTTAAGTTGGTCAACATTTGATCTCTAAATTTTTATAATTTTAAATCTAGTACATAAAATTTTATTTTTCTAAAAATTTTATTCATCTACTAATTGAATATGCATGTTTAAAATGACCATTAGATATTTAATTTAAATTTATGTTTAACAGACTAATTAACTTTTAAAATTGATAAATTTGTCTAAATGTATTAAACATAAAATCGAGAGGTTAGAGTTCTATATATATATATATATTTAAAAAATTGGAGATAAAATAAAAACTAACATGTAATGTAACTTTTGTAGCTTGAAATTGAATTACTTACCACCAAGGTGTTCGAATGTTAATAGTTCCAGTTTTGATGTCTGAAACACCTGTGGGAACTTGTTTCGTGGGGAAGAATTTGAAGGATTTCAATGGACACTCACTTGCAACTTCACGTGGAGCCACCAATTCCACCTCCTGTACTTTCACCAATACAAAAGTTCAACATAACTTCAAAGAACAAAAAGATTAAAATGTTTGACTTCTCGATAAAAAATATATCCATTTTTAGTTAGTTGAGATATGTTTGTATAAAATAGCAAAATCTAGGACTAATAACCTAGATTTGTATTCCTAATAAAATTATACATGTAAATGTGTCAAAATAAAATCAGTTTAATAGTTCAAAAATAATATATTTATCTTCTTCTAGGTCTTCAACTTTTTCTCATATTTTTTAACATTTCAAACTCCACTCAAATCATTGAACTTTGTATTTTAGATTATTAAATAAATAAGATGAATATATAATAATAAACCTGATTGGTTTCCTCCAAATGATCCATCCAATCATGAATCATGAATTGAATCCAAGAAGCAGCAATCACGTTGAATTGCTTTCCAGTGTCGATAAGCTTTTTTCTTGCCAAAAGTTTTGTAGCAACCACCATAGGATCAGGTTTCAACAACTACAAAATTGTTACCAAACGAATCCTTGATTATTTTCGACTTAATACATACTTCTCTTTAAAATAAAAAGTGAAGGCAATGAGCAAAAAACATATATATGATCTAATACCGTTTCGGATTGGTCAACGGGATGGATGTTTCGGCCAAAAAAGGTGTCTTGTGCTCCGGCATCTTCATCGAAGGGATCATTGTACTTTCCATCAGGAGTTCGGTATGGGTAATCCTTCGGATTGAACCGTACTCCACCAGGTGGGGCTTTCCCTACATTGAACAAGCTATATTGCTGATGAAGATGTCGACGAGTTGCTAGATAAAGTAGCCCTAAAATAACAGGAAGTTTATGCCAGACTCCCAATTTATCAACAAAATGTACGATCTGCAAGTTTAAGAAAATGTGAATTTGTTAGCACAGTTTAAGAATGTTTTTTTTTTTTTTTTGTCTCTAAGTTTCCACATGAACATTAGCTTTTATTTTTGGGAGAAACTACAATATGTTTATTTACTTTTTCTACAGTTTTAGAATTTTTTTTCTTTCTATTTCACACTTTGAAAATTTTCCAAAACTAAAAAGAAAAACATAAAAATATGAAATCGAAACAAAACAAATATAGTAAGTCAACTGTTATTGTTTGACAAATAAATTTGTCGTTATAAAACAAAGAAATGACTATTGAACAAAGAAATTTTTTACAACAAAACAATCATAGGGTAAAAATCATTACCAGAAACAAAAAGGTATCAATAGCGGACATCCTTCGAACCACTTCATGAAAATCTTTGTGGATGAACTTTAAAACAAGTCCTTTGAAAACACCCATATCTTTTTGCTCTCTATTTCTCTTGAATTGTTCAAAGAGGACTTGGAATCTCCATCTCCATCTATACCAATATATATATATATAGACAAAAAAGAAAGATTAAAGAAAGATTTCTAAAGTTGACCAATTATTTAAATTCAAATTAAAATAAATATTATTTTGTATTTTGAATTATTAAATTAAAAGCGGTAGATATGATACCTTTAATATTTTAAATAGATCAAATCATCTTAATTAATTGGAAGAAGAAAACAATTAGGATTTTATATTATTATTATTACCCTCAAATTATTCACAACTTGTTTTTGTATATTATTATCATTTATTAAAAAAAATAAATGGAAATTAATCTAATTAAGTTAGTGTGTGAAGTCTAAGTATTTTATTAAACTTGTCTGCTTCTGTTTATATATAATGTTTGAAAAGGATCATTCTTATCTCTAAAGTAATATATAAATGAAATTAATTGATCAACAAATGCATCTCTTTAATTCTTTTAAAATTAGTCTTTTTTTTTCTTTTGTTATTTGTTTTTTTCCTTAAAAAGAAAAGAAAAGAAAGAAAAAAACCTCCATCACAAAGGGAAAAGAAGACTTCACACTAATACTCATCTAAACTTAGCATTAAAAAAAAAAAAAAAAGTCAACGAAAATGGGAACACATAAAAATGATATATTTATTTTTTGTTTTAACAAATAGTCTTTTTTTATTATATATTTTGTTTCTTTCCATCTCTATTTAATATCAACAACCTTGTTGACGAACTTTAATTTTAAAAAAATAATAAAAAAGAGAATGGAGATTTATAACAGAAACTTGTATTGATTTAGACCTTAAACTTGTATAAATGTATTGATTTTAAGATTCTTATATTATTAGATTAACACACCTACGAAATTTGAATTAAGTTAATACATTTATAAAAGTAATATTTAAATTGATAAACAACTATTATCGTTAAGGGTTTAAATTGATAAAACCTCCAAAATTTAATATTCAAATGAATATTAGTTTATAGTTTAAATTGATCCAAACTCTAAAATCGAAAGATATTTATCTTCGACTACATTTCAAATTATTTTTTATATTCGTGCATTTTGCACCAAATTAAATTAAAGTAAGTGCTAAAAAACTGTTGTATCTTAAGTCCCCCTAAATATTTCTAAAATAATGTTATTAGTTCTAATAATTTTTAACTCAAACTTTGAGAACGTTTTTGATACTTTACGAGGATAAAACTTAGACTAAATTTTATTTTTTGGTATATCCCTACATAAACCAAATAATACGCTTTATTATTATTTGATTAAAAGAATAATCAATAAATGTTGTACATTTAAACTGAAGCTTGAAAAATATTAAAAGTTGAGACTTTGTTTTAAACTAAAATAATTAGTCGATGAAAAATTGGAAAGCCAAATTAGAATAAATTAAACCCGAAAAATTAAGAGGTTAAAATAAAATACACTCAACATTTATTTATGCTACATGATCCAAATTGATTTAATGAAGTAACAAAAGAAATAAGCATTTGATAACATAGTTATTTTTACGAAAATGAAACAATCTATCATTATTTGTGTTTCGTAGGACATTTTAGTTCAATTAATAATTAGAAAAATTAAATTATGGACTTTTAATATACCCATCAACAATATTAGATATGTGTGTGTTTAAGGGTAAATTCCACTCACTTTTGGAATTCGCTTTTGCTACGAATTAAAACAACACATACAAATATGAGTGAAATCTCTCTATCAATCTCATAACTTTGGCTTTTATAATTTTAAATAAGGATGCATATAAAATTGTAATCGATGTCTTTTCTACAGGCGGTTCATAAATTTAGTACATATTGTAATTATATATATATTTCCAAATGAATAACACATGTTTAATTTAAAAACTTTTAGGTTTAAAAAACAAATGACTATGATTTAATATTAAAAAGTTTGAATATGCCACAATGAATTTAGCACTTAACGACAATTAACATCTATCGTTTCTCTTTGAATTGTAGGTTTGATCACTTATTCTGATAATTGTTAAAAAAAAATGATATTTAAATTTGAAAAATTTACGTATATGTAACAAAATACCAAACTATTTACGGCTTGTATAACAAAGCTCATAAAATTAGCAATTTTTTAATTATTCTAAGTTTGCCCTTTCATCTTTTTCTCTTCCTCAGGATGAAATCGTCTTTTTCTCCTGCGATTTCTTTCATCTTACTCCTGTGATTTGTTTTATCCAAATTTCTTTCATTGTATTTCTCTTTTCCTCTTCTTTTTTTTTTCTACGATTTCTTTCTATAATCTTTCTTATTTTTCAATTCTTTTTTTACGTCGTTAAATCTTTCAATCGTCTTTTCTTCTTTTTTTTTTAATTTCTTTTTATGTCGTTTAATATTTGCATCATATTTCTTCTTTTCAGATTCTTTTTTACGTTGTTTTATCTTTTCATCGTCATTTTCTTTTCTTTTTTTTTTTTCGCCGTGATTTCTTTCTATCGGTTTTTTTATGTCGTTTAAATTTGAATAACCAAATCTAAACGATCGCGTACAAAAAATAATTTAGATTGGAGTAGCCAAATCTAAACAATCGTGTACCAAAATAATTAAAAAAATCATTTAACAAAAAATAAACGATCGTGTGGACAAATCTAAACTATCGTGTAGACAAATATAAACAATCGTATAAAAAATTAAACGAGTGTAGCAAAAGAATTTTAAAAAATTGTTTAGCCAAATCTGAACGATCGTGTAGACAAATCTAAACGATCATGTAGCAAAAGAATTTAAAATAATCGTTTAGCCAAATCTAAACGATCGTATACCAAATTTTGAAAAAAATTCATTTAGGTTTGGGTCCCAAAATATAAACGATCGTGTAACCAAATTTAAACGTAACCAAATTAAACGATCGTGTAACAAAATTAAATGATAGAATTGAAAAAATAAATTGTAGCCAAATCATCTAAACGATCAAATCTAAACGATGGTATAACCAAATTTAAATGTAACCAAATTTAACGATAGAATTGAAAAATAAATTGTAGTCATATCTAAACGATCGTGTACCAAACAATAGCCAAATCTAAACCACTACAAGAGACGTGGGTACTCCCGACGCACAAATACGTCGGCGAAAATGCAAAGAACGTCGGGAAAGGATATCCCGACGTACAAAACGACGTCGGGAAGAACGTCGGGGGAAATGCGTCGCGAGAGGCTTTCCCGACGCCGAATTGGTACGGCGTCGGGAAAGCCTATTTTCCGACGTTTTTTTCCCGACGTAATGAACGTCGGGAAATATTTTTTATATATTTTTTTAAATATTTTATTTTTACTTTTTTCCTTATAATATTTTGCTCAAACATTCACAATGATGTTCGGATTGCTCAAAAAAATTTGGCGACGTTTTGGATTAAATTAATAAATATACAAACACAAATTAAAAAATAGAATTAAAATTAATAATACGAATAAGTTTACTACAAGAAAATATAGTTTTCAATATACAAAAAACATAAACATAAGACCCAATCTCCCAACGAGGTGCGTATGCGCGTCATTCTACACCTTCGGTCCTAAAAATGGTATAAAAATAACTAAGTTTAATACATAATCATATATTGCAAAAACTTAAGAATAATAGAGACATATACGACGTACCGCAGGGCTAGGGATCATGTGGTGGTCCCTGTTGTGCACGAGTTAGGTCTTCAATCATCTTTTTCATAGCTTCCACTTGTGAAGCTAATGCTTGGTGATTTCTATCTTGTACTTCAATCCGTTCCAAAGCTTCATGAAGTTTAGCTTGTAATTCAATCTCTTTTTGTGTGGACTGCGAAGAACAAGATGTCGACGAACTGCTTGCACTTGCCGTTCTGCGGGCCTTCGGCTTGGGTCCCCAACCAAGGCCTTTTGAGTAGCCTGGTCGTCGACCCAACACCTGATCGCATATCTCATCCTCAGAGAGTGGCTGACTACCCTCTGGGGTAGGCTGGGATTGGAGTTCCAGCATTTGATTCTGCAACAAATTTAAAAATTATGTTAGGTAACGCGCTAAAATATATAATAAAAGTGGATAATTAATAAGGGTATAACTTACATGCGCATCCTCGGCGGCCTGCGACACGAATGTCCCAGCTCGAACGTGTGTTTCCCGGAACAATTCCACACGATCGACCGGCTGCCCTCTTCTTTCAGCGAGCTCATACTGTCGTTGTAGAAACGACTTCGACCCGCTACTATGATTGTAAGGCTGCTTCTGTCTAGCAGCCTTGTTTGTCCGTGATTGCTCCTGCATTAAAACAATTATATTGTTTATTTCTTATACATATAAAAACTTGTTATCATAATTAATCATGACAAATACCTGGAATGCACGGCTGATATAATGGTCGCAGAGGAAGTGCCAATCCTCATCACGTCCAACCAATGCGTTTGGTGGATTGGCACGAGCCTCCTCCGGGTCGCTGTACTTTTTGAAATGTTTATGACAGTCGGCCCGGAACTCTTTAAAGGTCGTGAGCATCTGATGCTCAACAAACCTGTTCATTGCTTGATCGTTGAAATCAAGCACAAAGAATCGCTGCACATTACAAACATAACACATTAGATTGGTTAAAGTTAGATATGTTTCAAATGAAATCATATATAAATGTGTAGTGCATTTAATTACCTGGAGGTCGCCCTTGACGACCTCAATGTATTCTCTCCCAACGTCCGTCCACTTAAGACAGCGGACAGGAAATGTCTTTCGCACGCACACGCCTATCGCTTGGCTGAAGCGAACGGCGTGTGGAGAAATAGGCTTCTCCGCTCCAGGGGCGATCGTCATCGGAATGCGCCCATTTATTGCAACGTGGCGCTCTAACTCCAAGAGTCGAGACTGCGCACGTCTCCTAGGAGTCGGGGTCGTTTGTTGAGAAGAAGACCCTGCTCAATAAATAGACAATAAGATATAAAGTTAGGAACCCCTACATGAAATATTTGTAAGTTAAAAATGAATAAAATTCTTAGACTCACCCGTATTGTCGCCCACAGATGACGACCCTCCCGCAATGTTATCTAAATCCTCCTCAAACTGGAGGAACATATCGTCCGTCTCCATAAAACTTGATCGTCGATATGACATAATGACTATGGACATATAAAAAACAAACATTCAATAACCAAATACAAACACATAGCTAGAATCAAAATATATAAACTAGATATAAATATGTGCATACGTGGTTTAATTTGTCACTATAATTCCTCATCGCTTGCATGTGACAAGTGTTCATCCACATCGTCGATGAAGTCGTCAGTGACATGACGCACAACCGGTCTTTCAACGATTGTGGGATCAACGTCATTTCTGCATAGAGTGTCATCCTCGATGTGGTCATCCACTTGGTGGCTTACAACAACTTCTACTATATTAATATGGTCATTCTGAACATCCTCCACTTCTGGCACGTCCCAAATACGCTTATTTTGGATGACTTGCACAACTTTCCAATTGATACCATTTTTTGGATCATCTACATAAAAAACTTGATGTGCTTGAGTTGCAAGAATTACAGGTTCCTCCGCGTACCAAAATCGGGATGTGTTGAGAGATTTGTACCCTACTTCAATGTGTGTCGTTCTTTGACTTTTGTTTACGTCCGTGTCATACCACCGACACTTAAATAGCCATACATTTCTTCCCAACGGATATTGTACGTGCAACACTTCGTCCAGAACACCGTAGAAATTATTGTCTCCAGTTCCACTTGCATCGCTTTCACCAATGACCATTATTCCACTATTTTGAGTAGTACGTCGAGAATCAAGTTCAATAGTGTGAAATCTTACACCACCAACGATGCATCCATTGTAACAACGAACGTCAAAGGATGGTCCCATCGCTAGTGAGAAGAAATCATCAGATAGGTTTGCAGACTGACGCAGTTCTAACACCTGTGCTCGAAACCATTCAGGGAATGCTCGTTCATGTATTTTATACAAATCCATAGAAGTTTGAGCATGTCGACGTTGGAGCCTCAAATGTTTCCTAATAGAGATGAGTTTAATTTCTGTAAGAACAATATATAACAAATATTTAAAAATTACAAAGATGATGAATATGCTTACTTGCGATACTCTGTTATTTCGTCAGCATTATTCAGTATGTACCAATGGAAGAGTCGTTTCTCTTCCTCTGATATAGCACGAACACTTGATGCACCTAAGGGTCGTACTTTCTGCTTGAAAATTTCAAAATCACCAATTACCTCGTTCTCTACAATGGTATCATCATTTCGCTCATCTCTTGTGAATCGAGTCTCTATACCACGTAGGTAACGTGAACAAAAGGTACTAGATTCATTCATGATATAGCCTTCTGCAATTGACCCCTCAGGACGTGCTTTGTTTCTAACATACTGCTTTAACGTTCGTAGACTCCTTTCAATCGGATACATCCAACTATAAGAAACCGGACCAGTAATCTTCGTTTCATATGGTAAGTGAACGGCAAGGTGCACCATAACGCTAAAAAAGGCAGGTGAAAATATTCTTTCCAACTTACAAAGTATGATTATGATATCTGCTTGCAATCTGTCTAGATCACTTACTCTTATCGTTCGGGCGCACAAGTCACGGAAAAAATTACATAATTCGGTTATAGCAGTGTATACGTTCTTCGGTAAGAATGCTCGAATACCAATTGGTAGCAGTCGATGTAATAAAACATGGCAATCATGCGTTTTTAATCCTGATATTTTCCCCTCTCTTTCATGCACACATCTCGATATATTGGAAACAGATCCATCGGGAAACTTAACTGATTTCAGAAACTTACAAAACTCTACTCGTTCACTGGTAGTCAACGTGTAGCTCGCATGTGGCTTCACCAATCGGTTACCCACTTCTACAAGATGTAAATCCTTTCTTATCTTCAGATCTTGTAAGTCCAACCTAGCATTCGTGTTATCCTTCGTTTTCCCTTCGATGTTCAATAACGTACCAATCAAATTGTCACAAACATTCTTCTCAATGTGCATTACATCAAGTTTGTGACGTAACAAAAGTCTCGACCAATAAGGAAGATTGAAAAAAATACTTTTCTTCGTCCAATTAAGAGCTCTCTTTCTTTTCTTATCCTGTATTGAAGGATGTTTACTCATAACTGGAAATTCCAACTGATCTAGTTGTTCTAATATTTCATGCCCATTCATCACCACAGGAGGAGCCTTACGCTCTACCTTTCCATCGTGTAGCCTACTTCTACGCCACACGTGATTCTGTGGAAGATAGCGTCTATGTCCCATGAAAGATATTCTACCTCGTATCCCGAAGGACGATCTATCACTCATGCATATAGGACATGCCTGATACCCCTTCGTACTCCACCCTGATAGGTCACCATACGCCGGGAAGTCATTAATCGTCCACAACAAGGCTGCGTATAGCTGAAAGAACTGACCTGTAAGAGAGTCATACGTACGCACCCCAAAAGTCCATAAGTCTTTCAATTCCTCAATCAATGGTTGGAGATACACATCAATTTCCCTACCAGGAGATTTAGGACCGGGTATGAGCAATGACATAAAGAAATTTGTCTCTTTCATGCATTTCCATGGTGGCAAATTGTAAGGAAGTAACACAACAGGCCACATACTGTACGAGGTACTCATTTGACCAAATGGGTTAAACCCATCTGAAGCCAAGCCCAAACGCACGTTTCGTGGATCAGAAGCAAAATCAGGAAATTCAGAATCAAAGTGCTTCCACCCCTCTGCATCAGCTGGATGTCTTAAGACATCATCTGTTTCAACACGTTTGTCCCTATGCCATCTCATGTCAGCAGACCCTTCCTGCGATACAAACAAGCGCTGTAATCTAGGTACTAAAGGAAAGTGGCGCAATACCTTATGCGGAATTTTTTTCCCTCTATTATCATTAACCTTGTACCTAGCCTCGCCACATGTAGGACAATGTTGCAAATCAGCAAACTCTTTCCAATACAATACACAATCATACTTGCACGCGTGAATAGTCTCGTATCCCAAACCCAAGTCACGAAGTTTTCGTTTTGCTTCATAAAATGAACTAGGAATAGTACTATTACACATTGGAAACGCTGCTCTTAAAAGTTCTAACAACATGTCGAACGACTTGTTACTCCAACCATTTAGAACTTTCACATGCATCAACTTAACCAAAAAATTCAACGACGAAAATTCAGAACAACCGGGGTACAACTCATTACGTGCTTGATTCAATAAGTCTTGAAATATATTATTTGTTGTATCTTCATCTATATTTACCCCAACATTCATCGCCATTTCATGATCTTCCAAACGAAATTCCTCTATTTCCTCTTCATGTTCAATAGGGGCTTGTAAATCATTTAGCATACCAAAGATATCACCTTCTTCATTAAATTGTGTACTACTAGTTCCTTCATTAAAAGGATTACTACTAGTTCCTTCCTCAAAGTTTTCTGTACCTCTATAGCTAGACTCTCCATGATACACCCATTCTGTGTAGTAGGGGGATATTCCTATAGTTAGTAGATGTCTTTCCACACCCTCTAATGAGCTCCAATTTAAATTCAAACATCTCTTGCATGGACACCTCAATCGTCCGTAAGCATCAACGTGAAATTTGGCAAATTCTAAAAATTGGGTCACTCCATGTCTATACTCAAGGGATAACTTATTTCTAAGTTTCATCCAACCCTTATCCATAGCTGCAGGATAGCCAACACAACCTAATTATTAACAACACAATACTTCAAAATATCTTCACATCCTACCAACCCCTCCAAACTACAAAGGCTACCATAACTGCAGGATAGCCAACACAACCTAATTATTAACAACAAAATACTTCAAGCTATCCTAACTACCACCCCTTGATACCAGCAAATTCAAAACAAAAAAGGCTACCATAACTGCAGGATAGCCATCCCAAACATAAACAAATTCAGAACAAAAAAGCTACCATAACTGCAGGATAGCAAAAACAAATCTTAACACACATATTACATTCCCAATTCAATTTAACTATTAACTCCCCCCCCCCCCCCCCTTCAAATTTCAATTTTTCATTCAACTATAAATTCCCCTCCTCCCCCCCCCCCCCCCAATCTCAATTTTCAATTTAACTTAAACCCCCTCCCTCCAATTCAATTTTAAATTTAACTATTAACTCCACTCCCCCCCCCCCCCCCTCCAATTTCAATTTTCCATTCAACTATAAATTCCCCTCCCCCCCCCCCCCCCCCCCCCCAATCTCAATTTTCAATTTAACTTAAACCCCCTCCCTCTAATTCAATTTTAAATTTAACTATTAACTCCACTCCCCCCCCCCCCCCCCCCCCCAATTTCAATTTTCAATTTTCAATTTTCAATTCAAATATAAACCCCCCTCCCAATTCAAATTTCAATTTAACAATAAACCTCTCCCCCAATTCAACCCCCATTCAATTTTATTCAATTTTCTAAAACAAAAATCCTAAACCATTCAAATTTCAAATTTCAATTCAACTACAAATTACACACACTCTATACAAAAATACATTTAACAAACAAAAATCTATTCCAAAAGAAAATCCTAAACTAATTTTCATAAAAAATAACCCTAAACTAATTTTTATCAAAAAAAACCCTAAAACATAAACTTAAATCAAATAAATTTACATATTTCACTTACCTAACGTGGCAGACGGCGACGAGGAACAGCGGCGAGGGCGGTCGGCGACGGACGGCGGCGGAACAAAAGGAAACAACGGCAAGGCGATCGACTTCTTCTTCTTCTCCTTTCTTTTTCTCCTCTCCTCTCGGCTTCGGTTCTGTGAATACAGAACTGAAATGAATTTAAAGGGGATTTCCCGACGCAGTCACGAGGCGTCGGGAAATCCCCCAAAATGCGTCGGGAATTCCCCTTTTCCCGACGCTCATTAAACACCTTTTCCCGACGTTTCACGTGGCGTCGGGAAAAACCCCTATTCCCGACGCCTCTCCCGACGCACTGTGCACGGCGTCGGGAAAAGTCCCTTTTCCCGACGTATTGTTGCCGACGCCTTCGTAGTGCGTCGGGAAAGATTGTTTTCCCGACGCATCTCCCGACGCGTTATTGGTGGCGTCGGGAAAGCCCTTATTCCCGACGTTTTTTATGCCGACGTGATTTTCAGCGTCGGGAATGGGCCATTTTCTTGTAGTGAACGATTGTAAATATATTACGCGCGCGTTATTGACGGTGTTGTTGACGGGGCATTTTTTATATTTTACACAATCGGCCTTTGGACTTTTTTCATTTTCGAAATTGTTCTATATAGTATAAATACTTTGTCGATTTTTTATATTTTTGAAAAGACCCCTTTACATTTAAGAGCTCAAGGATATTTCGATCAGATCTACCCACACTATAGCAACTTTAGCATTTCTTCAAGGGGGTGTTCTTCATAGTATTATTCTAATTAAGAATCATCCAAGATGAAGAGGTTAGGTATTAGGAAGTGTAATTGAATCTATTACACCTTTTTTATTTGAAAAAAAAATAAATTCAATTTTAATTATGATGCTTTTATTAAATTATGTTTTTAAATGGCTTACAAAAATAACCTTTTCCAATTTTAAGGGAAAAAAAATCAATTTATAATATCTTAAAACTGGTTTTTGAATTAATAAAAACTTTAAATAACTAATATAATAATTGAATCATTTAAAATCCTTTAACTTTCATGGGTAAATTATTACGATGCATGCATAAGAAACATGTTATGCATAATAATAAACAAGTTAACAACTTTCTTATTTATTTAGAAAATACGAGAATCAAAATTTAAATCTAAACATTAAAACATGAATTAAAGAAAAAGATCAAAAGAAAAATAAGACAACAATAATAACATGGCTATGAAAACCGAAGAAAAGAGGAAAAACAAAGTTAATGAGGAATACGAAGATAAATAGGGATGGGATTGGGCTTGTTAGGAGGAGAATCCCAAACGGAGAAAGCACTTGATGAGTTCATCCATTTGTTTGAAATCTCTGGATAATGTCTTTCTATAACATCTTTCAAACTCTCTGTTGTGTTTACCCATTCCAATCCTTTCTTTGTGTATGTTTCTTCGTTGAAATGACTTGTGAAGAATCTATCTGCCTCTAACCTCCTGCATTATCAAGATTTTTTCTTTAAATAAAATTAAATCCTACAAATTGGCTACAGTAAACTATCAAGCTTTTCATATGATTTCTTTAATTAAATTGTTTTTTTTTTTGTTTTTTTTTTTTTTAACTTTACCTTGAAGCCATGATCAAGAAAATGACAAAAGCAGTCTCACTAATAGCAAAGCCTTTGATTTTCTTTTCTGCCATCAATCCTACCAAAATATCAAGCTCCTCCACATCATCACCGTACACTTCACGAAGTACTTCAATCGCCTCTTCATCGTCAGTTAGATCTTCCCACTTGGAGATTGGAATGAGAAATAATCCCCGACGGAAGTCATTGTACCTAGCAACTCTCCTTTCTCTGTCCCTATAAACTGCAAGATGGAAAGAAAGAAAATTATCGTTTAACATAATGTAATTGTAAAGAAACAAAGGGTTGAGATTAGATGAGGAGAGAAACGAAGGGCTGTGATTGGGTCAACACCTTCAAGAGCGGCAAGGTCAACGTGATCGGGCCTATCCTTGCCGTCCATGTCATGGGCTATGAGATCCCTAAGCCACAATGGATAGTTCCACAGCTCAAGAGCTCCACTTGCTTGGTGGCCCATTGAGACTAATAGGGCCGTGAAGCCCATCTTCTTTGAGGTCACTTCTCCTTTGTGCCCTATCATATCACTCATTGGCACTCTATTCAAAGAAGAAGGAAAACAAAAAGGAATATCCACTAAATTAGTGTAAACAAGCAAGTAATTACTGATGTTATAATATAAAGGTGACAAAACTATTATGGAAAGAGAAAGAAAAGAGGAAATACTTCTCAACCAATGGAGGAGATTTGTCGTGATCAGGATCAACAGAAACATCTCTAAGGTAGAAATCATCAGGTAAGAGAGAGTGCATGCGATAAACGCTAGCAAATTCTTCTGTTAAGGAATAAGGTACACCATGATTATCCGGCTTTTTCAAACCCACTAAGCCTCCCAAAATGGCTCCTCCAACGTGTCCAAATGTGTCTTTGAATTTCTTTCCCAATAATCCATACCTTATAAAATTAAAGAAACCATTTTAAGTTATAAGTATGGGTAATTAAATTTAACAGTTGTAGACGTTTGAATTGAAGGCGAAATTTGCAACTATATCGCTATACTTCAAGGATGATTTATGCAATTTGTCCAAATGTTAATATTGATATATATATATATATATATATATTTTTTGAATACGATGTAATGCATATATGTATTTAAATTATTGAAAGAGTAAAATGTAAAGGGGTAAGATTACCAATTGCCTCTCATTCCAGCAAGCAAAGTGTCCATCTTGAGAAGCTCAACGGTCCAATCGATAGTATGAACTTTAGCAATCACAGCAGAAGTCACGAGTCTTGCATATCTATACAAATCTTCGTCCTCCAAATTTTCATCCTCCTTCTGCATCCAATTTTAGCATTTATTTCATTTTAATATATATGTATGCACAGAAAAATGGAATCATACAAAAGAAGGGGATAACTTTTTTTTCCTATGTTTCTTCTTTTCTTCTTTTCTTTTGTTTAAAAAGAAATCTTTAATCGACAAACTTTTGATTTTATTTTCTTTACTGTTATTATTTTTTAGTAAAATAATTACTAGTAATGATATGATATAATTGGACAAACAAGGTAATTAAATAGATGTTTTATCCAATTGTATTGGAAATTTTATAGTTTTTAAATTAGAAAAAGAAATAATTATTTGAAAAAGAAACTAAAATGATATATATATTTATAAATTTAGTTCACCCATTTATACTTTTACAAATTAGTCATTAGATGTCTTACTTCAAAAGAAATCCATTGAGAATAAATTAGTCTCTTATCTTCAAAAAAAAAAAAAAAAAAAAAAAGTCCATTGAGAGTAAATTAGTCTCTATCCATCTTCTCTCGATAAAATTTAAAAATATATTTCTAATATACAATATTTTTTTATATGGTTAATACATGTATATAGAGACAAAAATAAAATACATTATATAGAAGACAAATCAAAATAATATTATAATAATTTTTATATTTTATTAAAGGTTAATGTATTACCCAAAACTTTGAGCCTGGTAATTTAACAAAAAAAAAAAAAAAAAAAATCGAAACACAAGTTACATTATTTAATAAAAGAAAAAAATGAAAAATATAATAAGAAAAAACCATAAAGTACCAAACAAAAGAGTAGAGGTGTATTTTTGTATTTTTCTTAAAAGTTGAGAAACATGTTAAAAAGGAGAGAAAAAATACTTTATTGTCCTTAAGATCTAGTTTTTTTAGTCTTACTTTTACAATTTTTACCTCCAAAATATTAAGAAAATCTATAAAAAGTATCCAAATAAACAAAATATTTATCATCTTTAAATTTTATTTTTTAGTAGTTTCTCTGCCAAGTTTAATAGTTTATTATTATTATTTTTAAAATCTCATAATTAATTAAGCTTCTTAGGTTTCGTCATTATTGAAATTAAATAATTTAAACTTTCACTTCATAATTATTTTAAATTAATTAATAGACATCGGTGCTAAAACTAAAACTAAGAGTGAGTTTCTATTTATCTTATAAAAAGTATTAGGTTTTTTAGTTTTTTATCATGTGAAAAATTCATATTTATCAATGATATACAAAACATGCACTCGACAACAGGTAAAAAAAGATGCGAACCTTTAGGGCGTCACAAACTGCATTATGTTCTTTAATGAAGAGAGCTTGCAAAGTAGAGACACCAGCCCAACTATTTCGAACATCGCCGGAGATGGCAACGCCGTCATTGTCGTGAAGAAGAAGGTCATCATCAGCTATCTTGAGCTTACCATCTTTATAAGTTCTCACCTTCCCCAACTTTTCTGCATTGCTTCCATACAAAACACTTCCATCCCTGAACAAAGCCCACACATTAATGAAGATTAGAAGATCGATCGAGTATATATGTAGATGTATTTTTTTTCTTATTAGGATTGAGTTAACATATCCCGTTCAAATAACTTGTTTTTGAATTTTCGAAAATTAAACTTATAAATACCACTTTCAATAATAAATTTTTTTATTTTGTTATTCAAATTTTTATTAATGGTTTTAAAAACTAAATCAAAATTTAATAACTAAAAAGATCAAAATTTTAAAATCCCACTGAAAAATCATATGTTTCTTTAAAAATAATTGAAAGTTTAAGAAAGTATTAGTTAATTAAAAAGATCGATAGATATTTACAAAAAATATATATAAAAATAAAGCTAAAAAAGATTCTTACCACCAAGGTGTTCGAACGTTAATAGATCCAGTTTTATTCTCAAAAAAGCCAGTTGAAACTTGTTTTGTCTTGAAGAATTTAAAGGATTTCAACGGACATTCACTTGCAACTTCACTTGGAGCCACCAACTCAACCTAACAATAAATAAACAAACAGTTTAATTTATTTAGATCATATCCTTTTATTATAATTTATGTTTATCTAACTTCTTTTTCAACCTATTTCATTTTGATTTCTACATCTTTTATTTTATTAATACCTTTAGTAAAAAACTTAAATGAGTGTGTGATCGATCATAATTTTTTAAAAAAATTTGAAATAAGTTTATATTTTGAATACTTTTGATTCTTCCATGTAGGGTTAAGGAAGTAGAAATACATACACAAGATTCCAATCAAAATGCCCTAGGCCTAAAATTAAAAATATAGATTTGTACTATACATTAATGTCACGTGATAATGCAACCAAAACATTTTATAGGTTTAAAAGTACTTCAAATAATACATATCTTATATTTGTCTCCTGGTGTTCAAACTTTTCTTTATGTTTTTTCTATATGCATATCAAACTCTAATTCATTCAACTTTGAGATTTTGAGTATTAAACAAATAAGATGTTTATAGTATTAGACCTGTTTGGTGTCTTCCAAATGATCAATCCAATCGTGAATCATGAATTGGATCCAAGAAGCAGCAATCATGTTGAATTGCTTTCCGGTGTCAATAAGCTTTCTTCTTGCCAAAAGCTTCGTCGCAACCACCATTGGATCGGGTTTCAATAGCTATACAGACATTGTCAAATAGATTATCTTTAAGTTCTGGTTTAATATAATCTTTTTTTTAAGAAAATAAAGTATCGACTAAATGAAAAAAAACGTATAATGTTTATATATGGTATATAATACCGTTTTGGATTGGTCAACAGGATGGATGTTTCGGCCAAAGAAAGAACCTTGGGCACCAGCTCCTTCATTAAAGGGATCATTGTATTTGCCATCAGCAGTTCGATATGGGTAATCCACTGGGTTGAACCGAACTCCAACCGGAGTTCGCCCGACATTAAACAAGTTATATTCTTGATGAAGATGTCGACGAACTGCTAGGTAGAGTAACCCCAAAATCACAGGAAGTTTATGCCAAATTCCCAATTTATCAACAAAATGTATAATCTGTAAATTCAAAAAAGAAGAAAAAAAAAAAAGAGATTCAAACATTAGCACGGATTCATGTTTTTGTTCTTCATTTCTTGCTTTTAGGTCGGGATGAAATGTGTTTAATTATTTTTGGGTAACTATTACCCATTTATTCATTCTAATTTTAAAGAATTTTTTAGAACTTTTTTTTTTTTTTTTTCATTTTCGTCTTCAATTAAAAATAAAGAAATAATTGAAAAAAAAAAAGCAAAATTTTAAATACGTAATAAGAAAAAAATATATCATTACCAAAAACAGAAAGGTATCGATGACAGTCATCCTTTCAACGACTTCATGAAAATCTTTATGAACAAACTTTTGAAGCTCTCCTCTAAGAACAATTTTAATGGGTTTCAATAATTGAGACAACATCTTTTCCCCTCTCTCTCTCTCTCTCAACTCTTTCTCTTCAATTGTTAGATGAGAACAATGAAGTTTGCAATCTCTAGATCCCAATATATAGAGAGATGAAGGGATAAACTGTGAAAAGTTGACCAACTTTTTTGCAATAATTAATATTATTATATTACTATTTGGTATTTTGAAATATTAAAACGTGGTGGGCATGCTACCTTGATTTTTTTTTTCTTTCAAATATTCAACTTGGAAGAAGAAAACAATTATGAATTTATCCTTTCTTTCAAATTATTCACAATTTAAAAAAATAATAATAAAAAGACCTTAATTATTATATGATTATTATATTATCACATTTCCTGAAACAAATAAAAAAAGATTGGGTTTTTCTAACTTTGCAAAGTATAATATCTTTTGAGCTTAATTATTATATATTATATTATGTAATTATAATATATAGAAACTCATTTGGGTTAGTGAAGTAAGTAATTTTTTTAATTTCTTTTGTAGATCAAATCCTATCTCTAAGCTATATAGAAATAATAATAATAAAAAAAAAAACTTAACAATGTATAATATCTTTTGAGCTCAACCTACCTCATCAGCATTAAAAGTATTTATTATTAACACATTATCTTTAATTTCTTCGATATTTCCTAATAGAAGTTAGAAAAATAAAAATTTAATTAAGTGCATCATTTTAGTCTAATTTCATTCTTATGTATCCTCAATCAATTATTCAATAATTATATATTTTTTGTCATTAAAATAAGACAGGCAAGAGAAATATAGACTCATTGTATTATTTAAAAAAAAAAAAAAAGAGTTTTTGTTACCATTAAAAGTAAATTCAAGCTCGTGATTTAAATGAGGATAAATTTTAATATAGAAAAAAAGTATGGACTATTATTATATATAATAAACCAAAATAATATCTATTGTCTTTTTCTTATTTATTTGTTATTATTATCATTATTTTGTATTCAGCTTATCAACTCAATAATTTTTATTTTTATTTCATATCTTATTTTACAATAGGTATGGTCCTAAACAATGTTTAAAATTTTAGATCTTACCCTTATCAAAATCTTAATAAAAACATGCATAAAATATCAATGTTCATCTGTCAAAACTATACAATTGTTTTTAGAAAGAAATAATAAACAACATATTACGTTTTTTTTTTTTGTTTTTTTTTAACAGGTTAAAGTGTTTATATTAGGCTAGAGGAAAATATAGATATGGAAAAAAAATGAGTATGGTATTTAAAGTAATATATTTGGAATGGTATTTGTTTATGTCAATTTGGATCTGCTCTGAAAAGCCATCAGACAAATAATATTCAAACCATCTCTCTAAAAAATCTGCGGATTTTGGATCTATCACCTTCACCACTTTCAAGGATTCATGAATCATGCACTTTCCTTCTTCCTTCTTTCTTCCATCATTACACAAACACTATCTTTTCTTCATTTTTCTAACCATTTTCTTTTCTTTCTTGCATTATTACTTTTCTTTCTCTTTTAAATTCTATTCCAAAACAAAAGTTTTTACATTAATATTCATACAAGGATTCTTCTCATTTTTTAAGATAATATTGAAATATCGATACCGATAAATACTTTCGTTTAGAAAAGTATAAAAATTATTGAATTGAATGGGTTACTTAAATTAAGTTACATATTTTTGTAATTAGTAAATTTCTTTATATTGAAATTAATCAGTAATCTTGTTTTCTAAACATGTAGATAAATTTATCGAGCTATCAATAAATATATTAATCTTAGATTTTATACCATGGTGTTTATTGAACTATAGTATTTGTTTTATACTTATGTTTGAGATGTTAAAATATCTATTTTTAATCTCTTGATTATATTAAAAAAAAAAAAGCAATAATTTTGTTTCTTATTTTTTATTGTTATTTTACAAATTGATTGAAAATCTTTCTGCTGATTAATTACTTGGAATTTGTGTAATAAAAGAGGAGGGTTTAAAGTTATATGAATATTTAATTTATAAAAAATATGGATGAGGATGATTTTTACTTTTCTTGGGATCTTAGTTGACATGGCCTATGAGGTCAAAATTTCTAATACCACTTTCATACGTTTCGTTCTTTGTTTGGAAATGTGTTTTATTATTATTATTATTATTATTTTATTTTTATTTTTATATCTTTGGTTGAAAGAAGAGAAGTACTTTTTAAAATAATTGCTGAGGGAAAGTGTTTTTGAAAAATGGATTCGAACGTAATTCGAAGTAAAAGTATTATAGTGTTTGATAAATATTTCTTCCTTTGAAACAAACTAATTTTAAAACAAATTATGTATATATTCTCTCTCTTTTTTGAGAGGGATACTCTCCTTTATTTATCTCATATTTTCTGCAATTCTTCCATGATTTTTAAAAACCAACACTTTAATTTAGATCTCATAAAATTTCTAAAGCAAAATCTCATTTAAAAAAAAAAAAAAAAACTTAAAATCAAAATCAAATGCTCCCTTCAAACATATCACGAGAATAAATAATCAAATAAAAAATGTATATTTAATTACTACCACTTGAACGATTAATTTAGTGTAGGCTTGAACTACATCAATTTTGTATTCTTTGTACATATGTACAAGCACGCACAACTAATTTTTTTCAATATCATTACTTGGATCAATGGTAAATTGATCTTTTAACTTCATCTTGACTTAAGTTCGAGCTCCAATTTTTACAATTCTTTTTAGGTATCGTTAACCATAATCATATATTTTTTTTGTTTTTATTTGAAAGATTAACTTATTAGACAATTCCTTCGCAAATTGAATTTCATAAAATAATAAAAGGCTAGAGTGTGTATATTTTAATTCTTTTAAATGGTTGCAATGTGCTTTTAAAATAAATTTTATGTTTGACGTTGTACCACCTAATTAAGTCAATAGTAAACTCAATTTTCAGAATTAGGTTAGGCAGAATATCCAATTAAAATGTGAGAAAATTATGTACAACAATAAATGTACTTTTTATTGAGTCTTATCAAATTTCCTTTCTCACCATAATATTTTTCCATATCTAATTTATGCTTCTCCTCGAACGCCTACCTTCGTTGTAACCTACCAATTCTCTAAATATTCCCTTTCTCATTATCCAAAAAATGCACATAAATTCCATAATATAATAAATAAACCAGTAAAAAAATCTTAAATATAATAAAATAAATTAAAATATTTATAAAATATAGTAAATTTTCATATATATATTTAAAATTTTACCATATTTTATAAACATTTATTGAATTTCGTTATGGTTAATATTTTTTCAAATATAAAAAATAAAATATACCCAATTGTTTCCCCCTTCTTCAGAGACAAAACTACTTCACCCAATTTCTTTTTTAACTTAAAGTTCCTTTTTTGACCTTTTTTTTCTTTGCAACATTTCCCCCGGAAAAGAAGAAGGGGGAAAATGTTGCCAAGGAAGAAAGTTGAGAAAAAGTTGCCAATAAATAATGTGTCAAAATATGAAAAAGTTGAAAAATGTTGCCAACAAATAAACAGTGCATTAAAACTTTTTTTTTGTTAATGTGATCACTTTTACAACAATTTTTTTATGCACTGTTTATTTATTATTATTATTACTATTATTTCTGCCTTGGACAAAGTAAAAAAATTAGAGATGAACAAAATGGCCATAGGCTAAACATGATGTGTCAAAACATGAAAAATGAAATGGGAATTAGCTCCAAGTGGCTCAAGAGAAAAACATTTAGGTGAGTTTTTTGAGAAGTTAAAAAATTAGTTGATCAAAATTTTTCTTTTTTGTACAACATATTTAACCCTAATTTTACCCTTATATCAATGTTGAAGCATCAATTTAAAAATGGTGTTTCAAAATGCATTCCCTAATAGTTTCAAAATCCTTATTTTTATTCAAAAGAATTTATATAAAATTAAGTTTTTCTTAAACTATTCTTTACAAATCAATCCAAACCGATAGAAACTAGAAAGATATCATCCAACATAGTTGATCCATTAAATAGAGTTTAAATTATTAATTAATTAAAATAATTATGAAGTTTAAAAATTAATTTTAGAAGATTTTCAAATATATCAAAATGATTTAAGCAAAAAGATATATATTCAAAAGGGAAAATAAAACACTAAAAGATATTAGTTATTAAATACTTGGAATTTGGGAACTACATCAGAATCCTATATATAAAATTAGATTTTTGGTTTCTTGTAATCTCATTTGCTTATTAACAAAAGATATTGTGTCCAACATGAAGACTGCTGAATTAATATTTTAACAGAAAATTTTCAAACTAGGCATTGTTATTCCCAAAGTAATTACATGCTCTCAGAAAACAAAAGGTTTGACCTTTAAGAAATAGAAATAACAAATTCATATGATAAGTATATCTTTGAGATATCACTATTATAAATTATAAAATTATCGAAAATAAAAATACATAACAAAATTTCATGATACACATCGATACACATTAAAAAAAATTGTTGTTAAAATTTTTAGAAACAACAAAATCAAGTTTCAAGTACATTTTTCATCTTAAAACAAACTAGCTTGTTTTCTTAAAAAATGCATATAATAAATATAACATCAACTTCTTGAAATTTTAAAAGCTTATTTTATGTAAATTTTAAAATTTTAAAAATTCAAAGAAACAAAAGGCAACAAATGACTATCCAACTTCTGTTTGCTTTTTTTTTTTTTTTTTTTTTTGAAGTCATAACACGAGATAATTAATTAATATACCAAAAGTAGTTTGGTTTTAATTTAATTACAAAAAAAGACAAGAAGTAAAAAACAAAAGATAAAAAATGAGAGGAAAAAAAGAACAAGAAATAAAAAAGTTAAGTAATTAAGGCTTCTATGTTTTGGTATTTGTTTGAATTGTGTGGATGAGATGCGTATGTTATAAGGTGAAAGTAACTTAATTATATAAATATTATTAAGTAATGGAATGAAAATAAAGCAAATCTAATTAAAAAAGGCAAACGAATAATTGTGCGATGGGACGAAATCTAATTAGATAATTTAGTTTAATCAACTTTGAAGAAATCCCTCGATTTCTTACGTTTTCATTTTCCATCTAATACTTAAAAAATAGAATTTGAATTAAGTTTGAGTTTGAAATATATATAGTATATGAATATTATAAATATATATAAAGTTATTGGACATGTAAGTTCTCCAAAAAAAAAAACCTACTAGACTCATCTAATGCCATATATAATTATAATTGGAAGCTTTGTTTTTGGTATGATCCCTATCCAAATGGAGATAGTTGTTCTCATTTATATATCCAAGATTATCTCCATAAATAGTCATCCCATCTGCCAAGCTCTATGAGCTAACTTCCTCTTCTTGGAGCACGGCCATTCAATAGAGTCTAACCACGGATCTCATCGTGACTTACTTTTGAGGCTTTCGAGGCTCTACTACATCTTTGTTCGACACTTGAGGATTATACTAGCATGGTTAAAAGGTAGAGGCATGGCTCTAGTACCACTTGTTAGGACGACAAGCTCCCCAAATACCTCCACAATGATATGATATTGTCCACAATAATATGGCTTTCCTTTTGGTATAATCTCAAGAAGTCTCGTACCAATTGAGATAGTTGTCTTCACTTATATATCCAAAATCATCCCCTTATCTAACAAATGTGGGTGTATGGTCGAATTCAATATTTCAATGGTGTTTAATTAGAGTTTCAACTATAATTTAATGAACATTATTAGAACATTATATAAATTTAACACAATTAGAGATTGTAAGAGACAAATCATAATTATCTAAGAATTTCCATACGTTTATAAAAATATTCTTACAGAACATACAAAATTATCTAAAAATGTCATATACCTACAACTTTGAGCATCTATCAATTTCGTGCATCCAAAAATTACAGTTGTGGTCATATATCTTTAAAAAAACAAATGGCTCTTTAAATATGAGATAGGTTTTCTTGTTAGCTAGAACTAGAACAAAATAGATTGTAAATTTTAAATAATAGGGCAAATTCCAAAAACAATCTCTAAATTAAGATAGGTAGCTGCAATTACGCTCTCAAATTTTCAATAACGACAACAATTAGAACCTCTAACCTTCTAAATTGTTAAACATTGAACTCACAAGCTTACAATAAATGTAAAAAAAATGAACCTACAAATAATAAAAATTAAGTTTGTTAGTTCAATAATTTTAAATTTTAGATAAGTTTAAAGGTTGAATTTTAAAATTTGAAAGTTTGATCTAAACACAACTATAAATTTTGTGACATTTGTTAAGTCAAGAGACCAAGTGATTTCTCATTTTCTCTAAACAAGTAATTGTGGGGCATTCTTCAAAATAATAATAATTATAGGATTTTTTTTAATAATAATAATAAACTATATGCAATTTTTAGGTGCATATAAATTTCCCTCGTTTTTTGAAATAATATGGAATATGAAAATCAAACCTTTATAGTTGAGTTATGCTTGTTTTGATATAAATTTTTTTAAAGAAAAACAAACTGTATCTTTTAATCAGAGTGAAGATTATTTGATAGTATAAGTTCACATTTCAAAATTAGAAAAGTAGTTCATCTTAACATATAAAGGAAAACAAATTTGAACCTCGTTGACCTCTCAGCGTAACTAGGATTGATCTCTACTAGCTAGGACTTGACAAAATGTGTGAGTTTGTGTTGCATAGGAGGCTTTCTTTGAAATGGGGTCTGTTGTTGAATCTATGAAATTACACTAAAAAAGGGTAAGAGAAAGGTTAGAAAAACGAGACTAAGAGTGAACGAGAAGAGAGAGAGGCAGAGAAAGATCCTAATCTGCATGCATGCAAAATAGTTTGTTTTTGGCAATCTCATAATCCGTAAAATACATTAACCAAAAGGTTAAAAGAAAAGCTGTGGCATATTTTAAAAAGTAGAGCATAACAAAATTTGAATAATACCCCTACCATTTTCCTAAATTTTGTAAGGGTTTACTACCTACGTACCTCTCAACTTTTCAAGCAAATTATTTCTCAAATGCTCCTACTCACAAGACAAAATAACATGAACTTGTGAGTCATTGTTTTTCTTCATTATTTCATGGCAGCTTTAACAATTTAAAAGAAGAAGAAGAAGAAGAAGAGAAGATGATGACAACCGTTGATAGTTCATAAAACTAAAATTAGCACTAAAATTCAGTAAAATGAGGGCATGCAGGGGGTGAAGCTACGGATTAGGGATGGAAGAAGGGTCTATATATGCATGTGTATGTCTTTATATATATAAACATTCTTCATGTTTATATTCAAATATATAATCATTAATAGTTATTATTCAAAAGAATAATAATCATGAATTGAAATTTTAAAGTCAAACTTAAAATAATAATAATGCCATTGCAATTAATTTCCAATGGTTTGGTTCACTTTTTCTTTGTTTGACATGTTTTTAATTTGTGCAAATTAAATTAAACTCCCATTTAAAACCATAATTTTATTAAAGTTGATGTAACACCCTACCTTCAATATATATAGTTTGTAGAGTGCAAAAAGTCTTTCTATTTGATTTTTCATACTATGGTAAAAGTTATTTACTATTGATGAAAACCTTAATGCAACAATTTAAAATTTTCGAGTTAAGTTTAGCACATAATTTGCCCAAATCATTTAATGGTTTGACTCTAGTTTATCCCATTGAAGGTTTGATTTTGTTATTGTCAGGAAGAAAAATTTTAGTGGTATATATAGTATGAAAATTTGAAAACACACCAAGATACTATTACATACTAGGTAGATTTTATATGGTTATATTATGTTTTTTTCAATAAATGTTTTGTCAAACCCTTTCTTTTATAAAGTTTTGTTAAATTTTATAAATTAGGAAAATTATATGCTAATTATAAATTAAATTAGGAGAAATTAAAGTTCAACAAAATGCAAATTGGTAATGGGTGGGTGGGGTGGGAAGTAAAAAAAAATATTATTCTAATCTAAATTATATTAATTTTAATTTGGGAGGATTCAAAAAATACAATATAATAGACAAATTAAATTGAATTGATATAATTAATTACATTCACATATTGGGCACGTAAATAAATTCCCAATATGTTTTCACCATAGACTAATTTCTTTTTTTTGAAATATAGACTCATAGTTCAAAATGAATAATGGAATTGAAATTGAAGGCATCAATTTATGATCAAGTTTAAAAATTATGCTTCTTCAAGTTTATAATATTGCAACAATGGAGCTTTAGATGAAGATTCCAATCCACAAGCATCTTCTAAGCCTTTCAATTCTTCTTCTTTTGCTTTTCCCCACAATATGCCATAAAATCCAATTGATATTATGATTGCTCCAATTATACTGCATAAACATTTATGATAGTAGTAAATGAGATTGAACTATTCATCATCGACATGATAATTGTGTTGACAATTTGAGCGAAGTTTCTGCTTATAAGTTAGATACACGAATATATAACGCACACACATTTCATATATCAAACATTTTATACAGGCCATCATGACTATAACTTCAACTGGTACGATCCTTTACCAAAACAAAAACATAAAACAAGGTAGAACGATCATTGTTATTCAAAGTTCAAAGATGTATTTGAAGGTTTTACTTAATTACAATATATTTTGGATCATTAAATCTTTTGATTTGTTTTGAAATCTTTAGTGTGTTCACATTTATTCTAACTCAACGTTCGTGACTGTGTTATTTAAATTTTCAACATTGAATTACGATGGTATATGTAACTTCTTCGTATCGACTTTCTTAAATTAAATGTTGGTTGATTTGACACGGCATATAAACTTAGTTAATATAAAGAAAAAAAATTGACATAATTGTAAATGATAAAATTGCTAAAAATATTTACAAATATAACAAAATTTTAGAATATATCGATGATAAACATTATAAATTTTAGAATTTTGTTAGATCTTATAAATATTTTAGTTTATTTTACTATATTTGAAAACAACGGTACGATACTCATTTTTTACCCCATAAATGGACATAATAATATAAATATTGGTTTCATTCGGTAATTATTTGTTTTCTTTTTTTTTTTCGGTTTTTGAAAAATAAACTTAAAAACTTGCTTTTCATTTTAGAATTTAACTAAGAATTCAACTATCTCTTAAGCGAGTCATTGTAAAAATGAAGAAAGGGATAGTTATCCCAAGAGACTTTTACTTTATACATTTTAATAATTTGTCTTAGTCAATTCAACCAACATTTATCTATAAACCAGGTATGTCACATATCAATATATGATTAGGTTAATAAATAATTAATAATGTAAATTACGTGGAACCCAATTTCAAAATTTAAGAGAAATTAGTAGATAAGGAAATAGTTGAGGGGTACCTTCCAAGATGAAGATCATCACCAAGAAGAATGGCACCCATAGCAGCAGCAATGGCGATGGACAATGGCCTAAAACTAGAAACGTAAACAGGGCCCTTCAAGTTTAGTCCCCATGTGTGTATAGCAGCCACGAAAGACTGCCCCATCAAACCCTACATACATATATATATATATTAATTAATTACAATATAAAAAAAAAGAATAAATTAAGATATATAGTAAAATAAGTTACCGAGTTGAAAATGAAAAGAAAAATGAGTGGATTTGTTAGCTTCCAAGCATTCATATCTGTTTCTGCTATCAAACAAATTGGGGCAGTCAAAAGTGCTTGAATAAGATAATATACTGCCACCACACTTATCTCATCTGGGTATACTTTTATGATTTGGGTCTGTCATTAATCATGTCAAAATAACTATTAGACAAATACGATAACATTCACATAGAGCAAAGCTTTAGAGGCTCTAAGAGATATTTATAAATTTAATTATAAAAGTATATTATATAATGTAAAAAAAAGAACTTTTTTGAGAGAGGTTGTTTTAGAGAAGTAGAGTTACCTGAAGAATGTACCAAAAGGAATTGCAAAGGTACTGAAAGACAAAGCAAAGGCCGCCCATGATCCAATTGGGCTGTGGATGTGAAGAGTCCAAAGGGGGATTTGGATAGAGAAGGCCCAATTGTTTTGGGCGGGGAGAATATGGGTTTGATATCACAATTGGGCCTTTGTACAAAACCACTACCAAAGCACCTGATATGGACACTGCTGACCCAACTATTTTCACTATGCTGCTGCTTCTTTTCAAATCTATCTTTTCCATCCTATCCATACATAAATGTGATTCTAAGAATTGATATTCCTACATTTCATTACATTTTATAAGGACAAAAAAGATGAATCCATGTTTCTATTCTATGGTAAAAATGTTGTGAAATATAAAAAACAAACTACAAATGTAAATATAGTATAAATAAAGTTATATTAACCTTGTTTTTAGAAAAGTGTAAGGGGCTATGGATACCGTATTGTAATGAGATTGTAAAATAATTATGTGAATAATAATGAAGTATATAACAACATTTTTTAAAAAATTAAAAATACTGCAAAGTCTATCAATGATAAATTTTTATCGTTGATAGACTCTTATGATCTATTAGTTATAGATAAATATTTTTAACATGGTCTATATTAACTGATATTTTGAATATCTTGAATCTAATTGTTATATTTACAATTATATTTTTGATTTAACGTTTTGGGTCTAATTTATCATAAAAAAAAACTCATTTCATTCTCATAGTTTTCAATCCAATATATTCTCTACTGTTTTCATGTTTCACAATTTCATTTTTGTCATGTCATTCATTTCTCGTCTATTTCAAGATCCTTCAAATTTTAAGTAATTTTAATTATATTCATGTTTGAAATATCGACGTCCACATCGTGGTTCAAAACAACAAAATCGACAGACGAAATACCGATGCCTTTATTTTTACCGAAATTACTATAGAATATCAATAAATTTTCAATATTGATAGATATTTTAAGAAAAGATAAAAAAGAAAATTTAAAAAGAATAAATTTTTTTTTGTGATTTTAAGATAAGTTAGCGTATCTATTATTCATATTAGTGATATTTTGTTGTTTTATCATATCGTAAAATTGGTTCATCATGTAAAGCATGACTCAGGAATAAAACTTGTAAATACCAAAATCCCATTTAAATTCAATGGTATGGTCCACATACAAAATTTGATTATGGTCGGTCATGAAGTCATACCAACACGAGAAAAAGAAAAGTTACGTTTGGTTATTTATTATCATTGTTGTTCTCCTCATCATCATCATCATCATCCGAGAAGTCATTAGGTATGAAAATATCACAATGCATTTAATAATTCAACATTTTCAACATTATTTTAATACCCAAATCAATAATTTATGTATATTATTAATTTTTGGTATCAAAAGATTTACTTTCAAAGTAAAAAAGAAATTGAGATATTTATATTTCGTAGAATAAAAACATTTTGTATGAAACGTAAATATTTTTTTATATTACATAAATATAGTGAATTTTTCACAAATAACTTTATTGTTTATTTTAAATGTTTTTCCAACAAGTAATTAAATATAAATTAGTTTTTTAAAATGTTTTTTTAGTAAATCCAAATCCGATAATTTAGTACAATATAATATAAAAAAAAACTTTGTTGCACTCCTCTTTTACGTAATCAAGAAAGCTCTAAGTGAAATTGTGCTGCAAATTTTCTTTTTAGAAAATATAACAAACTGTTAAAATATTTACACTTTATAAAACAATTTCGAAAACGGAAAAGGTTCACGGGCCTACAATAAGAAATACAAAAAATAATGGTCAACACACGATTAATTGGCCACATGTGCTGTGAGTAATATTCTTCTAAAAGATTGTGTACTACAATTTAAACAAATGGTTTAGATCATAATATACAATCATGTTATTCTTTTTAACGTTGGAGAAAAGTTTCAAATTTAAACGATTGTGTTAATTATGGTAAACGATGATTTAGATCATATCAAAGTTCTTTTTAAATGATGAGAAAAGAGCTATAAATTTAAACGATCATGTTGACCATGGTAAACGATCGTTTATCATGTCTAAATGATATTTAAACGATCTTGATATTCTCGAATATGAGAAAGATAAAGTAGTTTAAAAGAATTTTATCAAAAATGATTATGAAATATTAGATTTACATAGAAGAATAAATCATTTAAAAATAGAAGAAAGAAAATATGAAAGAGAAGATATAGCAAAGAAGGAAGAAGAAGAAAGAGAAATGACGTAGGGGCAAAGCTGAAATTATGAAAATACTTTGTTGACTTCATAAGCTTTTGTCTTTTTATTATATGGACCGTAAATATTTTGACTTTTGTTTAGGTTTACGTAAGTTAACCCAAAGAAATATTTATTAAATATTTGTTTATATTTGGGTGAATTAAAGAAAAAAGGAGTATAGGACTTGACTGAAACCTAGTTGTTAATATGTCAAATCTAAATGGAAAAGCAATACAATAATAGTTTATAGGAATTGATCTCTGGGCCATCTAAACTACACCATAATGTTTGAAGCTATAATATTTAAGTAAAGTAATCAAATATTTCTTTTAGTTCAATAATTGAGAAAACCAAAGAATCAAATAAAAAAAATATTAATTAATAATTTTATCTACAATTAAAAGAAAAACGTGAGAAATTTATCTATTAAATATAAAACAAAAGTCATCACTTATTTTTCATAAAAAAAAAAAAAAAATTAGAAAAAACATATTCAACTAATCACCAATGATAATTGCCGGCCAATAAAATAATCAAGATTAAGAAAAAACGAAATTTAAGTTTGAAGGCATAAATATTAGAAAAGGAGAAATTCAATAGCACAACCCATTAATATCTTATAGTTTACCAATAAAAATAAGTGGAATGAATAACATTTTAATATATATTTTTTTTCTATGACCATGTAGTTTTTGGTGTTTTATTTTTTAATATCAAATTATTAGTTTTTATAATCTGCCTCTTTTCTATCTTTTTACAATTTTAAAAATCCATGAACATATAATTAAGCAATTATATATAAATCAATGAAATTTAAAGTTTTATTTTTTCTTCTTTAAAAAAGTTTTGGTTTTTATTTTATATTATTTTTAAGTAATTTGATTTTTCTAAAAGTAATTGTTAAAAGTAGATAACAAAGGAAAATAAAATTATATATATATATATATATATATATATATATAGTAACAATTTGTTCTAAAAAAATGATTAAATAGTTATGAATCTAAGTGTAAAGACATCTATTAAATACACAATATCTAAAGATTCAACGACTAATACTTTATCCTAAAAATGTTAATATCATTACTTTGCCTAACTTTCAATTATTCCTTTCAACAAAAAGAAAACAAAATCAAATTATTGATTTTACTTTTATTTGTGTTTGATTTATTTTGGAGAAAATAAGATTGTAGGACCCCTGGATTCTTATCCATTGGAAGGAGTTGGATTTTATTTAGATATTATGATAGGGAAAGAAGCTTATTCACAAAATACTTTTGAATACCCATTTTTCTCATAATTTCTGATAGAACCATAAGCTTATGATCCATCTGAACAACAAATATCAATTATAAGAAGTAGAAAATTTTCAAAAAAAAAAAAAAAAAGTAAAGCCCAATTTCTAAAACACATTATAAAAATAAATTATATTTGTATATGATGTTTAAAAAAAATAAAATAAAGAATTTAATTTAAACAAGAAACAAGAAGTTTAAATCTTTATTATTTTGTTAAAAAGAGAGAAAAAAAGAAATTACCTAAAAAAGACAGCCAACATGAAAGTGAAAGCTGGAATTAAGTTGCTAATGGCGGATGATAGAGTCGGTGAGCTATACTCAAGTCCTTTGTTTCCAAGCAACTGACAAGAAAGCCTGCGAGAGTTTAATTAGTTGATAAGTTATGGTAAATTCAGAGGGAGTTGAGATGAAAAGAGTTGTAGGTACCCAAGTGCAGAGAGGCAAACGATCTGGAAAAAGAAGGAAATCTTGTTGGGAGGAAGCTCTGCCGACCTGAAAGGGATTAATAGTGAGAGGGGAAATTGAGGAAATATAAGTTTATGTTGTAAATTAGAGAGAGATGAAATAATGGAAGAAGATCAGGTAGGGGAGTGAGTAGTTGTAGTTACTTATGGAAGAAGAAGGCGAAAGGGATGAGGGCGGCGGCGGCGACGATGCAAACGTAGAGGGTGAAGACATAGTAGCTGAGGCCTCGAGCTGTGGCGGCTTTGAAGCCGGTGTTGGAGCCAACGGTGGCACACTCCGCCGCAACCATGGCAGCGAATGGCACCAATTCTTTATAAAACAACCTCCTCTGATCCATTTCTTTCCCTTTCTTTTTGTGGTTTTGGTGTGTAATTGGGAGGAAAGCGTTGGTTTTATTTATTTATGTGGAGAATAGAAACTTTCTGTGCCAACTTGTCCCCTTTTTCTCTCTTGTGATGTAATAAAAACTCGTATTTAACGTTTATTTTAGATTTGTCGTTTATTTCTTTTAATGTAACCATGTGAATCATGCTCATGTATTTTTTCTTCATTTAATTTTTCTTATTAAAACTATTTTATTAGTGAAATGGTCGAGTGACTTATACTTTGATTTTGTTCAAACAATGTAAATATTGTTGAAATTTATTAATTATACGTAGAGGTAATAAAATGTGTAAAGAAAGAAATGGTTAAAGTCTTTCATTCAATTTTTTATTTACAAAATCATTAAAAATTAAGATATAATAGGAATTAAGTTGTTCAAGTACTAATTAATGATTAAACTAATGATATTTTTTTAGTAAAAAAATGAAATTATATTATAATTATGATATTTATTTTATTGAATACTTTGTTTTCATAGTAACGGTGCATATATACCTATATGGTTGAAATGTTCAATTTCACATTTACATTAAAAAATACAATTTCATTTTAAATTAAAATTAAAATAAAAAATATATTTTGAGATAGTATAATATGATATTTCTAAATTTACTATTCATTTTCTAATCATTATGTCATTACGAAGTGGATATAAAAAGGATATAAATATAAAAATATTGAAATGACTCTTTCAATTTTATAAAGTTAAATTATAATTATAATTTTTTCGTGTTTTTGCAGTGCATTGCACGCATTATTTACTAGTATTCACAAAAACGGGTTAATTCGCTTAACCTTTACTGCTTCTATTTGATTTTTCATACTATTATAAATTATACTGGGAGAAATTAAAGTTCAACAAAAAGTTATTTCAATAAACAAAACACACATTGGTAATGGGTGGATGGGGTGGGAAGTAAAACATATATATTCCAATCCAAAGCATATTAATTTTAATTTGGGAGGATTAAAAAAATACAATAAAATAGACAAACTAAATTGAATTTATATAATTAATTACATTCACATATTTGGGCATGTGAATAAATTCCCAATATGTTTTCACCACCATAGACTATTTTTTTTTTTTTTTTGAAATATAGACTCATAGTTCAAAATGAATAATGGAATTGAAATTGAAGGCATCAACTTATGCTCAAGTTTAAAAATTATGCTTCTTCAAGTTTATAATATTGCAACAATGGAGCTTTTGATGAAGATTCCAACCCACAAACATCTTCTAAGCCTTTCAAATCTTCTTCTTTTGCTTTTCCCCATAATATGCCATAAAATCCAATTGATATTATGATTGCTCCAATTATACTGCATAAACATTTATCAACCTTATAAATGGGATATGAATCATTCATCATTAGTATGATAATTGGACCTTTCTATTTAGTTGTGTTGGTTTTGATAATTTAAGCTATGATGATGCTATAAATTAGGCACATGAATATATATAACACACATTATATACATCAAACATTCTAGACAAGTCAACATGAGCATAACTTCAACTTATCGTTGGGACACGATCTTTTACCAAGACAAAAACATAAAACTAGATAGAAAAATTATTATTAATCAAAGTTCAAAGATGTAGCTCAAGCTTTTGCTTAACGACAATATATTTTGGATCATTAATTTTTATGATTTGTTTTGAAATCTCTAGCATTCACATTGATTCTAATTCAATGTTCATGATTGTTATTTAAATATTTAACATTGTATTGTGATGTTGTATGTATCTTTTTCATATCAATTAAACGTTGGTTAATTTGACATAACATATAAATTTAATTAGTCAAAATAAAAGAAAGAAATTAACATAGTTGTAATTAATAAAACTGCTCAAAATGCATACAAATATAGCAAAATTTCAAAATCTATCAATCAAAATCTATCAATGACGATTAACACCGATTTTAAAAATTTGTTAATCTAGTTTGTCTTAGTAAATTCAACCTACATGTATCTATAAACTAGGTAAGTATTTGCTATAATACTATTAGGTTAATACATGATTAATAACTAAATTATCGAGGATTAGGACAACAAACCCCTCAAATATCTCCACAATGGTATCAAATTGTTCCTTGTTTTTTGTACCATCCCAAAGAGTCTTATAGTATAGATAGTTGTCCTCACTTATATACGGTTTTTTGGTCGCATTACAACGAGGAACCCTATTTCAAAATTTAAGAAGTAAATAGATGAGAGAAAATAGTTGAGGGGGGTACCTTCCAAGATGAAGATCATCACCAAGAAGAATGGCACCCATAGCAGCAGCAATGACAATGGACAAAGGCCTAAAACTAGAAACATAAACAGGACCCTTCACGTTTAGTCCCCATGTGTGTATACCAGCCACAAAACACTGCCCTATCAAACCCTATATATATATACACATAAAATGTATGTATTTAGGTTAATTAATTAGTTATATAATATAAAAATAATAATAAATTAGGATATATACTAAAATAACTTTACCGAGTAGAGAATGAGAAGAAAAAGGAGTGGATTTGTTAGCTTCCAAGCATTCATATCTGTTTCTGCTATCAAACAAACTATGGCTGTTAAAAGTGCTTGAATAACAAAGTATACTGCCACCACACTTATCTCATCTGGGTATACTTTTATGATTTGGGTCTGTCATTAATCATGTCAAAATAACTATTAGACAAATACGATAACATTCACATAGAGCAAAGCTTTAGAGGCTCTAAGAGATATTTATAAATTTAATTATAAAAGTATATTATATAATGTAAAAAAAAGAACTTTTTTGAGAGAGGTTGTTTTAGAGAAGTAGAGTTACCTGAAGAATGTACCAAAAGGAATTGCAAAGGTACTGAAAAACAAAGCAAAGGCCGCCCATGATCCAATTGGGCTGAGGATGTGAAGAGTCCAAAGGGGGATTTGGATAGAGAAGGCCCAATTGTTTTGGGCGGGGAGAATATGGGTTTGATATCACAATTGGGCCTTTGTACAAAACCACTACCAAAGCACCTGATATGGACGCTGCTGACCCAACTATTTTCACTATGCTGCTGCTTCTCTTCAAATCTATCTTCTCCATCCTATCCATACATAAATGTGATTCTAAGAAGTTATTACTCAAAAGTGATTAGCTAGGTAAAGGCTACACATCTTGATATTCCTACATTTCATTAGACTTAGTAAAGACACAAAATGTGAATCCATATTTTTATTCTATGGTCAAAATGTTATGAAATATATAAAAAATGTTAGTAAGGTGAATATAATATAAATAGATATATATTAACTTTTTTTAAAAAAAAGTGTAGGGGGTATTTGGACACCAGTAATTTAATGAGACTATAAAGTAATGTAAACAAAAAACCATGTTTTGATTTAAGATAATTATAATAGGTAGCAATTTTATGAATAATAATCAAGTATATTACAACATTTTAAGAAAATTACAAATATAACAAAGTCTATCAATGATAAATTTCTATCCTTCGTAAACTTTTATGACCTATCAGTGAAAGACAAATATATTCAATATAGTCTATAAGTGATAATCGTTTATATAATTTGATAAATTTTGTTATATTTACAATTTTTTAACACGTTGCTATATATGCCCATATTTTGAATCTAATTATTATATCTATAACTATCTCTTTGATTATCTAACGTTTTTGGGCCAATTTATCACAAAAAAACTTATTTTGTTCTCATAGTTTTCAATCCAATCTATTCCCTACTGTATTCATGCTTCACAGTTCTATTTTTGTCATGTCATCCATTCCAACATCCTTCAAGTTTTTAGTAATTCTAATTACATTCATGTTTAATTTAAATAATATTTGATATTTTGTTTCATAGTTATTTCAAAAGTATTTATTGGCATCAATAATTTCATGAAATTATGATAGTGAAATACAAATGTAAAAAAGATTGAAGTCCACGTGTTAAGGTTTAAAACAACAAAATCGACAGAAATATCGATGTTTTTATTTTACCGAAATTTCTATGGAATGTCAATAAAATTTCAATATCGATAGATATTTCTAAAAAAACATAAAAACAAAAAATTCACAAACTAATTTTAAAATAATAAATAAACATTTTATGATTTTAATCCAAGTTAACATATCTATTTATAATATTTTGTTGCACCTATTGATTTGTTGTTCATGTCAAATGTTGATACCACATTCATGTAGATACAAACTTTCAATTACGACCATAAAATCATACTAACCGTCTTTTTCAAAAGAGGAAAAGAAAGTCACATCGGGTATAGTTATCATCATCATCATCCGACGAGTCATTTGGTATGGAAATATCATAAGCCATTTACTACTTCAACATTTTGAACATTATTTTAATAACAAAATTATAATTTATGTATATTTTTTTAAAAATTTTTTGATGATAAAAAAAAAAAAGAGGACTATAGGAATTAGGTGCTTGACTACATCTAGTTATTACTATTATATAAATATCCACATGTAACACAAAAGATATATTATATACTTAGATATCATGTAAAATCACTACTCATTGATATGTCAAATCTACTCCACGATGTTTGAAAGTATATAATATTTAGATAAAATAATCAAATATTTTTTGGAGTTCAATAATTGAGAAGACTATGAAATCAAATAAAAATATCAATTAACTATTAAATTATACTCCAAATCGAAGATAACGTGAGATTAATTTAAACTTTATCTATTAGATATAAAACAAAAAAACGAACTAAGATATCAAACAATGAAAATTGCCGGCCAATAACATAAAAAAGACTACGAAAAAAAAAACGAAATTTAAGTTTAAAGGCATAAATATTAGAAAAGGGGAAATTCAATAGCACAACCCATCAATATCTTATAATTAACCAATAAAATAAGTAGAATGTTTAACATTTTAGTATTTTCTTTTTGCTATGACCATGTAGTTTTTGGTGTTTTATCTGTTAATATCAAATTATTATAAGTTTTATAATCTGCCTCTTTTCAATCTTTTTACAATTTTAAAAATCCATGAACATATAATTAAGCAATTATATATAAATCAATGAAATCTAAAGTTTTATTTTTTTCTTCTTTAAAAAAGTTTTGATTTTGATTTTAATTTTAAATTTTTCTAAGTAATTTGATTTGTTTAGAAGTAATTGTTATATGTATACTATCTACTTTTAACCATTACTTCTAAACAAATCAAATTACTTTAGAAAAATTTAGTAACAATTTGTAAAATAATTTGTTTTAAAAAAATATGATCAAATAGTAAAAATATTGATTTTACTTTTTATTTTTATTTCTATTTTGGAGAAAATAAGGTTGTTGAACACTTATTTAAAGGTGTTGGATTTTATTCAGATATTATGATAGGGAAAGAACTAAGAAGCTTATCCACAAAATACTTTTGAACACCCATTTTTCTCGTAATTTTTCTGATAGGACCATAAGCTTATGATCCATCTGAACAACAAAGATCAATTATAAGAAGTAGAAAATTTTCAAAACTAGTAAATATAAAGAAAATCGATATTATGTTTATATATGATGATGTTAAAAAAATAATTAAAGAATTGAATTTAAACAAGAAACAAATAAGTTTAAATCTTACCTAAAAGAATAACCTTACCTAAAAGAGACAGCCAACATGAAAGTGAAAGCTGGAATTAAGTTGCTAATGGCGGATGAAAGAGTTGGTGAGCTATACTCAAGTCCTTTGTTTCCAAGCAAGTGACAAGAAAGCCTACGTAGTTTAAGTTGATAAGTTATGCATATGGTAAATTTAGAGGAGTTGAGATGAAAAGATCAGTTGTAGGTACCCGAGTGCAGAGAGGCAAACGATCTGGAAAAAGAAGAAAATCTTGTTGGGAGGAAGCTCTGCGGACCTGAAAGAGAGAGGGGTTGGAAGGGATTAATAATGAGAGGGGAAATTGAGGAAATAGAAGTGTATGTTGTAAATTAGAGAGAGATGGAAATAATAGAAGAAGATCAGGTAGAGGAGTGAATAGTTACTTATGGAAGAAGAAGGCGAAAGGGATGAGGGCGGCGGCGGCGACGATGCAAACGTAGAGGGTGAAGACATAGTAGCTGAGGCCTCGAGCTGTGGCGGCTTTGAAGCCGGTGTTGGAGCCGACGGTGGCGCACTCCGCCGCAACCATGGCGGCGAATGGCACCAATTCTTTATAAAACAACTTCCTCTCCATTTTTCTGATCTCACTTTTTTTTCCTTTCTTTTTGTGGGTTTCCTGTGTTATTGGGAGGAAAAGTATTTGGTCTTTGTTTAATTATTTGGTCAATAGAAACTTTTCCTAGCAACTTCTTCCTTTTTTCTTTCTTTTATAAGTCCTATAATTATTTAATGAAAAAAGATGTTTTCGGATCCATGTCGAGATTACATTCATCCTCTTTTTATCACTTCTATCGAACAAGTAATTAAAAAATTTTAAATAAGAAAAATAAGTAGAACTTATCTCACGATAAAACTCAATGTAATTTAAGGGATGAAAATTATATTCACTCTCATATCACGTTAACTTTGTTTTGTCAATATGTGAATATTTTTATCAATATTTTCACATTTTCATACCTAACGACTAAATCAACATTTTTACTGTATAGTAGTAAATGTTAGACACAAAAATAATAATAAATAACATAATATCACTAATATGATATAATTATAATTAACTTATTTTAAAATATTAATAGATGATTTTATGTTCATCATTATTGTATATATTTTTTCAATTCTATGGAATAATAATGAGTTTGTGAGATATGAACAAATTAAATGTGGGACTTCAAAATGTGATCACATCTATATGTTTTTCATTTAGCTAGTAGTTGCTTTTTATTGAATGTTTTAATTGGGTGAAATCTTTCACTCCCATAAAATATATAAGCATTACAAAAGTTTAATTGAAAAGATTTGAATAATTTTTTTTCCTTTTTTACAACCGATGGTTGAATCGAATTTTCAACCTTGAAGTTGAGCTAAATAAATTTCTTTTAGATAAAATATTTGTCTTCATTCTCGAAATGCCACAAAAACTTAACATGGAAAGCATTTTACTAAGGCAGGATTTGTTATCTATTTTGCTTTTTTCTTTTTCTTTTTTTTTAGATTTTTTGAAAATGAAGTCTTATTTCCTTTCTATTTTTACAATAATTTGTATCTTTCTTAACTATAAGTTAACATAGCAGAAATTTGAAGGTATAAGTAGTGATTATAGATTTAATTTTTAAAAAAAAACTAAAAACAATTTTTTTTTTTTGGTGAAAAGTTCTTTTGTATTTATTAATTACCATAATGTGGTTTGTGGCTATTCTTTCTAAGGAATCCTACGCTTTGTGGTGTGAGAATAGTACTTTGTAACTCTTGTTTTAAAGGATGGGTGTGGTTGAATTTGTATATTAAATCAACGGAACTGTTTAGCCCACTAACATTTTAAGTTGGCATACATAACTCAGGTTTAGCAGTAAATTATAATTGAAGTTTGCATGTTTATTCTCAGGTTTAGCAGTAAATTATAATCGAGAAAATCCAATTTTACAACTCTACACATCAAACACATATAATTTACAAATTCTAATGTATCAACTTCATCCAATAGATCAAACACCCACTTTTTGTGTATTATTCTCATGTTTTTTTCATCTTTCAAGTAAGAGGTTCCATTCTGTGTCATCTCATTCTGACTCATCCACTTGCTGCTTTCTTTGGGTTTTCGAGTTGGTGGGTGATTTTGCTATTATTTTCTATTTTAGAGTTTCTACAATCAAACAATTGAAAGCATACATTATTATATATGGAATAATGACTAAGATAATAACAAAAAGGAAGATTGAAAATTTAAAATAAATATACTACTGATATGGAATGGCTTTCTTTAAACTTATAAGAAACAATAATATACACAAAACTTACTCTACATGACAGAATATTGGTTGAATGCCTATGCTATCTACAATTGAATACATGATGATTCAATTCCCAAAAGAACCAAAAATTGAAAAACTTACAGTAGTGTTTTCATTTATATTCACAAAAATGGGTTAGTCAGCTTGAACTTTACAGCTTTTCAACAATGGAACTTTATCTTTGGATGAAGATTCCAAGTTTGAGAAATCATCCTGTCCCTTCAAGTCCTCTTCTTTAATTTTCCCCCACATTATAGAGTAAAACCCACTTGCTATTATCGTTGCTCCAATTATACTGCCACAATCAAAACATTCGTTAACAATTCAATACTGTTAGGTTGTATGGAATATTGGTATTTCATTGATAATAATCAAATATTAAACCCTATATATACCCAAATTAAAAGATACCAAAGGAAAGAATATATAAGAATAATATTTTCAATAATAATATTTTCCAAAAATACTCTAATTATGTCGATAAATACTTTCCACATTATTTTTAATTATTAAACAATTTGAGTTGCTATCCTTCCACAAATAACAAAAATCAAGAACTAAAATAGATATTTGATTTCATTTGGATTGGAGTCCCTCCTTGTAGGTTGTGTTTTTATACTCTCCACAACAAAAGTTTGGTTTCTTACGGAAGAAAAAGAGTGTACTCTCGCATGTGGGTACTTGGGGGTTGTTGGAAGGCTGAAGTAGTTAGAATTACTAGAAATTTGAGAGGTGTTAGAATGTAATCATGATTATTGGAAATGATGAATTTTGGAATGCGTGAGAAATCAAACAAATGAGTTTGACAGTACAAATCAACAACTAAAATGCTCAATCTACACATAAGTTTTGGGTCACATTACATTATAATCTTATTCCATTATGAGACCCAAATAAGTCCTTGTTGAACTCCAAAGCTATTTGAGAGGCTAAAATGGTAATCAAGATTAACTAGGAATCTTTCTTCTTTCTTCTTTTTCTGTACCAAATGGATCGAACCTATGACTAGTGGCACAACTGCCCACTTAGTCAATAAGCTACAAATCCTTTTGGTAGATTACTAGGAATCTTAAAAGGATGTTGGCAAAATGAGTGGGAAATCAAAAACAAAATAGGAATATATGGAATCGTGAAGCGTCAAAATGGTGGGATCGAGGGTTAGGTTTAAAAATTGTGGAAGTGAATGAGTTTTGTATTGCAAACTATGTCCAAAACGCTCAATCCAAAACTGATTTAGAACTAAAACCTATTACAAACCCATTCCATTTCATCCTCCTAAACCCACCTGATAATAGGACTCAAAATAATAATGCATAGCCAGAGAGAGAGAGCGATGTACCTTCCAAGATGAAGATCATCCCCAAGGAAAATAACACCTGTAGCAGCAGCAATGGCTATTGAGAGTGGCCTGAAACTTGATACATAAACAGGCCCTTTCACATGTACACCCCATGTATGGATTGCAGAGACAAAGGATTGACCTACACATCCCTGTCAGTACAATACACCAACAAACAAACAAAAAACAATTCCACATTTTAAGACCATATACCACACGGTTAATTCTCTTCTTCTCTCCATTTCTCTCACCAAAATTCAAATCATTTCCCTTCTTACCGAGTTTAAAACAGCAACCACTTCCATACTATTTTTCAGCTTCCAAGCACTCATGTTTCTTTCTGCTAATAGGCATATTGGTGCAGCTATTATAACCTCGAAAACATAGAATAAACACACCACAACTAGTTCATCTGGATACATATTCAATGTTTGGGTCTGTAAAATAACATTTGATTCACTGTCAGTTTTCATTATCAAATGTCGATATTGAATTGACTCACTTCAAGAACCAACTCCAACCATCATTTGAACATATACAAAACGTTTACTACTGTATTAACTAAATATATTTGTCTCCCATAGATCAGACTACGGAATACAAATATGGACAAGACTCAGATAAAATACTATATAAATATGGTGACACGTTATTTTCTAAAAATCAAAGGCAACGTATAATTCATTAAAATATACCTCTTTTTTAGATACATATAACTTTTATACAAGAAAGTTTTCGTTACTTTTGTCGTAACTTTTATACAAGAAGATTTTCGTTACTTTTGTCTTATTTTACTACTTGGGTCTAATTATCCAGCGTAACCATGATTCAACATGTGTGAGGTGCGTGATTAGGGTTGGATTCATAATTACCTAGTAAAACTTATGTATCACACACGTCTACTGTACTAATGAGTGTACGAGTTGTGTCTAACAAGAACTTGAGTGTCTAATGCATGTCGGAAACAAACATATTACCTAGAGAAAGGATATGCAAAGGTTTTGCACAAGAATAGAGGGAGTAGTTTGCATAAATGTTAGGAAAATTACCAGAACAATGTACCAGAAAGAGTTGAGAAGGTACTGAACAAAAAAGCAGAGGCCACCCAAAATCCAATTTGGTTGGGAAGAGCCCAAGGGAGGAGGAGGAAGATTCAATCTTGTTGGACTAGAAAATAGGTTTGGTAGAATGATTGGACCTTTATAAAGAACCACTACAAGTGCACCTGTTATGGAGACCGTTGAGCCAACGATCTTGGCTATGCTGCTTGAGCTTCTCAAAGCTACTTTCTCCATCCTATTTATACCAACAAAGAATCACACCAAATTTTAGTATATATTTCCAACATTATATGGGTTTTAGACCATAAATATATCTAAAAAGAAATTGTAATTACACGATTTTCAAAAGAAAGGTGTGGTTTCAACGTTTGACTTCTTGGTCAACAATAAATTTATGATTTTGTTTTTTTTTAAGTTCAATAAGAGAGAGAGTGTCTTAACCAAATTCAACTAACTATATGCTTAAGTTGACAATTTAATCCACTACATATATGTATATGGACACTAATCTTTTAGAAATATGAAACATAAAGATTATGTTTTTTTCAACAAAAAAAAAAATTGTTCAATCATACTATATCTAGTTTCTATTTCATCATTAAGATTTAAATTGCTATTCTATTATCTCTAACTTTTTAGTTTGATTTCTACGTAAACTCTAAGTTACGAAAAGATTTAAATTTTATTTTCATTTAGTTCTTAAATTTGTTTGTACTAATAATCACTAAAACAAATAGCATTCACTTTTATTTAGTTAATTGAGAATAATTATGAAAGGAACCTAAAAAATGCATGTCTACGGAGTGTTTGCTAAATAATGAAAACTCATTTATCACATATTTTTTAGGAGAAAACTTATTCTCTTATATTAAAATTATATAAAAAATAATTTTAATCTATGTTTATTTTGAAAGTGGATAATAGAGTAGGGACAAAAAAATGTTGAGAAAAATTATTGGCAGGCAACAATTTGGTTGATGGTTCATTTTTTCTTTTTAAACTAACATTATTATAAACACTGCTTTCCTCTATTAATTTGTACTTTTTTTTGTCTATATTTTAAGAAATGTTTTTAAAATCAAAGTCAAATTTTAAAAGCGGAAAAAAATATTGTTTTTTTAAAAACCAGCTAACAAATATGAAAATTATAGTTAAAATATTGTATGAAAACAAATGTAACTTTTTTAATAAGAAATATCTAAAACAAATGTAATTTTTAATTGTTTTTTTCTTTTTTTTTTTTTACAAGTTACAAAAATCATAATTGTACTTACCCCTCAGATTTTCAGTCACACTATTTGAGAACGTATACTTTCAAAAGTATTAAAATCGAACACTCCAAGCTTACAATAATTTTAAAAATTAAACTGACAAATGATAAAAATTAAATTATCAAACTTATACGATCAATACAATTACATTTATGTAAGTTTGATGACCCAATTTTTAAATTTAGATAAATTTGAGGATTTAATTTTTAATTTTGAAAGTTTAAGTACAATTATACTTTAGTAGTATTTTTTGCGATTTGCACTTTTTTTAGAAAATGTTGTATGCACTTGATTATTTTGCAATTTGCTCCTATTTTTTTTTTTTTTCTCTAACTAACGATTATAAATTCCAAATTTATGGATTTCTTTTTCTGTTTTACTAAACTAAGTGAAGTTATGTTAATTAAAATAATGAATTAATAATAATTGAATCAACAAGTAAGTATATCCATTTGCATCTTCTATTTTCTAAAGAAAATAATAAATAAATTGCACCATAGTTGCATTCTATTACAAAAGAAATCATTATTATTGTACCTAAACTTTGAAAAGAAAATTATTTTAGACTATGAACTAGAATTTTCTTAGAATCGCCTATTAGTAAAATTAGCACTTGAAGAAGTTTAAATATATATGGGTCAATGGGAAGTGATGTGTGAATAATTTCTTAAAGTAATCATAACAAAGAGTCAAAATTGAAACCGTTCAAGAAATCTAATAAATTTTACAGAATAATTGTCCAACAAAATCAAGAGGGTGTGTATCGTCACATTTATAAAAGTTTACTACATACTAAATTTTGTGCTCGATAGATCTTAAATTCATAGACATATATTATACACTAAATTGAGAATGCAGAGTCCTATAATAAATGTAAATTTCATGTATCAATTAATAACAAAAAAATTTTAATACATGACAAAATTGAAAGTTCATTAAATTCTTATTAGATATATTTAAACTTTAGAATCTTTTTTACAAATAACATTAAAAAAAATAATTTATCTGACACAATTTAAAGTTTTGGGAATCATTTAAACACAAGCCTTAAATATATAAACACTAAAACCATTATTAAAATTGAATGAATCTTAATAAAAAATAACACCGAAGTTCGAAAAAAACTTTGAATTTTCCAGAACAATCATTAACCAATTAAATTAGGCTCATTTGAACATAAATTGGAATCATTCATATAAAAAGAACAAATAGTAAAAATAGAAATATGTTTAATAAGTACTTTTAAACTCGAGCAATTGTGTGTATTGTTGTCCAAACGTTTTAAAATCAATTTCAAACCAATTTATTATTTATTATTTGTTATTACATGAAAACGAATAACTCCTTTTTTTTTTTAAGAATTGCTTTTGTTAGTAACCTTGATAAAAGAAAGTGTACTTTTAGTAACTATTCAACTTCATTCGATTCTAATAATTTTATGTTAATAAGTCAAAATTTAAAGGTTACAAGCAATGGATTGTAATCTTTGACTTTCTAAAAGACAAATATACCACTCGACTAGATAATAATGATATTAATACTAATCAATTTATAAATATAAGAAAAATATTGGAAAAAAAGAACAAAATAGACAAAAATATTTACACAACTGCATAAAAAATTGAAATATAATTAATTTGTGTTTTAGTGCATCGTATCGATATCAACTAAAGTCTTAATTTAATTTTTTATAATTTTGTGTCAAATAAGAAAAAGAATCTTAAATTATTTTTTGCCGTGTCCTGTACACGTGCTTAATAAATAAATACCGGGACAAAAATGTGACACATACGAAATCAATAAATATATATATATATATATATATATATATATATATATATATGTAAATATAATAACTACCAAATGATTTAATAAGTAAAGAAAGAAATAAAATTAGTCCTCAGTAAATAAAATTGAAATATATTCGAGAAAAAGGGGAAGAAGAAGAATACCCGAAGAGAACGGCCAAGATGAAAGTAAGAGCTGGAATTAGATTACTAATGGCGGAAGCAAGCGTTGGCGAACTATACTCCAATCCTTTATACGAAAATAGTTGACATCCAACTCTTCAATCACAAACAATTCTTTAATCAATTTCAATCACACGAATCAGTATTTCAAAACCCTAATTCCTCAATCAATCACAATTTCATACCCCATCGCTGATAAGCTAATCAATCTTAACAAGAACGACAACTTCTCGGACGGAAAAACTCCAGATCTGAAGAAACCAAAAAAAAAGGAGGGTAAAATGCGATAAATAACGAGAAACGAATCGGATTGAGTAATTGGAAGTACCTGCGGAAGATTAAGGCGAAAGGAAGAAGGATGAGAGCGGCAGCGAGACAAGTGTAGAAGGTGAAGACATAGAAGCTGATTTGGTGGCCGGAAATGGCTTTGTAGACGGTGTTTGAGCCGACGGTCGCGCACTCGGCGGCAATCATTCCGGCGAGTGGGGCGAATTCCTTGTAAAGAAAACTGCGGTCCATTGGATTTTGTTAAGTGGGTGGGGCGATGAAAATGGAGATTGGAGATGTAATGAAATAGTTTTGTGTGTGTTTCGGAGTTGAATTTGTGAAAGGAGGAGAGAGATGGGGTTAGTTGGGAATTATGAATTTTAGTTTTTTGGGGATATGATTTCATTGGACAGTCTTCAGTCCTTTTCAAGTCATTTCTGTTTTTCTAAAGGCTGACACTGACATTTACTTTTGTTTGTTGAATTTTTATCCAATCGAAGCCAATAATTTTGGAAGAGAATCTTGGAGATTCCGATTCTAATTTAAACATATCTATTTTCAAGGGATTTTTATTGTTTAAAAATCACAATATTTACCTATAAATCTTTTTCATAAATATAACAAAACATCCGATACGATTGTGTAGTAAAATAAGAAAACATACGAAGATAACTTTCTTTTTTTTTTCTTTTTGAGATATTTTAGGGTTACCTTTGTCACTTTTGAATTTTGTGGGATTCTCATTTCTTACTTCTTCCGCTACATATTCTTTCTTTTATTCTTCAATTTTTATTTTCCATTCCATCTACTTTCCACTTTTTTTCATCTTCTTTTTTTGGTTCTCCAATTTTTCTTACATATATATTTTTCTTTGAAAATTCATGATCTTTTTTCAACCTCACAAAGTATTATTTGGTTCAAGATCGTGTACCAAAATCATGTTGAACAAAAAATATTGAGAGATTTGGTTATACGATTGTAACCAAATCTAAACGACTAGTTAGCTACGTATCTAAATCTTTTATCTTTGGTTGTAGATTCCTTTATATTTGGTAAAGTATTATTTGGTTCAAGATCGTGTACCAAAATCATGTTGAACAAAAAATATTGAGAGATTTGGTTATACGATTGTAACCAAATCTAAACGACTAGTTAGCTACGTATCTAAATCTTTTATCTTTGGTTGTTGATTCCTTTATATTTGGTAAAATATTATTTGGTTCAAGATCGTGTACCAAAATCATGTTGAACAAAAAATATTGAGAGATTTGGTTATATGATTGTAACCAAATCTAAACGACTAGTTAGCTACGTATCTAAATCTTTTATCTTTGGTTGTAGATTCCTTTATATTTGGTATATTTGGCTACAAAATCGTCTTCCCATATCTAAACGATATTAGATCGTCTCTAAACAATATTGGTACAAAACCGTGGACTAAATATAAAAAGTTTAGATTTAGTACGATCGTGTATCATTTAGAGCGCATGTGGCCAATTAGTCGCATGTTGACTTAGCACTCTTGATATTTTCTATTGTGGGCTTTTTCTCTTTTGGCTTGTTATATTTTTTAAAAAGCCATACTTTTTTAACACAAAGTACATACACAAATAAATTACAATAAAACTACTAAAAATATGTAAAGTATGATGGTAACTTTCTCCCGTTGTACAATTTAGACACTATCTATCAACATCAATAGATATTGATAGACACTTTTTCTAAATACGATAGAATCTAAAATTTTATTATGATTTATAAATATTTTAATTTATTATGTTATATTTAAAAAATGCTTCACATTTATTCTCAAATAATATTTAGTAATTAAGTCCAATTTCTTTTATGATTTATAAATAGGCAAATTAAAAAGAAAAAAAAGGTAAAATTGACCAAATATTTACATTTTAGTGACATTAATATATATACACACAAATAAATAAGAAAATAATAATAATAATAATAAATAAAAAGAATAAAAAAAAAAGAGCTTCTGATTCCATACATTTTGGAGAAGGTTAGTTTTGGTTTTGAAGGCTCAAAATAAGTTGATATGCTTAAGATTATATTGATCTTCAAAATTCCTAAGAAGCTGTTGTAGAGTTAACACATATACAGTAATATTAAACTTGGGAGTGTTTGTTAATTTGCCTTGAAATGAGCTGAATAAAGAAAAGAAAAAAAGAAAATTACCTAAGAACACAAAAATGTCTTTTTTTCCTATATTTTAATACTGAGCTTTCTACTATAGCTACAGATACGAAATGTTGAAGTTAAATTAATCTAAACTTAATACATGAATTTGCATTATTAAATATGCATGAATAGGTGAGATACATGGAATAGTTAATCACTAAATACATTGATATATGAATAGTCACATGTATTGATATTTATTGTTAATGACTTTTAATATACTTTTCTACTAGTATAAATATGTGTAAGGTTTCTCATTTGTAAATAAGAAAGAAAGTAAGAAATTCAAGTTTAAGAAATATTATTCAAGTTCTTTCTTCTCAATTGTGTGAATAAGAGAACAATCTTCTTCTCTTGTTTCTTGATTTGTATTGTAAGGGTCTATTACGTTTCCAACAAGTGGTATCAGAGCTCAAGTTAGATATGGCTTCAAATGGTAACATGTTGCAACCCCAACTTCCAAGGTTCAGCGGAAAGAATTTTAATCAATGGAGTATTCAAATGAAAGTGTTATATGGCTCTCAAGAATTGTGAGATATTGTTGAAAGAGGATACACTGAAGTTGAGAATCAGAGTGAGCTCACAAATCAACAACTTGTTGAGTTAAGAGAAAATCGTAAGAAAGACAAAAAGGCTTTATTCTTCATTTATCAAGCTGTTGATGAATTTATTTTCGAGAGAATTTCAACAGCTACTTCTGCAAAGGCTGCTTGGGATATTCTACGATCTACCTATCAAGGAGAAGATAAGGTAAAGATGATAAGGTTACAAGCTCTCAGATCCGAATTTGATTGGATTAAAATGACAGAAACTGAAACTATTGAAGAATTTTTCAATCGTATTCTTGTAATTGTCAATAGTTTAAGATCAAATGGTGAAGAAGTAGGCGATCAAAGAGTTGTTGAAAAGATTCTTAGAAGTATGCCAAGAAAATTTGAGCATATCGTCGTTGCAATTGAAGAATCGAAAGACTTATCTACGTTGTCTATAAATAGCTTGATGGGTTCTCTTCAATCCCATGAGCTAAGATTAAAACAATTTGATGTTAACCCCGAGGAATCTTTTCAAATGCAAACTTCATTAGAGGCGGTTCACGTGGAAGACGTGGTGGTCATGGAAGACGAGGAGGTGGAAGAAACTATGATAATAGAAGCGGTGCAAATTCTGAAAATTCACAAGAAAGCTCTTCTTTATCTCGAGGAAGAGGAAGCGGAAGAGGAAGAGGCTTTGGCAGAAACCAAGGAGGTGGTCGTGGTAATTTCTCTCAAATTCAATGCTTTAATTGCAGAAAGTATGGTCATTTTTAAGCAGATTGTTGGGCACTAAAAAATGGAGTTGGAAATACCACCATGAATATGCATAAAGAACAAAAGAAAAATGATGAAGGCATTCTATTCCTCGCATGTAGTGTTCAAGACAATGTTGTAGAGCCTACATGGTATCTTGATAGTGGTTGTAGTAACCACATGACAGGAAATAAAAGTATATTTGTTACTTTGGATGAATCTTTCCAAAGTGAAGTGAAGACTGGTGATAATACCAGACTACAAGTCAAAGGCCAAGGTGATATTCTTGTGAAGACAAAGAAAGGGACAAAACGAGTTACAAATGTGTTCTATGTTCCAGGTCTAAAGCATAATCTTTTGAGTATTGGCCAACTGCTTCAACGAGGTTTAAAAGTTTCATTTGAAGGTGACATATGTGCAATCAAAGATCAGGCCGACGTTCTTATTGCCAAGGTAAAAATGACTGCTAATAAGATGTTTCCTCTTAACTTTACATATGGTCAAATATCTTGCTTCAGCAGCATATTGAAGGATCCATCCTGACTTTGGCATTTTCGATATGGTCACTTAAACTTCAAATCACTATCTTATTTGTGCAAAAATCATATGGTGAGAGGTATACAAAATATCAACCATGAGACAAATATTTGTGAAATGTGTATTCTTGCAAAACATCATCGAGATTCATTTCCAACTGGAAAAGCTTGGAGAGCCTCTAAACCTCTCGAGTTGATTCATACAGATTTGTGTGGTCCTATGCGAACAACAACAAATGGAGGTAATCGATATTTCATAACCTTCATCGATGATCTCAGTAGAAAGTTGTGGATTTATTTTTTGAAAGAAAAGAGTGAAGCACTTGTATGTTTTAAATCCTTCAAAGCTTTTACTGAAAATCAAAGTGGTTACAAGATAAAAACTTTGAGATCTGACCGTGGTGGAGAATATATAGCTTTTGGTAATTTTTTCAAGGAGCAAGGAATTCATCATCAAATGACAGCTCGAATGACTCCACAAAAAAAATGGAGTTGCAGAGAGAAAAAGATAGAACAATCATGGAAATGGCGAGAAGTATGCTAAAAGAAAAAAATCTGCCAAACGAATTTTGGGGAGATGTTGTTGCATGTACTGTTTACATTCTAAATCGAGCTCCAACAAAGAGTGTTCCAGGTATGACTCCTTATGAAGCATGGTGTGGTGAGAAACCATCTGTTAGTCATTTGAGAGTGTTTGGGAGTATAGCTTATTCTCATATTCCAAATCAGCTAAGAGGCAAGCTTGATGATAAATCTGAAAAATGCATTATGGTAGGTTATAGTGAAAATTCTAAAGCTTATCGATTGTATAATCCTGTGTCAAGAAAAATTATTATCAGAAGAGATGTGATTTTCAGTGAAGATGAATCATGGAATTGAAATGACGACGTTGATGAAGCTAGAAGTCCATTTCATGTTAATATAGATGAAAATGAAGTTGCTCAAGAATTAGAGCAAGCAGAAATTCAAGCGGTGGAGTCATCTTCGTCCTCAACGTCATCTTCCACAAGTAATGATGAAATCTCACCAAGGAGAATGAGGAGTATTCAAGAAATTTATAATACCACTAACAGGATTAATGACGATCATTTTGCTAATTTTGCATTATTTGCTAGTGTTGATCCTGTAACTTTTGATGAAGCCATCCAAGATGAGAAATGGAAGATTGCAATGGATCAAGAGATTGATGCGATAAGAAGAAATGAAACATGGGAGTTGATGGAGCTTCCGACAAACAAACAAGCTCTTGGAGTAAAATGGGTGTACAGAACAAAGTTGAAGTCAGATGGTAATGTTGAAAAATACAAGGCAAGACTTGTTGTAAAAGGCTACAAGCAGGAATATGGTGTGGATTATGAAGAAATATTTGCCCTTGTGACAAGAATTGAGACCATTCGATTGATTTTGTCATTAGCTGCTCAAAATGGATGGAAAGTTTATCAAATGGATGTAAAATCCGCTTTTTTGAATGAACACTTGAAGGAAGAGATATTTGTCGCACAACCTTTGGGCTATGTGCAAAGGGGAGAAGAAGAAAAAGTGTACAAGTTGAAAAAAGCCTTGTATGGATTGAAGCAAGCTCCACGAGCTTGGTACAGTCGTATCGACAGCTTTTTTCTAAAGACAGGATTTCGAAGGTGTCCATATGAGCATGCACTCTATGTCAAAGAAGACAAGTATGGCAAATTTCTCATCGTTTCTCTTTACGTTGATGATTTACTTTTTACTGGAAATGATAAATTTTTGTGTGATGATTTTAAGAATTCCATGAAAAAGGAATTCGAGATGAGTGATATGGGTCTCATCCACTACTTTCTCGGAACTGAAGTTAATCAAAATGAAGGAGAAATTGTCATTTCACAACAAAAGTATGCTCATGATTTACTAAAAAAATTTCGGATGGAAAATGCTTTACCTTGCAACACTCCCATGGATGCAAATTTGAAATTGTGCAAGGATGATATTGGAGAAGCAGTCGATCCAAGTTTATATCGAAGCTTAGTTGGAAGCTTAATGTATTTGACAACAACAAGACCTGATACTTTATTTGCTGTAAGTATGTTAAGCAGATTTATGACAAACTCGAAAAGAAGTCATTGGGAAGCAGGAAAAAGAGTTCTTCGTTACATTCTTGGCACCATTAATTTTGGAATTTATTACAAGAAAGTTTCAGAATCAGTGTTGTTTGGTTTTGTGATAGTGACTGGGGTGGTAATGTGGATGATCATAAAAGTACATCTGGTTATGTTTTTAGTATGGGTTCAGGTGTTTTTTCATGGACTTCAAAGAAACAATCTGTTGTTGCCCTTTCTACAACCGAAGCAGAATATATCTCGTTTGCTGCAGCTGGATGTCAAGCTTTATGGCTTCGGTGGATGTTAAAAGAATTGAAGTGTACTAAAAAATGTGAAACTGTTTTATTTTGTGATAATGGATCTGCCATAGCATTATCAAATAATCCAGTTTTCCATGGAAGAAGCAAGCATATTAGAATCAAATATCATTTTATCAGAGACTTGGTTAAAGATGGAGAAGTGATAGTAAAATATTGCAAGACTCAAGATCAAGTGGCTGATATTTTTACAAAGGCGCTCAAGTTTGACTTATTTGTTAAATTCAGAGGAAAACTTGGAGTTGCTCAAGTTTAGATTAAGGGAGGATGTTGAAGTTAAATTAATCTAAACTTAATACATGAATTTGCATTATTAAATATGCATGAATAGGTGAGATACATGGAATAGTTAATCACTAAATACATTGATATATGAATAGTCACATGTATTGATATTTATTGTTAATGACTTTTAATATACTTTTCTACTAGTATAAATATGTGTAAGGTTTCTCATTTGTAAATAAGAAAGAAAGTAAGAAATTCAAGTTTAAGAAATATTATTCAAGTTCTTTCTTCTCAATTGTGTGAATAAGAGAACAATCTTCTTCTCTTGTTTCTTGATTTGTATTGTAAGGGTCTATTACGTTTCCAACACGAAAGGTCGTTAAATCACCAGCCTTTTTTAAATATAAAAAACACTAAAATTGTGTAAAGAAGGTAAGTGAGATTAAGAGCTCATTCAAAAAACTTCAACTCTTAACCTACCAACCATTGTCTCAATACTTCCTTCTCTTTCTTCTCAAATTTGGCATGGTGCTTAAACCTCCTCCAAATGCCCTTGCACAATGATCCTTACGTTCCTCTTCCACATTCTCACCTACTTGGGAAGAGTTTCAATTACTCATGAGATTCGAGTTACCAAAATCGTGCAAAGACTCTATATGTGTGTCTTTATCTTCCTCAACTATATGTTTCTCAAGAGAGAATGTTGATTGATTAGGAATAAGATCGTTTTCAAAGTCATCTTTCTGGGTTTCTAATATGGCTGCTTGGTCGGGATGTGCAACGGGGTCAACACATTCATCATTGTCATCTAAGTAAACCCCGCCTCCTGTTGTCAGGTAGTCTTCACTATTGTTAGCCTCCATGGCTGGATCTTTGTTCTGGCACATTTCTTGTCGACTCATTTCATCTTCTACTAGACATAAACCACCTCCAGATTCGAGATAATCATTCTGTAGAGATCGCTTGGGAGTTCTGGAACTGAATTCTGTATTCTCAGATTAGCTTATAATAGTTTTAGGATAAGTGTACTGACCCTGGACCACCATATCTTCTTCGGCTTTATCATTAGAGAATCTATCCGCACCATCGTTAATTGCATAACTTGCAGATTTTCGGATCCATGATGACTGTGTCAATAAACATTCTAGTTAGGGATAAGTAGGCCAATGTAGAAAGAGAGCAGGCTGACAAGACTGACAATCCAGACAAATTCACTTTCACCATCACTAGAGTTGGTGTCAACCAAGTCAGTAATAGGAGTCTTTCCTCTCGATGCCAACCGGCCTCTCCCCCTCCCTCTCTTGGAATGTGATCCCTCACTTACACTTCTCTTTCCTTTTTCTTTCTTTGTTAGTTTTTTACCCTTACCAAATTGAGATTGCTCTCCATCTAGCTGCCTTTTCCCGTAAGGTTTTCGGAGTCTATTTTCTATGTCCTCTTTATTCGAAGATGCACCTTGTATTTCTGATGAGCATTTCTCGGATATGTTCTCCTTAGGCTCAACAGAAAGTTCTCTTTGATTATTTACAAAAGCATCCCGCACAGCATCATCCATCAACACGGCAGACCTGCTCCCAGTAATATTTTTAACCGCTTTTTTATTCTCTTGCTGCGGATTTTAGCAAACCGTTCATTGAAAGTGTAAAACGCCTCAAATCGAAGTTGAGTCTACAAGAAAACAGTATACAGAAAGATGAGAGCATAGATAACGTTTTCTTTGATAATTTTATGGACTAGGACAAAAATCGGAGTGGGCGATAAAAGCACACAAAATAAAACATCCCTTCTAAAGATGGTTTCCACGTAAGAAACACACTCTCCCTCCACTTTCCTTTTGTTAATGGTTCAACATAAGTCTTTGCAAACATAATAGCTATAAGTGAAAGTAACTAACCTCATGTTTGTTGTACTCTTTCAGGACTGGCAAAAGCAATTCATCTGCCTTTGAGTTCTCCCACCCAAACTTTTCCCAGCATAATCTGCAGCATATGAAGCAAGTTTAGTAGGGGGATATTCAATTTTCTTAAGTATATTGCAGGTCTGCCTCGCCGATGTAATAAAGTGCAAAAAACATCATATATCAAATATCTACACAATATCAAGCTTGACTCAGACAAGTCAATGAGCACAGAAACATTAATGGGACTGTTAGTGGTATTTTTCAAGAGAACGAAAAGAAAAACTGATGGGATCCGATAATGTAGAATGAAAATGTAGATTTTATTTATGAATAGAAGTAAGAAATAAAGAGTAATTGAATTGAGATTCTCTCAATTCAATATGCTAAGGCTCACTGTCTTGCTCTCCTATCTTTCAAAAATTGGTCAGTTTGAACTTTACAACTTTTCAACAATGGAACCATATCGTTGGATGAAGACTCCAAGTTTGAGAAATCATCCTGTCCCTTCACGTCCTCTTCTTTGATTTTCCCCCACATTATAGAGTAAAACCCAATTGCTATTATCATTGCTCCAATTATACTGTCACAATCAAAACATTTGTTAACAGTTCAATACTTTTCACTTTTTTTTAATTACTAAACAAACCCAATGTTTGAACCATAATTTCCAGTGTAGTCAAGAAAATTTGAGTTGCTATCCTTTCTCAAATAACAAAACCAAGAACTAAAATAGATATTCGATTTCATTTGGATTCAAGTCCCTTCTTGCTGTAGGTTGTGTTTTTATACTCTCAACAACAAAAGTTTGGTTTCTTACAAAAGAAAAAAAGAGTATACTCTCATATGTGTTTACTTACGGGTTCTTGAATGTTTGGAACGTAATTAAGATTACTAAAAATTTGAGGGGTGTTAGAATGTAATCACGATAATTGGAAATGAGAGGAATTTTGGAATGCGTGAAAAATCAAGCGCAAAATGAAAATGAGATCTTGAAGGGTGAAAATGGTGGAAAAAAGGGTTATGTTGAAAACTATATGAGAACGAATGAGTTTGATATTATAAATTGATCACCAAAACGTTTAACCTACACATGAGTTTTGGATCATATTACATTATAATCTCATTCTATTATGAGCCCTAAATAAGTCCTTATTGAACTCCATAGTTATTCGGGAGGCTAAAATGATAATCAAGATTACTAGGAATCTTAAAAGATGTTGGAAAAATGAGTGGAAAATCAAAGGCAAAACAGGAATGGAATTTTGAAGCGTCAAGACGGTGGGAAAGAGGGTTATGTTAAAAAAATTGTGGAAGTGAATGAGTTTTGTATTGCAAACTATGTCCAAAACGCTCAATCCAAACCCATTCCATTTCATCCTCCTAAACCCACCTGACGACAGGACTCAAAATAATAATGCACAGCCAGAGAGAGAGAGCGATGTACCTTCCAAGATGAAGATCATCCACGAGGAAAATAACACCTGTAGCAGCAACAATGGCTATTGAGAGTGGCCTGAAACTTGATACATAAACAGGCCCTTTCACATGTACACCCCATGTATGGATTGCAGAGACAAAGGATTGACCTACACATCCCTGTCAGTACAATACACCAACAAACAAACACAAAACAATTCCACATTTTAAGACCATATACCACACGGTTAATTCTCTTCTTGTCTCCATTTCTCTCACCAAAATTCAAATCATTTCCCTTCTTACCGAGTTTAAAACAGCAACCACTTCCATACTATTTTTCAGCTTCCAAGCACTCATGTTTCTTTCTGCTAATAGGCATATTGGTGCAGCTATTATAACCTCGAAAACATAGAATAAACACACCACAACTAGTTCATCTGGATACATATTCAACGTTTGGGTCTGTAAAATAACATTTGATTCACTGTCAGTTTCCATTATCGAATGTCGATAGTGAATTGACTCACTTCAAGAACCAACTCCAACCATCATTTGAACATATACAAAACGTTCACTACTGTATAACTAAATATATTTGTCTCCCATAGATCATACTACGAAATACAAATATGGACAAGACTCAGATAAAATACTATATAAATATGGTGACACGTTATTTTCTAAAAATCTAACACACAAAGATAACGAATAATTCATTAAAATATACCTCTTCTTTAGATACATATAACTTTTATACAAGAAAGTTTTCGTTACTTTTGTCGTAACTTTTATATAAGAAAGTTTTCATTACTTTTGTCTTATTTTACTACTTGGGTCTATTTATCCAGCCTAACCATGATTCAACATGTGTGAGGTGCGTGATTAGGGTCGGATTCATAATTACCTAGTAAAACTTATGTATCACACACGTCTACTGTACTAATGAGTGTACGAGTTGTGTCTAACAAGAACTTGAGTGTCTAATGCATGTCGGAAACGAAAATATTACCTAGAGAAAGGATATGCAAAGGTTTTGCGCAAGAATAGAGGGAGTAGTTTGCATAAATGTTAGGAAAATTACCAGAACAATGTACCAGAAAGAGTTGAGAAGGTACTGAACAAAAAAGCAGAGGCCACCCAAAATCCAATTTGGTTGGGAAGAGCCCAAGGGAGGAGGAGGAAGATTCAATCTTGTTGAAGTAGAAAATAGGTTTGGTAGAATGATTGGACCTTTATAAAGAACCACTACAAGTGCACCTCTTATGGAGACTGTTGAGCCAACGATTTTGGTTATGCTGCTTGAGCTTCTCAAACCTACTTTCTCCATCCTATACATACCAACAAAGAATCACACCAATTTTTAGTATATATTTCCAACATTATATGGCTTTTACACCAAAAATACATCTAAAAGAAATTGTAACTGGTTCTGGACGACCCCCGAGTTCCTGATCAATGATAAATTTGTGATTTTATTTTCTTTTAAATTCAATAATAGGGTAGGATCAAAATAAAATTACTAACTTTTTAATCGAGAACATATGTATTAAATAAATTCAACTATCTATATGCTTAAATCGACAATTTAATCTACATATATGCATATGGGTACTAATCTTTTAGAAATGTGGAATGTTAAGATAATGTTTTTTCAAAAAAAAAAAAGAAAGAAAGAAAGTTGTTTAATCATATCATATCTAGTTTCTGTTTGATCAATAAGAATCAAAATTTTATACTATTATCCCTAACTTTTTAGTTTGAATTCTATTTAGATCCTAAGTTACAAAAGATTACAATTTTATATTTGAACTTTATTTTCATTTAATTCTTCAATTTCAATCTTTTGTTCTCTTTTTTCTTTTTACCTTTGAATTTGTGCCAATAATCACTCAGACAAATGAAATTGACTTTTATTTAATTAATTGAAAATAATTATGAAGGGAACCTAAAAAATGCATGTCAACAACATTGATTTATACCGAACGTTTCCTTAAATTATAAAAATTCATTTATCACATATTTTTCGGAACATAACTTATTCTCTCGTATTAAAATTATATAAAATAATTGTTCTGATAATATTGTCAAAAATAAAATATTTTGACAAAATATTTACACTTCACAAAAAAATCAAGTGTGTTAATTTTATTTTTTAGTAGTTATGTTATATGAAATGTAAAAAATTTATCAATTTTTTTTGTTTTGAAAAACTCATACCAACAATTTAGTCGATAGTATTCTGTTTTTTTTTAAAAAAAAACTAACATTATAAACACTACTTTCTATTGTTAATTTGTATATTTTATTATCTATATTTTAAGAATATTTTTAAAATCAAAGTCAAATTTTAAAGGAAAATTGTATTGAATAAGCACTATGAAAATATGTTTTAGCAATTATGGCACATATATTTTAAATTTTGTAAATATGGCAAATTTTAATCTCTAAAATATTTTGAAGATATTTTCTACTTTACAATTTTTATTTTCCAAACTGTCCCCATACATTCTTGTCTCTTTGTTGATCATTTCCCTTTGGTGCTTCATCTTCTACTTTCTCTTCTTATTTTTTTGTAGACCTCTATATCATATTTGTATTCATAATAAAAAATTAATCTAATAATAAAAAGTGTTCTTTTTTCTCAAACATTATTTTTTGGTTGGTTTTCTGTAGGTTCTCTCAAAAAAAAAAAAAAAAAAAAACTATCGTTCGTTCAATCTCCGTTTTCAGCATCTTTATCTCCTTCTTTTATATATATATATATATATTCACCATTTTTATTTAGATTTTCGATCATCATTTTTTTGTTAAACCTAAGTTTCTTCTTCAAACTTCTTTCAAATGGTTGCTTTCAAACACGACAACATTCTCACTTTTTAAAATACATTACATCTTAAATATTTTATTATTCTCAAACTACCATTCAATAACTATTTCTTCTCTCGTTTTTAACGTACTAATTATCTCATATTTCTTCTCCCACTTTTTAAGACCCCAATTATTATTTTTTCTCCTACTTTATATTAGTTTTGTATATTAGTGTTTTGATGTACTTATATTATATGTATTAGTTGGTTGATATACTTACTACATGATTTCCATTTTTTTTTTCAAATTTTATGCAATTCAATATAGTATTATTAAGTATATGAATGATGTAACTTAGTGTAGCAAACATATAATATATATCAAAATGTATTAGTGAAGTATATTAAGTGTATCACAGAATCTTAAGTGTATCAAGTGTATTTTAACCAATCGAGCGTATCGGTAGATATAGAAAATATACCAATAGTACATCAAGGGTATCAAACATATAAACTGCATCAAGTGTATTAAATCGGTCGAGTGTATCAGAGAAAGTATAAAATGTTTATCAATAGTGTATTAAGTGTATCAAACTTATTAAGTGTATTAAACCTAACCCAAGTGTATCGATAATGTAATGTATCATGCATAGTGAATCAAGTGTCCTTAATTGATTAAGTGTATTTTTAAAGTTTAACAAATGTATCAACAACATATCAAGTATATCAAACCAATGATGTGTTTCAAGCGTTATTTAATTCATTGGGTGTATCAGCAAAACATAACAAGTGTATCAACAATGCATCGAGTGTATCAACAATACATCGAGTGTATCAACCACACAACGAGTGTATCAACAATACATCGAGTGTATCGACAGCACATCAAGTGATGCGTGAAAATGTTGATAATTCTAGTTGGTAGATTTGTAATTTTTCATTTTTCAAATGTGCATTGGGCTTGAATTTTGTCATTTTTGCAAATTTAAAAATGGTGTGCTATGGATCTAACTTATCAAAACTAATTTTGCTAAATTTACAAGAACTCCAATTTTAAAAGCCGAAAAATGTTGTTTTAAGAACTGCTTTTTATGTTTTTAAAAACCAGCTAACAAATATGAAAATTATATTTAAGATATTGTATGAAAACAATTGTAACTTTTTTTTATAAGAAATATCTAAAACAAACGTAATTTTTAATAACTTAAAATATGAAAATGAAAATTTTATCAAAAGTAATGTACGTGCGCTATTTTTTTTAACACTTTCTTAAATATAAGTTTCAAGTTTAAACACTTACATGTTTTGTTAGATTCTTTTTAATAAGTGTTTATATGTAAATTTTCTTTGGTTTGTCATATATAAAAGATGTTTATATTTAACTCAAATTATCAAAAGACTAATAAACACTATTACCTAATTTCTTAAAAAAAATATTTTTTTATTTTTTAAAAAGAAGTATACTTTGAAATTACTTGTACAATATTTTGAAACTAATTGTTTTAAAATTTTGAAATTAGTAAAGTTAAAACCAAGAATTTTTTTTCCATATAAAATATTTTAGATAATTTTATTTTAGAAGTAGAAGTACCTTGATACTTAAAATTTATGATCATAAAAACTATAAGGGGCCGTTTGGGGGAAAGTTGGGTTATGGAGTGTTAGTGTTATGGTTATCAAAACCTAGTTTTATCATAAAATGTGTTTGAAAGAAAAGTTTAAACATGTAGTTTTATGGAGAAGTTGAAGAGATAAGGTTATGGAGAGTTGAAAAAGGTTTTAGAAGAAAGAGATAGAGGGAAGAGAGGTTATGATAACCCTAAAACAAGAGTTATGATAACTCTTCCCCCAAACAAGGGTTGGATTACGGTTAACCCAACAGTGATAACCCTTGGGCCAAACGACCCCTGATTGATCTTCAACAACTAAACATATTAATAATAAATTTTCTTAAATAATATACTATTTTTTTTGTAATTTAAGACATTTTTGTAGAGGCATTATTATCAACAACCAATAAAAGTAAGATGAAATATAATAATAATAATTTATTCACAACCAACAATTGCAATTTTGTAGTTTTCACATAAAATGAAAAAGAATTCAATTTTTCAGTCAACCACTCTAAAATTCATTTTATAAAAATATGATTTCTAATAATTTCTCTAAAATAGATTATTTTATAAATCAATTTCTAAAAGATAATATTATTTAAATTTGCCAAACACTACTGTTTTTTCTAAAATAGTTTTTTTTACAAAATTAAACATTTCAAAATTCAAACCAAATTCACTTAGTGGAATTTTAAACATTTTGATCACACGAAAGAAGCACATATGAAGTATAATTGAGCTATCCTCACTCTCAATATAAAATATAGAAAAATATATTGATTCATATATTTCTAAATTTTGGAAGTTATGTTAATTAAAAGAATGAACTAATGATTGAATCAACTTTTGTAAGTATATCTATTTGCATTTCTATTTTCTAAAAGAATAATAAATAAAACGAACCATCATTGAATTCTAATTGTTATTATTCTAAACTCACAAAAGAAATTATTTTAGACTATCAACAAGAAGTATGTTTAATAAAGGTTAAGTTGAGATTGGCGAGTTGATCTTTACAAGAAAAGAAAATTAGTAAAAATAGAAATATGTTTAATAAGTATTTTTAAACTGAAACTATGTATATTGTTGTTGAAGCTTTTTAAAATCAATTTTAAACCCAATTCATAATTGATTGTTTGTTATTACATGAAAGAGAATAACTTCCTTTTTAAGAATCGCTTTTGTTAGTAGGCCCTCAATAAAAAGTATACTTTTAGTAACTATTTCACTTTATTAAATTTTAAATCTTATGTTAATAAGTCAAAATTTGAAGGTTACAAGTAATGGGTTTGAATCTTCACTTTCTAAAAAGACAAATATACCACTCCACTAGATAATGATATTGATATTAATCTGTTTATAAATATAAAGAATATCATCCAATAAAAAATCAAAATACACAAAATACTTACCTCCATGCAAAAATTAAGGTTAATTTTCGTAAATGTAATAGAACATCAGACTATTTACGGCTTGGGTAATAAAGCATATAAAGTCCTTTTTTAAATATTCCAAGTTTGCATTTCCATATTTATTTTCGTCCTTGCTACGATTTCTTTCATCGTCTTTTTTCTTTTCCTATTCTTTCTTTTACATTATTTAGTCATTCTATCGTCTTTCTTCTTTTCCTCTTTTTTTCGCTGCGATTTCTTTTCGATCGTCTTTCTTCTTTTTCTCTCTTTTTTTAGATCGTTTAAATTTAGGTAACTAAATCTAAACAACTATGTACAAAACATAACAAAATCTAAAAGATCGGGTATAAACAATATTGAAAAAAATCATTTAAATTGGAGTAGCCAAATGTTGTAAAAAAATAATCGATCGTGTAACAAAAAAAAATTAAAAAAATCATTTAGCCAAATTTAAACAATCGTGTATTAAAGAATCTTGAAAAAATAAATGATCATATAAAAAAAACAATCATGTACCAAGATAATTTAAAAAACATCGTTTAGCCAAATCTAAACGATCGTGTACCAAATTTTGAAAACAAAATTATTTAGATTTGGGTCCGAATATAAACGATCAAATATAAACGATCGTATAACCAAATTAAACGATCGTGTACCAAACAATAGTCAGATCTAAACGATCGTATACCAAATATATTACGCATGCGTTGTTGACAGCGTGGTTGACAGGACATTTTTAGTATTTTTCATGGTAGGCCTGCGAGCTTTTTCCATTTTCAGAATTGTTCTATACAGTTTAAATATTTTGCCGCTTGCCACTTTGTTATATTTTTTAAAATACCTAAAAATTAAATGTAATTAATTTTTGTCTCTTAGATTATCGTATCAACTAACGTCCAAAGTCTAATTTCTAATAGTTTCGTGTGTGTATATATACAAAAGCTATATATAAACACGAAATAAGAAATAAAATTAGTCCTCAATATACAAATAAAAGGGGTCTTTTCAAAAATATAAAAAAACGGCAAAATATTTACACTCTGTAGAACAATTCCGAAAATGGAAAAAACCTAGTGGCCCACCGTGTAAAATACCAAAAATATCCTGTCAACAACGCACACATAATATATTTACAATCGTTTAGATTTGGTTATTGATCGTTTACATATGACTACAATTTATACGTGATCGTTTAGATAATGACTACAATGCGATCGTTTAGATATGGCTATAGTTTATACACGATCGTTTAGATATGACTACAATTTATACACGATCATTCAAATATGGATTTTTCAATTTCATCGTTTAATTTTGTTATCCAAATCTAAATGATTTTTTTAATTACTTTGGTACGCGATCGTTTAGATTTCTTTACACAATGGTTTGTTTTTTTTACTTTTTTTTACAGGTTTACATTTGGCTAGAATTTTTTTCAAGATTTTTTATACCTATCTTTTATACAAAGTTGGTTACCCAAATGAAAACGCGATAGAAAGAAATTGAAGCGAAAAAAAAAAAGAAAACAAGAAAAACAATAAAGAAATTAAACGACGTAAATAAAAAATTAAAAAATAAGAAAGATAATAGAAAGAAATTACAGATAAAAAAAGAAGATAAAGATGAAATCGTACGCAAGAATGAAAAATGGAAGGACAAACTTGAAATATTTAAAAAATGGTTGAGTGTTTGTTACCTTTACAATATATCGGATAAAAAAGGGAGGAAGAAGAATACCCGAAAAGAACGGCCAAGAGCTGGAATGAGATTACTTATGGCGGAAGCAAGCGTTGGCGAACTATACTCCAATCCTTTATACGAAAATAGTTGACATCCAACTCTTCAATCACAAACAATTCTTTAATCAATTTCAATCACACAAATCTGTATTTCAAAACCCTAATTCCTCGATCAATTAATCTGAATTTCATACCCCATCGCCGATAGGCTAATCAATCTTAACAAGAACGACAACTTCACGGACGGAAAAACTCCAGATCTGAAGAAACCAAAAAAGGGAGGTAAAATGCGATAAATAACGAGAAACAAATCAGATGGAATAATTGGAAGCACCTGCGGAAGATTAAGGCGAAAGGAAGAAGGACGAGAGCGGCAGCGAGACAGGTGCAGAAGATGAAGACATAGAAGCTGATTTTTTGGTGACCGGAAATGGCTTTGTAGACGGTGTTTGAGGCGACGGTGGCGCACTTGGCGGCGATCATTCCGGCCAGTGGAGCGAATTCCTTGTAAAGAAAACTGCGCTCCATTGGAATTTGTTAAGTGGATGGAGCGATGAAAATGGAGATTAGAGGCGTAATGAAATAATTTGCGAGTGTTTGTCAAGTTTGTTCTGTTTGGCTAAAGTGTGACATTGACATTTACTTTTGTTAGTTGAATTTTTATCCAGTTATTGGAAGAGAACCTTGGAGATTCGGATTCTAATTTAAACATATCTATTTTCAACGGATTTTATTAAAAATAATAATAAAATGTCTAAAAACCATTATATTATATATAAATTTTTTAACATATAAATAAGCTACAATAAAACTACCGAAAATATGTGTATATATATTATTTCCTAATTCATAAATATGAAAATTTTTAAAACTAATAAAATTCACGAAATATTTATCTTTCAGAGGAATAATATATATACATATACCCATACAAATAAACAAGAAAATAATGATAATAATAAACTAGCTTCTGGTCCCATACATTTTGGAGAATGTTAGTTTTGGTTTTGAAGGCTCAAAATAAGTTTATATGCTTAAGATTGTTTTGATCTTCAAAATTCCTAAAAACCTGTTGGAGAGTTAATACAGGTATAGTAATATTAAACTTGGGAGTGTTTATTAATTTGCCTAAAAATGAGCTGAAAAAAGAAAATTGTTAAAAAGAGAGAAAGAAAAAGAGAAAGAAAAGAAGAAAATGAATTAAGAGCACAAAAATGTTATTTCCTAAATTTTAATACTGAGCTTTCCACTAGCTACAGATACGAAAAGCTAAATGACCAGCCTTTTTCCACTATTCAAACACAAATTATTTAAAGTTTACAAAATTAGTCTCAATACTTCCTTCTCTTTCTTCTCAAATTTGGCATGGCACTTAAACCTCCTCCAAATGCCCTTACACAATGATCCTTGGGTTCCTCTTCCACATTCTCACCTACCTGGGAAGAGTTTCGATTACTCACATAACTCGAGTTGCCCAAATTGTGCAGAGACTCTATATTCGTGTCTGTATCTTCCTCAACTATATGTTTTTCAGGAGAGAAGGTTGACCGATCAGGAATAAGATCATCTTTCTGGGCTTCTAATATGGTTGCTTGGTTAGGGTGTGCAACCGGGTCAACACATTCATCATTGTCATCTAAGCAAAACCCACCTCCTATTGTCAGGTAGTCTTCACTATTGTTAGCCTCCATAGCTGGATCTTTGTTTTGGCACATTTCTTGCCGGCTTGTTTCATCTTCTACCAGACAGAAACCACCTCCAGTTTCGAGATAATCATTCTGTAGAGATTGCTTGAGAGTTCTGGAACTGGATTCTGTATTCTCATATTGGCTTATGATAGTTTCAGGATAAGCGTACTGACCCTGAACCACCATATCTTCTTCGGCTTTATCATTAGAGAATCTATCCGCACTGTGATCTGATAGTTGGTTTGAATCATCAATTGCATAACTTGCAGATTTTCGGATTCGTGATGACTGTGTCAATAAACATTGTAGTCAGGGATAAGTAGGCCAATGTAGAAAGAAATGTGTAATTGTCTTAAACAACACTGAACACTATCGAAGACAAGAGAGACTAAGCAGGCTGAGAAGACTGACAATCCAGACAAATTATTGTGCAATGTATATAATTGATCTGGTTAGTGACTAATATGAAGACACAAAGAGATGCCAATTGACCAGGTAATTGGATAGGCGACAAATGCAGACTTGTAGCTACTAACATAAGAAATAGCACGAGATAGAAGACAAAGAATCGGTTGCAGTCAAACTTACTCGTCTCCTTTCTTGAGGCTCCGGCAAATTCTCCGAATCAAATTTCTGATTGTCAAATTCACTTTCATCATCACTAGAGCTGGTTTCAACCAAGTCAGTAATAGGAGTCTTTCCTCTCGATGCCAACCGGCCTCTCCCTCTCCCTCTCCCCCTCCCTCTCTTGGAATGTGATCCCTCACTTACACTTCTCTTTCCTTTTTCTTTCTTTGTTAGTTTTTTACCCTTACCAAATTGAGATTGCTCTCCATCTAGCTGCCTTTTCCTGGAAGGTTTTTGGAGTCTATTTTCTATGTCCTCTTTATTCGAAGATGCACCTTGTATTTCCGATGAGCATTTCTCGGATATGTTCTCCTTAGGCTCAACAGAAAGTTCTTTTTGATTATTTACAGAAGCATCCCGCACAGCATCATCCATCAACACGGCAGACCTGCTCCCAGTAATACTTTTAACAGCTTTTTTTATTCTCTTGCTGCGGATTTTAGCAAACCGTTCATTGAAAGTGTAAAACGCCTCCAATCGAAGTTGAGTCTACAAGAAAACAGTATATAGAAAGATGAGAGCATAGATAACGTTTTCTTTGATAATTTTATGGACTAGGACAAAAATCGGAGTGGGCGATAAAAGCACACAAAATAAAACATCCCTTCTAAAGATGGTTTCCACGTAAGAAACGCACTCTCCCTCCACTTTCCTTTTGTTAATGGTTCAACATAAGCCTTTGCAAACATAATAGCTATAAGTGAAAGTAACTAACCTCATGTTTGCTGTACTCTTTCAGAACTGGCAAAAGCAATTCATCTGCCTTCGAGTTCTCCCACCCAAACTTTTCCCAGCATAATCTGCAGCATATGAAGCAAGTTTAGTAGGGGGATATCCAATTTTCTTAAGTATATTGTAGGTCTGCCTCGCCGATGTAATAAAGTGCAAAAAACATCATATATCAAATATCTACAGAATATCAAGCTCGACTCAGACAAGTCAATGAGCACAGAAACATTAATGGGACTGTTTGTGGTATTTTTCAAGAGAACAAAAAGAAAAACCTCCATTCGAAAGCAGAAAAAACAACTATGTTGGCTTACAACGATGATGAAGTTAATATTCACCTACTTGAATAACAAATTGACTGTGATGTGTTTGAAATATCCGGTTCAATTCATATGATGGGCAAAAGCAATGACGTTGAGACAATTACAAGAAACATTTAAGAGGGAGACAGTCCTCGACAAAAAAAGATTGCTGCCAAGACTAACCATAGTAACTAAGTCAAAAGGGGAAATTTTATCAAGATTGAAAGCATAATTTCTCACCTGCGAAGGACAAAATGGTCTGGCTTCCCCCAGGAGAAAGGTTCTGCTGACTTGTCCACTTGTGGGCAGATGTAAGCAGAAATGACTGCTTCACTAGGAAATTCAGAAGGTATGTGCCAGTTCTTGCTAACATTTCTCTAAATATGGCATCAAACAATGACAATTAGGTGAGAAAAAAACTTAGGGATGATAATTAATTAGACTTCATTCACCTGGTAAAGAATATATTATAAATCAGACAGTACAGAGGAGAAAAACGTCTCACATGCTTATCCATGAAACTCTGTTTAACAGTCATGTTTTCCTTGAGATCTTTAGATATGTTCTCTTCAGATGCAGGACCACTACTATTTGAGCAAGCCGTTTCATTCTCACTTGCTTTTGACCCTCTTTTGCGTGCATTTAACCCTGTTTTTGCACCAAGCGGCCCTAAGATGCTTGGATCTGGTGATTCAATCCATTCTTTGAATTTATGGAGCCCATCTTCCTCCGGAAATGCATTCATAACCTCAACGGCATTAACAATGCCAATGCCACTGTATCATAGAATTGAAAAGTCTATAATGACAGCAGAGTTTTGCATCCTAGCAAATGATAAACTCTTATCAATATGGCAGGCTCATTCATGTTTAAATTACCTAACCCCTTCTGTATAATCACTTCCAAGTAGTAGTGCCATTCGAATTAACTTGTCCCGATTCAGACCAAGCTCGTTTTCAATGTCCTGAAAGTCAAAGTACAATGGGCAAATTGTTCGACAACAAGCCATATGAAAATTTCGGAAATATACAAGAATGATTCTTTTAAATGAATGGGAAAAGGCAAAGAAAAAGAAAGTTCCAAAAATGATAGTTCTCTTGAAAGAAAAAACTGATGAGAGTAGTATCGAGAAAATAAAATCCTCAGAAGTCTCAAAACCCCACCAAAAAGCACCCCAATTTAAATTGATAACAAAAGGAGTATAATTATATATATATATATATATATATATATATATAGAAAGATATATATATATATAGAAAGACACGCCAAGAAGAGCAATCTGAAAGGAGGAACAAACTGTTTGTATCACTCCCATAAATTTAATAAGGCAGGGAACTCGCACAATCACTAGCCAGTGGCAATAAGTAAGATAACCGAGGAAAATATTCCCAGTTAAGTACGTTTGGTGACCAAAACCAAGTTTATTTATGCTTATGCGACCCATAAACTAGTCAAGAATCAAAATAGTAGTTAAAATAACACCACCAACAAAATTAATTAGAAAACATTTAGCACGATAATAATAATAGTGGCAACAATAATAAAGAGAGAACAGACATGTTCTACCAGATTCAGACCTTCATAAAATATGTCTCGACATATTTGCGGTCATCAAATATATTCTTGTAAACACTTTTTGCCCCAAATAGGAAGACGTCAGAGTCATCAGTCACCACCCCATCAACAAGATTTGCAAGTTCCATATAAGCACACTGAGCTTCCGCTTCCATAGGAGCAATAATATATGGTAAGCCAAACATTTGCAGTAATTCCTATAGAGAATCAGACAAAATGTTAATTGATCTTAATTCTCAAAAAGAGAACTCAAATAGCACTACAAGGAGATTTTATATGTTATAATTAGTCGTTATCAAGTAAAAGGAATGTTGGAGGCTGGTGTTTTCAACGTGCAAAGCGCACTCTTGGGCTACAACTCTCCTAATCTTACCTCTATTACTCTCCATCTCTGTATTTCTCCCAACTCTTCCATTTCTCTGTTAACATGCTTTTTACTTTTTATTAAGAATAATCATCCATGTTTATAGGCACCCCCACTCGTCTCCATTTGTGGCAATGGCGTAGAAGGGTGAATACGGTAGTGCACCAAAAGGCACTCGCCTTGAATAAGAATACCTTCAAGGCATGGAGGCCTCACCTCATCTCTTGCCATAAGCGCCTGGGCACACCACCTCAACAACACTGGTTGAGACAGTAGTAAATAGAGAAAAGGTTTAGAGCAACCAAACTGCAAAGTTGGGCATAACAATAAAATTCCCTTCAACTACAATGAGTTAAGGGTCTAAATCTTCCCGAAGAGCTTCCCCAGGATTCTCAAAACACAAAGGGATGTTTGGGTGCAAATTCAAAATATTGGGACAGGTTTAAATGGAAGGTGTAAGAAGTTTGAGTCAGAAAAAAAAACATGTTCGGGGTACATGTATAGGAAGCCTATGTTCAGGAAAATTGTGAGCGAGGAGCTTGTTGCTGTTTAAGCCAATTAATTTTTCCAATTAAACTGTTAAAGTGTCAGTTTTTCCAATAAACTCAAGTTCGGCAACTCCTCCAAATGTGAGTTAGGCTTGGGAAGCACCTAAGTGTAACACCCCAAAGACTACCTATACTTTTTCACCACTACAAATTGACCAAATCAAATTGTTCGATTTTTCTCCCCGCCCTACAAAATAAAGAGTACTTGAAGCATCTTGCAAATTCATTAACAAATTTAAACCTAATAAAACAATAATTATTATTATTATTATTATTATCATTATTATTTTCCCACTAATATCATGAAAAAGACCACAGACCTGACATTCTGCAAACATTTCACTGTTGACAGATTCAGCATTACGCTCAAGTCTTTTCTGCTCATCTCCAAGATTCAGACGTTCTTGCTCCAGAACTGAAATTCTATTCATCAATTCATCCTCTGTAATCTCTGCGCTACTTGTTTTTTCAACAATGGGTATTTTTGCATCCTTCTCGTCCAACAAAAGATCGTGACTATGCTTGTCAACAGGAAGATTTTGCTTCAAATGGTTTTCACAGGCAAAAGATTTGGGGGATGAACCATTCCCAGGAGTGTAAAAACCTTCCACCTCAACCATATGACAAGGAGAATTAACCACAGTATTATTTATCATATCCCCAACTTGGACTGCACTAGATGCGTCTTCAGATAAGGGCTCAAGAGCATCATTATTTTCGTTTAACTCTTTAGGAGAAAATGTAGTATCATTATAAGAAGCATCCAACTGTTCGGAGAGTGTGTGTGTTTTTGTATCTAACAACACAACTGGTTCTGAGCATTGCTTTTCTTGAGATAAACTCTCAGTCGTTCCCTGATATACAATTCAGAGTAAGGGCACAGTACTTTCACATTAAAAAGAAGAGGAAGAGGAAGAAGAGAAAGGAGAATACCTTTATCCCGGAAGAATCATTAAAATTTAAAGAACTCATTCCATCATCACTATCTAGCTTACCAAGTCCAATCATATTCTCTTTTAGGGCACTTGTATTATGTTCGGCCCTTTTTCCAACAATCACCGGTTGTGGTTGCTGATGATCAGAAGATAAAGGCCCAGTTTTTGTATATCCTTTGTCCTCCAAACTTCTTCTTATTGCCTCCTGCAAGTCAGCTTCTTCCTCCAAAGAACCTTTAGAAACTGACTTTGCCGAATCAGCTTCAAAAGGAACTGGGTTTACATGATCACAAACTCCATCCTCCCAATCTACTTCACTCTCATCACTAACGATTCCTTCCTTGAAGCAGTGATCATCCACTCCAACATTTTTTGGAGTATAAATTTTTCCTTCAAGTGCTTCCACCCAAGCAGAATCTGTCGTATTATCAAGAGAGAGTTTTTGGGTCGAGATATCAAAAGAACCCATTCCAATGGGATTTTCTGCAGCTAAATTAGTAAATAGATCATCATCGCCATCAAAAGACTTCCCACCCTCATCTTCCAGCATAATTTCTATAGCAGTTTCTTCATTCAGCATGAACTCTGTACCTCTCTCATCTAACTTATTAATGGATCCACCAACACCTTCATCTGAAGTATCTAGATCTTGGCTTTGAAAAGAAAAGCTTTCTGGATTACATATTTCAATATTTTGCATAAGGTCGGGATTTGTAGCTTTCTTTGCACTGGTAGTCTTCTCAATCTCTTTCATCAAATCCAAGTTCCTTTCTAAATCTCGTGTCATATGTATCCCCATTGCCCTGACCCTACTAACTCGCACACGTCCCCTCTCATCCAAAAATGTTTCAATGTTTTCCTCAAAAACTTCTGACTTATCAGGAGTTGATCGAGCCAGAGGATTGGATGTACTAGGAATTTTGGTACTTTTCAGGGAACTTAAAGGTTGCTGAACTATTGGTGCTTGTACATCTTTGTCTCCATTCTTCTCAGCTCTAGCAGACGCAAGAGCCCTGAGAAAATCAAACATCTTATGAACCTACAATATTTTATAGATCCCAAAAAAGCATTGTTCAGTGGGAAAGAACAACTTAAATTACATCTACAACATCTGTCATGCATATTGATATTTTAGAATACAGAGCTCGAGTAGAGTTTGAGGAACTCACTGTTTATCACCCGTAAAAGATGATGAAAAAATAAATTCCCTGTTTGCTTCCGAGGCAACTCTTGATGTTTGTACACCACCAACCCCTCTCCCAGCAGCAGCCTTCTGCACTTGATCAATATCTTGTCGAAAAGCAACAGTTTTAAGATACGCCTGTATCTGTAGCTCAGAAAACTTTGCAGGGTCCTACAATAAAATAAAGTCAACTAATAAGATGGCATTGGCAGTCACTAGAGAGGTCGCAGAAGTGTACACGCACAAAACAAAAAGTTGAAACTTCAACCATGTTTTTCCAAAGATATGAAATTATGCTATATCTCATCAATAATGAAGGAACTCATGAAAGAGTGGAGGAAATCAAGTCTTGAAGTTTAAGTTCTAAATTATATTACAGATGCATATTGGACCATTTCAGAACCAACCTTCTTGACCCTTTGATATTTCTGTCTGTTTTCTGCCATTAATCTCTCTCTCATCTGCACCAAAAGTATATTCTCATTAACATGCGCTAGAGTGAAGTTACATGGCCAGCCAACCATGATCGAATATATACTTATACTCACCTGAACAAGAAGATCAAGTTGAACTGAAGGTGGCAAAGCGGCCAACACAGAAGGATCAACTACCCCATGCATTTCGGGCTGTCAAAGTAAATGCATAAAATATAATGGCCACAATTAATAACTTACAAGTTGAGAACTCCTTGCTTTTCAGTAAGCCTATGGTTCACATCCTTAAAAAAATTATTATAACATAATTTAATCAGTTTTCTTTTTTACTCTGCACTCTGCAGAAAGAAATGTGCAAGATCCAAAAATATATTTTAAACATCCAGAAATCCACAGGTAAAGGTCATTGTTGCACCTCATATCAACTGACTTATGACTTGATATTGAAGGACACAAACATCATTCGAGTTTACTTCCTAAACTTCAACATAAGCTGATAAGAGAATTTAAAAATGCCACCATGGTAAAGAACATTTCTTGACTAAAAATCATACAATGATACAAATAACAGAAAACTGCCGACATACCAAAATCAACTCCTCATCTTCATCATCCGTATCTTCACCATCCAGATTTGTAACAGCAGATGCTGATGCCTTTCCATTCAAACTTCTTGCTTCTTCTGCTGCAATGGATGCCGCCAACCTAGAGTGGTCACAATAGACAGCATACGATTAACATGGGACATTAACAATAAGTTATAACCCGAATTTACGTGCATCCTACATCTCATCTACATTTTGCTGATGCCTTCTTGAGGCCAAGTCCATCCTTTCTGAATCACTCCCCACTACATGTGTTTCATCTGACAAAAGCTCCTTGCCCTTTGAGTCCTTGTTGTACTTCTGGTTCTGGATCCAACATCCTGTTTGTCAGGTCTCTCATCTTTCACCTTCCAATTTACTGAAAATAAATACAAGACTCTATCTTTAAACTAATGTGATATACACGGGCAAAAAACTTACCACAACTGACTGTTCATCACCGTCCTCTTTATCAAGAGTAGCACCAGCAACAGAGGAAGCACTACTTGAGAAAATCCCTTTCTCCTCGGCCATAATTGATGCTCCCAACCTAAATGATCGACAAAAAGAAAAACAGTCAAACCACATTCTTCAAGTGTTCTCACATTTGGAGTTGCACATACAAGACATCTCACATTCCATCTAGATTTTCATGACTGCCCCTATTTGGGAAACTTTTGCACCTTTCCGAAGTCAAAGTACCATCAAATTTTTCCTTAGGGCTTGGCAAGGTACTCTTTTTGGGTAGTTTTTGCTTCCTCTGCTGTTTCTGGTTCTGTAGATCCTCAGCAAGTTCTTTTAACCTCATTACCTTGAGCTATTAAACAAGAGGTAAAAGAAAAGTTCAAGACTTAGCTCCCAACAATAATGTCGAAATTTAGAATTAAAAACAATGAAAAAAGCTACAAACATCCAACAAAACTAAATATGAAATGAAACTCAAGGAAAAGACACGTAATTTCCTAAAAGGTGGACTGCAAAATGATGGAAATAAGCTTCAGATATTTCTATCTAATCAAACTTCACTCTTTAAAAAACACATTTTTCGATTCTACTAGACAAAATTTCCAAACACAAGCAAAGTAATTAATTTCTGTAGACGAAACTAATACACGAATTCTCAGTAAATAGCTCCAAAAACACAGAACTTGAAGAAAACCGGAAACCAAACTCACATGATTAAGAAGCAATTTCTCGGCGGTCTTACGAACTTTAGCCTGGGCGTTCTCACGCTGCCTACGGCGAGCAATGAGAGTACGGCGCTTGAGAGCCGGGGTTGCACCATCGAAGACAAAAACAGGCTTGGTCCGCAAGAATAACAGTTTACAAATCCGTCGAAAAAAACCGAGTAAATGAGCGTTTCGGACCATTTCTCCCCTATCATCGCGCATAGCCTTTATGAATTGTACCATCCAAATGCTCGCATCTTCAACAGAAAAACATAGCGAAAGAGAAAACCTTCATCGACGTGAATTTTTTTTTTAAATAATTCAAACACGTGAGTAGAAAGATATATGTACCGATGGCGAGCTTTTTTCCGGCTAGGGTTTCGACGGAGACACGGCGGCCGACGGGGGCTAAGAGCTCCCAAAGACCCTGAACTCCCATTCTTGTCGGTCTCTTGACCTCGAAGCTTCAGTTTTCAGTTCGTCGTTGCCGCCAATCGCCGGGAGCTCTTGCGTATTTATAGCCGATGCCAATTTCCCCACTTTGACCGTTGAATTTTGCCTCTCGAGACGGTGTCGTATGATCTCTCGTTTTTCTTTCTCTTTTTTTTTTTTTTCTTTTTGCGGTTAAATAACATTTTTCTTTAAAAAAAGGTTTTTTCAGAGAAAAATAAAAGAAAGAAAGAAAAATAAACTATTTACATCTACAGTAAAAAAAATTATTGCACTTACGGTAAAAGAAAAAAAAATTACTGTATGTGCACTTAAAATTAATGTAAAAAATTATTGCACATGCACAAAAAGGAAAAAGAAATTAGTGTACTTAATTTTTCTATTAAAGAAGGGTGTTCAAATAACCCGAGAACTAGAATAACCTAAACTATTCGATCTAAATTATAAGCATCGGACTAGGATTGTTTTTATTTTGGGTTGTGTTGAGTTGAATTTTATGTGTTTTTTTATAATTGGGTTCGAATCCAGGTTACATTTTTAAAAACTCTACGTTGACCAAACTCAATCCGAATTTCTAATACTATTAAAATATATTACAATTTTTAAATATTATAAATCATTAATATTATTACGAAGTTTTTTTAAGCTTGTAACTGATGTATTGAATTTTAATATTTAACATTTGAGTTCTATTAAATTTTAATTATTAAATGTGTCGTAAAAAAACTTAAGTATCTTAAGTTAATAATAATATAACTAAAAAAATAAATAACTCGATAAAGTTGTAGATTTTATTTAGTTTGTCAATTTGATAATTTGACCGACTCAAAAGTTCGGGTTGGTCCAAAAAATTTCACTAACCCAATTCATTTTGAAGTGTAAATATTTCTTATATTTTCTATTTTAACAATTTTCCTTAAAAAAAACATTTTATTAAATCCTATAAATATTCCTTTAGAGAATCTTTCGGTATCCAACTACCTTGAAAAACAATTATTAAACCCTATAAACTACTCATTTCAAATATGTATTTAAAATACTTTCAGTTTTTTTTTTTTTTTTTTTGTCCTTCTAATATATTATTGGTCAATTGTCAAAGTTGGTCATCATATGTTGTTGTTGTTTAAGTTGATGGTTTTCACAAGGTTGGTTGCTTGAGGTGAATGTTGGTGTTCGTCGTTAGAGGTAGTTGTCACAATAGTTGATTATCAAAACTGGTCTTCACCAGAGCTATCATCGAAGATGATTATTGAAGCCTAGATCGATCATTGGAGTTGGTTACATGAATGTGGTTGCCAGAGTTGATGTCGAAGATGATTGTAATAACTCAAAGTTGGTTGTTAGAATTAGCCACCAACGATGACCAATGGATGCAACCATTAGAAATATTGGATGGAGTAAGAGTTGGAGTAAGTTGGTAAAAATAGTCAACCCAACTTCACCAACTTATGTTAGTGAGTCAAACACCTTGAACGTAGTTAAGTATATTTAAGTAAATTTTTATATAAACTTTTATTCTTTTTGTTTTTAATAAAAGAATTTATAAACTCATAACACCATAAAACTCATGTTGAGAAACCAATCAATTGTTAACCTCTTATTCTCCTTTTTTCTGTAACAAAAGCATTTTCATGTTTGTTGTTGCTGAAGGATCTCCCTTCCACACAGCCACCACCACCAACACAGCATTTCTCTTTATTTTGTTCACACAGTTGCTCTTCCTCCTGTACTTCCCCAAACACAACCTCATTTCTCTCACTGCTCCTGTTGTAAAACATCTTTGGACTGGATGGATATGGTTGTTCTTCCCGTCCACCGTTGTCCCCCCAAATGCGCTTGTAACGCTGGACGCTTTCAAGTCGGGTTGTTGAACAAGAGTAAGGTTTCCTGGTCATTGTTTCCAGCGTTTCACGGCCATATGAGGCTGCAAAGTTTTCCTGCACGCCAAACCGTGACGGTGCATGTTTGTTTACTTGATAATGCTCCCGGCTGTGTGAGTCCGACGCCTTTCTCCTAGCTCCAAGAAGCAATGCCACAAAGATTTCAGCTGCGGATGAACCAGTGTTGAGGAAAAGCTTGCCAAGGGAACAAATGATATTCTCTTCTGGCTGATTATCTTCTTCCTCTTCACTAGGAATCAATGGACGCCTGACTGATTTCTCGACCCTACCATACGGAGGAATTGATGGAATGTTCCTCGAGCCAACTCTTGAATCCTGAAAATCAGAGGAAAGAACTTAACCAAAACTGCAAGTTGGTTCCACCTTAATCAATAGCCTAGCCAATCGCTCCCTCTTAGCAACACAGCAGAAACATCGGTAAAAGTATTGGAAAATGTGAAGGACAGTTTACTCTAGCTAGACACTATGAGTAATACTATAAAGGTATTGTTGATCTTGTTAAAAACATTACATTTTTAGAAGAAAACGTGGCCAACACTCGAAATTGAAAACGTGCCAACATGTAGCCCAAAAGCATGGCAGCAGTCAGCAGAGCCATTCCTACAATAACAGAACATAGTAAAGGCATTACTGAACATGAGAGAAAAAAGGCATCCATTATTGATTTTCTTTGTCTAAATTGTACCTAGGAGGAAGCTACCATCATACTCAGTACAATCCTCGGCGCGAAGTTGAATTTCCCGAATTGCCTGGTTTCCTCTGTCGACTACCAGAAGTGAGCAACTACTTCCTACATAAACCACATCAAAATCGTTTGAGAACTTCGAATCTTCACTTGGACCATCAAGATGGCCACTTTTCCTCCATTTTCCACCAGCTATCGTTGTAACTCCTGCAAAGAAACTATAAACGACTTATATACAATTAACACATCACATAAACAAGATGTTGAATGCTAAAAAATGCTAAGAAGCATTGATATAAACATGAAATACAATTATGACACAACACAGACACGCCAACTAGTCATTTTCTAAAATCTAGGATGCAAACATGGCAAAGACCCATTTATTAAAACATACATTTTTAAAATAAATACCATTTTGAAACAAAAAAGAAATTCAGAGTATATGAGTTTATTCATTTATATGCTTAAAAATTAGTTTGATTTATTCACCATCAAAATTTATTATTTTTGTCATATATGTGTTTATTTAGTACTAGTAGTATTGTCATATATGTGTCTATTTAGTACTAGTAGTAAGTATTTGATGCATGTCTAACAAATGTTGGTCCTATTTTGACTTTGTACTATTAGTGCCTAACACATCTTTCACACTAACAAGTGTTCAATATAGCAATACTTGTCCAAAAAGTGTTGCATACTTGTCGGGCACGGACACACTGCCAAACATAAGTGATGTGCTTCTAGGAAAAATGTGAATGGAGATTCTTAGGTAAACATAATGAACAAGAAGTCGATAACAAGGCAGGATTCATGTCCGAAGCATGAAATGATCTTGATCTGATTTAGGAAAGTACCGGCATCACTAATTTTTCTTATAGCCTTGTTCTTTGTATCGGCAATGTAAATATTTCCTCTTTGATCCACGGTTAAGCCTCTTGGATGGCTCATTCTTGCATCCCTTAGCTTTCCATCTACATGTCCAGAGTATCCTTCCGATGATCCTGCAAACAGCTTGGGCCTGCAAACTGTACATGGTTCTTGCTTTCAGCTCAAGAAGAAACTAGAGGAACCAATAGTTCATCAAATTAGGAAGAGCAACTCTACACTGCCTGATCGAATAATCAGAGTGAAACTGTGAGACATGATGTAAATTTAATCATTTAAGACTTTACTTTTTAGTATTGAGAAATATCAAATTTAAATTCTGAAGTATACATTTGGTAAGAGGAAAAGTCGAAGTTTACAGGATAAAACCATTGATTGGTTGAGGTGAGATAATAAGCACCATTGATTGGTTGAGGTGAGTTAAAAAGAGTACAATGATTTAAAATAGAATACAAAGTTTGCCTTCTCATGCAATTTTCGTAAAAAACATATTAAGCTGTTTCAGTTTGACTCCTTAAAATCATTCAACGAGGAATTCTACTTGAGTAAATCAATATTAACTGCTAGCAAAATTCCTAAATGGCTGATCACTCATCAGTATGTTATCTTGATTGCCCACCTACCTAAAATAAATGTCCCACAAATTTTTAAATAACAAAATATTTTAACGTCATACTATTACCTACTGAAATTATTTATTGCATGTAAGTGGGCCCAAACGCTCATGGTAAGACAAAACTAATGTATTTGAAAAGCAAAGTGAAATGAGGTGGTCTAAGAGGTAACAGCTAAATAAGACAATACACATCTTTACCACAAAGCTTGAACTTATTGGATATGGGAAAAGTAGACCTCAATTAACCGATTTTTGTATTTCAAAGCCTAGAATCATGGTAACTAAAGCTCAAGGACTAAGGGCCAATGAAGCTCAATATCGTCTAACGTAAGAGTTATATAGATCAGTAATTAGAATGCAGAACTTTTGAAAAGGATTGTTTTAAAATTTAAAAGTAGAGTCTTCTCCTAAACAAAAGCTTGTAAGCAAAGTAAGAGTAATATGATTTAAATTTCGAATCAACAAATACAAAAGGAAGGCAAAGTATCTGTTGAAAAAACTAATAAAAGAGAAAAGAAAAGTAGAGATGTCCGAAGTTTGAAGCAAAGTACGAGTAGCTACCACTGGGCTAGACAAAGAGCAAGCAAGATGGCTAGTTACATAGCTACTAGAATACACATTTTACAATGCTAATTTCTGCATTTACCACTTTTAAATATTTCTTGAACATGCACTTCTATGTGACATCAATACATGATATGATCGCATACAGCTGTTACCATATAAAACGCAAAAAAAAAAAAAAAGGGATAAAAATGTTAAAAAAAAGCAAGGTACCAATACCAGTGTTGTTCGTCAACATGAACATAAATCAATGGTAAATGGCAATTCTCAGCTCATAATTTAAAAAACCCATGCTCCATTTGTTGTACAAAAGAAAGAATAAAAAAAAGAAGAAGCTAGAGCCATCCTAATTCAAGGTCAACAATTAAGACATTAGTAATCTTTGACGTATTCAAATTCCCACCTAGATTTGTGATACTTCATTCTAACCGGAAAAAAGGGGGTTTCAAGGGTAGTAATATAATCTAACCTACACAAATAAAGTGATAAATTAATGCAGAAAGAGCTTACATTGAGAAACTGGCATAGAGATCTTGTGAACATTACTATTTTCAGCATCCAAAATCAGAAGCTCCCCACTAGGAGATACCCCCACAGAGTAAGGCTCAATTCCCATCTTACTACCATCAAGCAAAGTCTCAACAACATATCCCCTCTCAAATTTAATCATGGAACGGGTAGAAACCACTGTAAAATTGAAAAAAACAAAACCCCACAAATCAATCAAACACATAGAAAACACCCAAAATTAGGGATAAGAAAAAGAATCAAACCAGTATTAGAGGCCGAGGTGATCGTCCATATCCAATTCACAAGAGCTGAAACCGCCTTGGACAAAGCCCCAGCAACAATTTCTGCAATGAAAACGAAAACGCTAAAACAGAGATGAAGAAGGAGAAATGAAATTATGAGGTAAGGTTTAGAGAAGTAGCTCGTACTTGTGGGTACAGCAGAAACTGAAGAAAACCCACAAAATAGAACCGCGAAAATGACCGCCAAAACGACCCAACGCCTCGCCATTGATCGATGCTCGGTTAAACAGAGTATACAAATGCCCTCGAATTGGCGAACATGACGACAGGACAATCAAGTTGAGTTGGAGATGAAAGGGATAATAGGAATTGACTTGAACTTTGATGAGAGTGGGAGTTCGTGAGAGGAATGATAATGGTTGGCGAAATGCTCCGGAAGAAGCAAGAGCGAAGAAGTACAATAGCTCTGGAAGAAGAGCCGGGAAAAATGGCGCTGAGGGGTTTTTATAGTTTAATTTGAAAGAATATTTAAATATTGCTTTTTTTTTTAGTTTAACTTTTAAAATTAATGAAAAATTCAATTAGATAAAAAAAGAAAGAGAAATTGTCGAAAAATAGAAAAACTTACAAAATATTTACAATTTATAAAAAAAATCAGATGTAATATAAATTTTTTGTTTTAGTGGTTTTTTTTTATGAATATAAATAATTTGTCTTTTTTCTATTCTTTTAAAGAAAAACTTAAAAACAATCTACCATCACCATATATTTTATGCACTTAACTCACCGTTCTTTTTAGAATATGTGAAGACAATATCAAACCTCTAATTTTAAAGTTTCGTATATACTTGATTGATTTTAGCTTAACTATTTTCTTTAATATACGTTACTACAAGACTTTGTTAAATTTAATTCAATATAAACATAAGATCAATTATTTAAGTTTCATTTTAAAAAATATAAGACAATAAGATACTCTTTTGGACTACGAAAATTAGAGCAGTGGTCCAACCAATAGCACACACTTGTTATCTTGGATGAAGCAAAATTAAAATAGAAATAATTACAAATATAACAATTAGACTCAAATGGTTTAAATATTTTACACCTCAGACACATAGTATTATAGCTCGAACTAAACTAATATATACTCCAAACAAACATAGTAGGTAAAATAACAACTCTTTTTCCAAAATGTCTCCAACATGTTTTGAATGATCTCTAAATTAATATTGATTCTGTCAACTTTTAACTCAAAAACAGTTCAGAATTTTTTTTAGACCTCGTGAACGGAAAGCTTATGGACCATGTTTACTGCACAATTGTGTTGCAAGGTTTAAATCTTTTTCGTCGTGACATGTTTCATTAGTTAAATGTAAAGTTTTGGATTAAAATTTATTAAAGTATCCAAAAAATGAATTCTTATAGAGTTTAACCCCACAAAGCATATAGATACTATGACCATCTCAAAAGAAAAAAAAGGTGCCCATTTTATTTCCATTTATTTGGGGGGCAAGTTTTAAGCTTTAGTTATAGAATTACAAGAAGTGAGATCCAAAGTAACCTAAAGAAGAAAGATGAAAGCTTGGACAAAAATGCTTTTATTATATACAATGAGAGACCAGAGAATGCACAAAGTTAAAAGTAAAACAAAATTCAAACTTGGTAGACCATTCCCACCTCTAAAGTAGATGCATGAGGCACACTCCAAGCATAACTTGGCCCTCTTGAGTTTCTTCTCAAAAAATCATACCCATAATTTATCACCGCTGTCTTCACCCAACCTGATCCCCTCTTTGCTTTCACATATGAATGTCCCATTATGAAAGCCATTCCTGCTTCTCTAGCTTCCATTAGCTCTTGAAGCTCTCTTCTTGCTTCCATTTCCATTTGTGGGCTCTCTGGTACAAGAAATCTCACTCTTTTCCTCAGTTTTTTTGGTGATTTTATCTCTCTTACCTCTGATGTTTCTGCTGTTTCTCCTTCATCTTCACACATTCTCACTCCATCTACATTTGTTGAAGATGTCCCTACTACTGTCATTCTCTCACTTTCTTCTGCATCTTCTAGCTTTACACTGGTTTCTGATTTCTCGGAACGGATGAACTCTGCAATGCTGCATACCAAGTCCTTCTCAAACTCCAAGTCGTCCTTGTGGATGTCACGGTAGCCGTATCGTGCTATGCATCGGTAGAGACGGTACTCTTTTGGCCCAACTCTGCCTACTAGGAACCTTTCTCCAGGTCTCACGTGTGGGACTGGGACGGATTTGATGCAGAGGAAGACTAGGACTTGGTGGAAGGCGGGGAGGTTTGTTACGAAGTGGGAGAAGATAGCGGGGATTCCTGCGACGAGTTCGGTGTATATGAGGCCAATCCCACGTACTCTCACAATGCCTAAACTGGGACCTAGGCCTAGGAGCCAGTTGATGGACACTTTGTTTTGAACATCAAACTCGTATTTTTTGCATGTTCCGTAATGCCATACATACATGACTATTAGGAAGATGAGTGAGAGGGCGATCGGAACCCAGGCCCCTTCTCGAAACTTGATGAGAGATGCTGAAAAGTAGAGTGATTCGATGGACCCGAAAATGAGTATGAAGGCAATGGCATAGACAAAGCTTTTATGCCAGCACAAGATGATGACTACAGACATTAAGCAGGTAGTCACCAGCATAACAGTTATCACTGCTAAGCCTGGCAATTAAAACAATGAAAAGATCAGTTTACGAGAACGAGTTTTATGAAGTCAAGGGGAAAGTATAGATTAGATATATCATAATCAGCCTGATCCAAAAGTAGCTGTTAGGATATGACTTTGGAGGAGAATATGCGCTCTAGATTAGTATATTGCCTAAAACAAAAACGATGACCCGAAGTATATTGACTAGGAAAAGAAAAAAGTCGATCCAGTGGAGAAAATACCTGATGCATTGCCCATGCGTTTTGTGTCTCGAAAGCCAATGGTAATAGCCAAGCATAAGAGCATCAACGTCCAATTGATCTCCGGTATATAAATCTGACCATGGATTTTCGAGGAGGTATGAACAATTTTGACCCTCGGGAAGCAACCCAATGAGGAGCACTGTTTTATTATCGAAAAAGTCCCAGTAATGACAGCTTGACTTCCTACCACTGCGGCTAAAATGGCGATCACAAGAACAGGCAATCTTAACTTCTCTGTAAAAAACGAGAACACAGTTGAACTCTTTTAACATTTTCTTAAAAAAATATGTCACTTGTCTCTAATACATCAAATTCTTACACCTACCAGGAACAGACGCATAAAATCCAATTCGGTAGTTACTTTCCTCGCCGTGATGTTGAGAGAGATAAGCAGCTTGTCCCATGTATGCCAGGACCAAAGATGGATAAACCACGAAAGAGAAAGCAATCTGCAGTTGAACAGCTTCTGTTAGAAAAGTGAACTTCAACTTCTTTGCATTTTTGTGCTTCTATGTAGAAAATGAAATCTATAAATGGAAATGGCAAGGTTAAATAAAAGACAGAAAGATAGCTCTCAAAGTCCTTTGTTACTAAAGGAAATCCCTAGAAATTTCAATAACTAATACCTTGAACAATAACAGGCATAAATTTTATGCACAACAAGGATTCGAATGAGAATACAATGATCACAAACACAATGCTATATTTCTACAACCATCTTCATAGTCAAAATTAAGAATAGTACTACGCGTATGTGGAGTTGAAAGAACTTTTGTTTAAAAAATCTTAGACTAATAACTTTTATTCTGAAGTCCAGCTGATTGAAAGTATGACCTTAATGGATAGCTGTGAGAAGTGCCCGAGATCAGCAAACATTGCTTCTGAACCTGAATATCAAACAGAAAATTTCAGATAACTTGAGAACAAAGAGAAGAGAGGGATAAGAGAAAGACGAAGTCACTGGGAAATGTTGTGGAATGATCCACTCTCATTACCTGTCATACATAGCAGGATTCCGCCGAGGGACATCCAACCTCCCCTTTGGGTCTTCTTCAGAAATTTGTACATATAATATGGGGAGAGTGCTCGGTAAACATGCGGATTCCAGTAGAAGATATTGTACAGCCCTATGGCACTGATACACAGAAGCCATGTAATCACAACTGGTGCAAATAGAAACCCAACTCGATGGGTTCCATAATGTTGAATTGCAAACAGGATAACCAATATGGCACAAGCAACCGGGACTTCAACATCTGCAGAAGCATTAGACAAATAAGACTTCATGTTTTACTTTATTGGTCCATCAATAACAAGAGGAGGCCCCACAATGTAGAGGAGTAGAGTCCATCATGATTAATTTATACAACTCTCAAATAAATGACCGGTTTATTCGAAATTCATCTGTTCATATAGTATAGAAAAAATCGAGAGAAAAAAAACAAGAAGATACTGTTCACATATTGGTTAGTTCCATATCGTCGGGGTGGTGTGAAATAAGATTGCCGTCTGGAATACAAGAATTAAGATATTAAAATTTAATATTACCAAAAATCCCAAGTAGTCGGCAAGTAATACAACAAATAGTTTGTCAAGGAAAAATTAGTAATTATATTTGAAGGTCACTGTTAGCAGACAACAGCAAGTCACGAACAGAAAATAAAGGTTTAGTAGTTTAAGTTAAAAGGACCCATCAACAATAATGAATGGTCGATAAAAACCTGCTACCAGAAAGATGCTACCTCCCAATCAAAATTACTATGATAATGAAAGAGCTCGTTGAAGTCGGGTGATATGGATACTTCAATGGTGCTTAGAAGGTAAATGGTTTGACCAAAAGATGAATGATTGCACTGACTTGCTCAAGAATTTTAGTCCAAAATCAAGCCTAGTTGATTGCACAATATTTTATTTTAATCCCCTGATCTAATCCCATAGCAGCAAGCCATATAACACTTAAAAAGTTCAAAAACTTTCAGTAAAAGCATTAATTTAACAATTCTTTTCCTTTCCTTTTCTTTTTTTCTTCACATGATAGTGATTTGACTATGATTAGAAGTGTTTGTATATCAATCATATATGCAGAGACCCACAATAATCTGTGTAATTATTAAACTATGAAATCCATGCCCATCCACTTTTTCAAGTATCTGCATTACAATAATAAACAATTATAACAAAAAGCTCTTCAGATTTGTAGAGCTAAAGAAGGAAACACTTGCCATTTTTTTGAATCCCCATACATTGAAGCATACAGTGCATCAACAGACAAAGGGAAATGAAAAATGAAAGCAAAGAGAATCACAGCCACAAAAAGTTGACTACCAGATATTGTGGCTAGAATCCTGTTCATGTTGTTAATAAACTAATAAACAAAACCATTGAAGAAGAAAAGAGGAACTGTTGATCTTATTTCAACAGAAGATTAATAATCAGAACATCAAAAAAAATCATCTGGGTTCTTAATTTTGGCATGAAGATTCAAGTGAATAGAGAAGCAGAGACTCTTACAGCGATGGTGTGGTTTAGCCATGGAAAGTTCCAACCCAGAAACAGCAGAGAAAACTGCCATGAAAGACCCAAAACAAGCAAGTTCCATCAATTTAAGCTCTGAAATCACAAACGGTTTGAAAAAGAAAACAGAACTTAAGAATCTACAAGTACCAGAAATTGAAGGTGTAAGAACTCCATCTCCAATCACCATGCAAGCCCCAATCAAAGCTAGAACAAGCAAAACCCTCTGGAGCACTCTGTGCTTCTCTAATGTCGATTTCAATCTCGACCCACAAGTCTTCTTGTTGGTTAAATCCACCCCATCTTTTGTATATTCCGAAAGGTCCTCATCTGCAAGTTGGCAATTGGGCAAGGAGCTAACTCGAGCATGGCGACAGAGCAATGAGTATAAAGCGAAAGTTCCCCCTTCGCCATTATCATCAGCTCGAAGCACAATAAATACATACTTAATCAAAGGAATGAGCGTGAGAGTCCAGAAGACAAAAGAAAGAACTCCATAAATCTCTTCGTTGGTTTCAGAGTGTTGAATATCCTCAGCAAAAGTACTTTTGTAAACATACAAAGGGGAAGTGCTCAAATCTCCATAAACAACCCCCAAGCTCTGATAAGCTAAAGTTAAAACAGCTCTCCATGAATCTTTCTGCAACAGAAAATGAATAAAATCAACAAAACAAATAAAAAACGAAGAAGAAGAAGAAGAAGAAGAAGAAGAAGAAGAAGATGATGATGATGATGAATAGATTAGTCTGCCACTCGTAGTACCTTGATTGGGTGGCCCCCAATAGCACTCTCCAGATCCATCAATGGCTATCTCAGAACTTCAAAACACTCGTTACCCATTAAAATTAAAGCGAAATAAAGACGACCCAGATGGTTAAACGCCCTTACCAGTATCGCCAAATTCAAAATAAAACCAAACAAGTAACGTGTGTTCAATGGCGGACCCACCAATGCAGAAGGGGTAAGGACAAATCAAGAAGAAACAGCAGAAAAATGATGAACAACTAACAGCACTAGAGAGAGAGAAAGAATAAGAGGGGAGCTTCAAAGGGAAGAGTCAGAAGCTTGAATTGCCAAAACAAACAGAAAAGGGAATCAAAATCGAAGAAGGAAGAACAGAGAAGCTTAAAAATGAAGAGGGATACTTTGATATTTTGATATTTTGATATTTTGGGTTGGTTCATAGGATTCTGGTTTTGAGTGAAAACTGTTGAAGAACAATTAAAAAGAGGAATTGAGTGGTCGTAGTGCTCAGCTCAGCAAGCACGATTGAAAAAAGTTTGAACCCACTAAAAAAAAAAGAAAAAAACTGACCCCATTAATGAAAATTCATCGCACTGTTGAGTTTGAAGAGGCTGCTTTTAAGGGGAAAAGAAAAGTAAAACAGAAACCAAACAAACGTTTAAATCCTGGTGGTGTTTCTTCTTCTTCATGGATCAAAATCAAAACCAAAAGCTCTTTTTTTAAAAAAAAATATTAAATAATTTTATTTTTGTTGGATTTCATGTATTTTGTGATTAGACATTTTGTTCCGTTTCTTGTTATGTAATTTATAGATAAGACACTGTTCATCTTATTTCCACCTAATTTGTATCCACTCTCCTTTGAAATCGATTTTTTTTTTCAAGAAAAGTTTTATGCTTTTATTTGCATTATATAAGCTTTTTCCTTGATATGGCAATAAATTTAATGGCCACCAAAAAATTTGTAAAAAAAAGTTGAATTAAAGAAATTATTTTTGAATTTCTAAGTTTCTTTATGATACATTTTTCAACCTCAAAATTACTAAGTGCATTTTTAAATATAATTTAACGAATCAAAATATTTATAAAATATAGAAAAATTTTATATATAAATATCGGTTAAATTTTAGGTAAATACTTTCAATAGTTTTATTATTTATAATAATTTCTCTTCTTTTATGATGATGCTTAATTTTATTTTCTAAACTTATCTAGAGTCTTGATGTATATCTAATACTTCTTATCATTTATAACTAAAATAGTAGAATTAAAAATACATTTAAAAAGAGAAAATAAAAAATAGCTTTTTCTTTTAAGAATTAGGAGAGGTATATATATATAGTATGTATGTATATATATTATTTGAAAAGGTGGGAAATATTATAAAATTATAATTACAAATATAGGGGGGAAAAACAACACATGTTAATTTTTTTTTTATAAGAAATACATGGACTATATTAAATTGATTAATCATATTGTGATTATTATAGTAATGAATTTCTAAATCAACTATCATTTATGGAAAGCAACTATGACTGAGAAAACTATAGATTCAAATAATAATAATAAAATAACATGTCAATTACTATTATCTATCTCAATTCATGGATGCAATAATAGTTCTTTTTTATAAATTATAGTTTTCAATCTGTATGATCTTTTTCTTTTTTTAATTATTATAATAAACTTTAGAAAGATGTTTAAAAAAAGTTAAATAAATAAACTTTGAAAAGTCAAAATTCAGTTTACGTGTTATTTTCTTGCCTAATTTGTTAGCTAAAATTAAATAATACGATAAATTCTTACGTGAAAGTCGAAGATTCGAACCATGAATTTCTTTGTCACTAGAACACAATATGTGAATTGTCGCTTCTACTTTTTTTGACAAATGGAATGAATTCAAGTTTTTGTATTTTTTATTTCTAATCAATAATATATATTTTAATCAATTGAATTATTCTAAATTTATTTTGTATCCGGAAAAAAAGAGTATAAATATTCATTTTTTATTTACTTTAGTATAAATAATATAGGGATAGTTGCAAATATAGCAATTATATTCAAAATAATTAAGTGTATAGCAATATTTTAATAAAATTGCAAATATAGCAAAATTGTTACGGATTGTAATTAATCAATAATTATATGTATTATAAATTATTAATTAAGTTTAAATAATGAAAATCGATAAAGATATATAAATTATGATTAAAAATATTATTTATTTGCTTGCTACCTTTGTAATTAACCCTTGCTAATACGCAATATCTATCTATATCTCTCTATCACTTACTATAATTTACAAGTCAAACATAAACATAACCCAATTGATTGTTGACATATACTTCAACTAAGGAGTCAAAAATTGAATCGTCCACCCTCGTAGGTTAAAAAAGTTGTATCATTGTAACAAGAGTCGAACGAGTTCTGATTTTTTTACCTAATTGATATAATAAAACTAACCCTAAACCTTAAACCGTGAATAGATATCAATAATCACTAAGCTAAACCTAAACCGAATAAGAGTAATCTCTTGCATAAAATGTGCAAAAGTCGAGTTTTATAATAGAGGATTAAATTGAAAAAAAGAAAAGAAAAAAAAAAAGGCTTTAGGTTGGGGGAAATAATTTAAGAAGAAGAAGACGAAAAGGTGGACCATTTCAAGAGGGAAAACGCAAATTAAAGAGATGGAAGAAGGTAGAAGGCTAAAACTTGAGAAGTTGGTGTTGTTGGCCTTTATTGTTTTGGTTTTATTTCCTTTTGATAAAGAAAATTCATAATAGAAAGCGATCTATCATCTACCAAAGTATTGACTTCCAAAATATATAAATCCATCTTTTATTTAATTTCCCTCCTTTTCGATTACAAATAAACTAAATCCTCTAGGTCCAGAACTCAAGCTTTGTTTAACTTTATGCTAGGTCCAGGACTCAAACTTCGTTCAACTTTATGCCCTTTATATAATTGAAATAATACCAATACTAAACTATAAAGCCTCTTGTCAATAATATTTTTGAATTTATCATTGTCTACTTTATTATTGTTGCTTTAGCTTTTAGTGTGTTGGACTATATTTATTTTAAGTTATTATAAAAAAAAAAAAAGAAAAAAGTAAGAGATCATATATGAGAGTTTTTCGGTTCATTGTGTAAAGTATGGATCGAGTAAGAATATACCTTTCAAAATCAATGTTAAAGAACAGGTTAAAGGAGCATAGATTAACGAATATCATAGTTGAGATTGTGAGTTTATATTTTAAGTGTATTTAACTAACACCACACAAATGTCTCACAAATATTGTCTTTGTTATTTTCTTTTTAAAGTATGTTTTGGTCTTTCTCATATTTCTCATTTAGCATATTCTCATTTGTGGATGTGGTGTTACAATAATAATGTTGATGTGAATAATTAAGTATGTCAATTCAACCAATTTCCCAACTAAATGCAACCACAAATCTTCTCTTTAATTTAAATCACAATTTTTTAACTTCATACGAATACATTTTCTATGTTCGTTGGAAAATGTTATAATTTAGTATGTGAATTTTTAGAATTAATTGGTAAAAAAAAATATATTTAAAAGTTAGAACTTTTTCCTTGAATTTAGTAAAACTCAAACGTATAGTGTATATAGATAGAAAATAACCTGATTAAAATTCAAATGACTTAAAAGTCAAAATGTTACATTAGAGAGGGAGAGACGAGATTACCTTTCCACCTTTCCCCTTAAATCTTATAATAGGCCAACAATTTAACTTTGATTTACTCTCTATCCTCACTACAAGATCGTTTTAAATTATTTGCCAAGCTTCAAGGATCAAAGTGCTATATTTGAAATTTTAGGGATTTTTTAAGTAGACATATCTACTACCAACTTCATTTTGTCCTGATTTATTAAAGATTTGTAGTCTTAGGTAAGTTCGAAAGCTGCACATAGACGTACCCAAACTCAAAAGAAAAATTGGAAAGCAGGATGGAAAAATATATCCTAAAAGGAAAAAGTTAAAGTCTTGGGTTCTAGGTCGACCAATCGAGCTAGTGTGTATATACCAATCAAGTAATTAATAATTGAGACATTGATTGGTCTGACATCCTACAATCTCAAATACCGCAAACTATCTTGATATCATCAAGGTTGCATGTACAAACAAAATGTCAGAAGATCAACAACATTATAAACAGTCTCATTCAACAATCCCCAAGAGGAAAGACACAATTTATCTCTCAAGGAAAGCACTAACCTAAATTTTGTGTGCTTAGTTAAACAATACACTTCCTTTACTAACTTAGCCATCCAAACGTGGTAAGCCTACCAGACTATAATAGTGTGAGAAACTTTCACATAGGTAGGCTCAAAAAGTAAGATTAAACCTAGAGAAGGTTGACAATCAAACCCACAAAAGGTATACAATGATGACAAACAGTGAATCTCTCACCCAACCAACAAAGGATGCTTATAAAAGTCGCTATTTAGACTAATTAATAACAAAAATAAGTTAAGTTCTTACAATATGAAAAGTAAAGTAACATTTTTGTCATTTTGATTGAATCTCATCTAACTTGTTTGACACAATTCTTATATCATAATCACAGCCTATAATTTGTTTACCCAACAGGACAAGATTTGAAATAAATGCATTTCTAACTTTTATCACATTGATGATGAGTTACTGATTAGTTTCAAGTATAAATCTCTTTTTCAGCTATCAATGCCTATCGTCTTTTTTTAGTACGTAGAACAATTATGGATATAAACATATATGTACATATTTGAATTAATAACAATAAAAAAAATTCTGAAAAAATAATAAAAATATCAAATCTTTAAGCTCATGTTTAATTTTTAAACTTTAAGAAATAGCTAATTTAATCCTTATGTTTTATTTTACAAAGAATTAATGTAACTTCTAGTTTGTGTTCTCGTACTAATTTGAACATAATTTTAAATTAAATAAGTCAGACACGAACAAGATTTTTTTTTTAAATCGGGAGACAAAGTTACTATTGGAACAATCAAATTCAAACCTAAAATGAATTTATTTCTGTAAAATTTGAAAAAAGAACCATTGAAAATGGTCCCGGGAATTTTATTTCTTTTTCCAACGATGATATTAGTGGAAACGTGTCATAGCAACTTAAGTGATACATTATTATTTTTAGTTAGGTGGCATCCTAGTCAACATTATTGTTTGTGAGATTTTATTTTTGGAGAAAATGTTCCATAAGTAATATAAATCAATATCCTATTAATTATTAATCAACTAGTGTTTGCCCATTTAGAACTAAACAAATTAACTCAACATTAACCCAATTATTATTTTTTATATGTTAATCAAGCATTATCATTTATTCTAATACGTCAAAAGCTTGATTTAGGTCCTCTAAACTTAGATCTTAATTTAGTATTATTATTGGAAAATTAGCTAGGACTTGGGTGATGAACACGTTGGTTTTCATTAACAAAATATCATAATTTGAGTGGCAAAATGTGTTAAGAATAAAATAAGTTAATTATCCATCCACTTTTATTGTTAACCATTTTTTAGGAAACACTTTAATAAATATATAAGGATATATATATAAAAAACAAAAAAAATTTAAATCCTCAAAGGGTGTGCTATAAACTTTAATCCTTACCTAAAATGCATAATGATATGGAAACACATTCCTAAAATCCGAAGTTTGGAACTAAAAACATAAGTTTTGAACTAAAATACATAGCATTAAATGTTGACGTTCAAAGAACTGTCAAAGTTTTAATTTTATAAAAATATCAAATTTAATTATACACTCGAAAATTTTGTAAAAACAAAAATTATATATATATATATATATATATATATATATATATATATATATATATATATATATATATATATATATATATATATATATATATATATATAGCATAAACATGTGAAAATATTAATTGAAATATTTAAGTCTATAAAAATTTAGGACCAGTCTAACATTTATATATATCGTTTTTCCGTAGAGATATTCTTATGAATAGTAAAAATTTGAAACTATTTACAAAATATAACAAAAGAACAACTTAAATAGACTATAAAAAATGCAATAGATTTTGTATATTTTGTAATATTTTCATTTTTTGTTACATTTGAAAATGTCATTTTTCTATAGCTATCATGTTGAAGGTTTTTGCATTTTAAAACACTTAAATTAGTATATTTATCATCTTGGGGAATAGCAAAGAATTGATAAAGTATGCAAAATATTTGTCCTTTAATAAATTTTTTTTATTGTGTAATATAAGTAGTTTATTTTTTAAAAAAAGTCCCTTATTTTTATCTCATTATCTACCCTTTACAAACATTTGAAAATATGAAAAATTAAAATAATGGTATTTTTTTTATTAAAACAAAATGTTTTTTTTTTTTTTTGTTGTAATGGTAAATGTTACCTTAATTATATAATTTATTTGATTCAATTTAAATAAAATGATTTGAATTTAAATTTAATTGTAAATTGCATTATACTTGGGCTACTCTCTCTCCTTACATATATGAAAATGTCAAAAAGGAGTTTGAAATTTTCCAACTTAAAGAAAACTGAAATGAGTGCTTCCTTTTATGTCCTTTCAATCAAAACTTCCATAGTGAAATAATAGTAATATATATCTCATTATAATGAGGGTCTTTTTGTTAGATAAATTAATAAGAAAAACCATCAAATAAAAATGTAAGCTTTTCAATATATATAGTAAAATAAACTAAAGTTTTTATAAAAATATATTGAACTTTCAAATCTATAAATTATAATCGAAAGAATAATCTGAAATTTTTCTATATTATTTTATAAATATTTTCAATAATTTTTATCGTTTACGATAACTTTTTAATATAAAATAACTTTATTTAAGATATATATATATAGACATACATCCTAAAATTGAGTTCATTTGATGCAATTTCTCTAACATAAATAGGCTAATTAGATCATGTACAAAAATTAAAGGCCTAAATCCTCATGAATTTTCACATTTAAATTTTGATCTAACAAATTAATGTCATTGTGAGAAAGTATATAGACATAACATTTAGAAGCAAACTAAAGGTAAAGAAAAACCGATTTGATCACAAACTTTTTGTTTCCGTTGTATATTTTTCAACTCAATAGTTTCTTCTCAATTCATTACTATTTTGGTTTTCAAACAGAGACAAATTAATATGTAAAACTTTTGTTTGTAAACTTAGTTATAACCTCTCAATTCCATAATTGGAATCCGAATTTGGCACATGATGGTTCCAACACTCTCTAGTTCCATTCTACTTGATAAGGTCATCATTGCTTTACTTGAAAGATAAGGCTTGTAAGAGAGAAAGTCTTATAATCCCTACAAACCAACCCAAGTCGTTGTTCTCATTTACATGCATTTGCTAATGTGGAATTTTTATAATTGAACCACTGACAAGAAAAGTGCATCATGTTGGTATAGTTGGTAACTTTAAAAAATTTGAAGTATTTATTACCCAAACTTTCACATATTCAAGGTCCCTCTTATTCAGATATGAGATTGATTCATTCATGTTTTCCTCTTAAACTGGATCGTAACATTAACTTTAAAAAACTAAATGACTATATATATTAAAAAACTAAAAAAAAGGAAGTAACTGTCAAATTGATCCATATTTAAGCTATATCTCAAATAATTAACACTTAAATGAACTAAAAAGGGGGAGGGGGGAAAGAGGTTGCTAATATTAGAGTTGAAATTGATAGGTTGATGAATTAGGCCAAATTCAATTAATTAATTAAATGTGTAAAGAAGTCCTAATTTAAGTAATTAATGCAGGGCGTGTGAGTATTAAATTAATTAGGGCATTTTGTCAGCCTTTATTGTTGAATTGATTACTAAATTAATCAAAACCACAAGAATATTCTTTGCAAAAGTTAGGCTCTTTCTCTTGTGCTTTAGGAAGATGTCTTTAGCCTTTAGGTTTCAACAAATTTGTGGCCAAATCCTTTCATACCCAATTTAATTGCATGCTACCTCCCAACAAATCTTAATTAAACAATAATTTAACAAATCTTATCTAACCTCTCTACACCTTTCCGATGCTTTTTAATCCATATTAGCTTACTCAATTTTCGTCTTTTTCTTCGTTCCTATCTTATATAATCAACTAAAGTATATTTTAGAAAAATATAACAACAAATCTTCGATTCTATCACTGATAGACATCGACAAAACTTATATCAATAGGAGGCATAAGCTTGAGTTTAATAGAACGTATCCATTTTTTAATCTTTTAAACCTATTTTTTCTTCTTCTTTTTATTTTTCTCTTATTTATTTATTTGGTTATGTGACAACGTGCAATTGAACATTTAGTAGGTTGCATTAAAAAACAGGTACAACAAAAAATGTATGCTCTTTTTCCCCGAGTAAGTATCCTATAGTACTTATTTTAAATCATACTACATCATATAATAATTTGAAACTGAAGAAGGAAAGGATTGAAGATGAAGGATTATGACAATTGAACATATTAAGTGTCATCTCAAATTTAGAGAACCTTATCCATATGGGCTTAGAAAAGAAATTAATCAGAACAAGAATTAGATTCTTAGATCAATGTTGGATGAAAAGCCCTATAAGATGTAATTTCTATATATCTTTCCTTTTATGAATATCATCTAAATATATTTTAATATTTTTCACACCCATTCAAATTCAAGGAATTCCCTATGAGTAAAGTTGGTTTTTGCCCTTAATTGGAAAATAATTATTTCAATTCTGAAACAAAATTGTAAAAAAAAAAAAAAAAAAAGTCTCTCTTTTTATTTTCGACTTTTTTCCAAATTGGTTCTTTGATAGAATTTTAATTTTAGAAATGTGTTGACTCTCGGTGTTTGCCATTCGACTACGATATTTCATATTTATAATCTAGATCATACTTATAGGTAAATTCCTCATATAACAGTTCAATAAAAAGTGTTTTCTTTCATACCCTTTGGAAAGTCATAATTCAAACATTTTTTCTGCCGTAGGGTTTCTTCGTTGAAAACCTATGCTCTGTGCTCATATGGTACTTAAATCAACAGTCAAAACAATTGAATAAATTGGACAATTACAAAACACTTATCAATTCACCAAATTTCATTTATTTTCAGCAAAATGAAGGAAAACTATGAAAAGTTAGAATTTGACATCAAATAAACCCATGGGGGTCCAAATCAGTGACCACAAATGAAATTAATTACTTCAATGTTAATCTGTATATGGACCTCAGGAATGGAATAGAATCAAGAATGAGACTTTAAAACTTGGAAGTGTCAAAAAAGTTTTATCCATTCTTATCTAAAACAAGTGTCCTACTCATCCTTACTTCACCCAACTCTTTCATCATTCTACAGTGATTCAAAAGAATAAATTCCTGACCTTTAAAAAATGTCTATAAATAAATTTACGATTTCAATTTTGTCTAATAAAGCTCTGAATTCTTTCAATTTTATGTATATAAATTTTTAAAAAACAGTAAATAAATCAAAGACCCATCAAACATTACAATTGAAATCTTATCAATCGTCCAATATTAAACACTCCATATAAAGCTCATACATTAAATGGACAGAAACTCAAGTAGTAAGAAGATTTGATTCTATAAAATAATTTTGGACATGATTCTTGAATTATTTCACATATGGGAGTAATTATTCCTCAATTTTTTTTTTAAAAAAAATAGTTCAATATATTAAAGAAATGAGCCATCCCATTTAGAGTAATGCTAGCTCTTTCATAAAGCATACATAATCTTATATATATGTAAGATCCTAAAGTGACAAAGATAAGTTCAAAATGAAAAGGGCAAAAAAGAAAGAAAGAAAGAAAGAAAGAAAGAAAGAAGAAGAAGAAAGTTGCAAGTGACATTTGTGCACAAAAAAGAAGGGATAAAGATAAGAAAAGAGTGAGAATCTAATAAGGCATATTCAAATCAACAAACAAGAAAAAAATTAATAAATATAAATAAAACCAGAAGAAGATGCCAAAGGAGATAGTGAAATAACCATTTTGTCTCTGTTTAAAAAAAAAATCAAAATAATAAAGTGGGTGACCACTTCCACCAAAGTGCTTTTTTCTTTCTTTCTTTCTTTCTTTATTTCTTTTGTTTGAAGAGAATTTCAAAGTGCTTTTTGTTTGGCTTAGAGTCTTTGGAATCAATAATGAGGAAGAATATTCAATTTTTCTTTCAAGTTGTGCATTGTAGTACCAAACAACCCATTTAATTTCCACATGAGTTTCTAATACCACAAATATTATTCTTGGCATTTTTTGTATAAAGTAAAAAATATAGGGAGAGAAAATTATGTTTTGATTGTATTCTTGTGTTTATTGAATAATATAATTGGAATGTGTGTGTCAGAAAATGAAAATGAAAAAGTAAAATTAAAAATGTTTTGGCATATATCTTCCCATCCATAGCAATTTATTCTCATTTCAAATGTGGGTTTAATGTTTTTACTCTGTTGTGTACACATAAATTTAGTTTAATTTATTCTATTACAGAGTTCATTCCATTAAATAATTTAAATTTCTAATAGTTTAGCCTCTAAATTCTTGATCATTCAACCGTTATAAGGAAAATATAGCAATTTTAGAGATAATAAATAAGTAGGAAAACTACCTTATTAGTCCCCAAAATTTAAATATAGACATTTTTAATCTTCATATTTATAAGAATATACTCTTTGGTTTTCGAGTATTCAAATTTATTTTTTTTAATCCTTGAGTTTTAAAAATATGTTCAAAATGTCTCTCAAATGAATTTATACCTTTTTTAAAAAAAAATTAAATGACATCTAAAATTAAAAAAAGAACATTTTATAAAAGATATGATTTTTAGAAGTTATTATTTTAATTTAAAATGACATACAATTATTTAAAATAAGATTAGACCTTTTAAATTTATTTTTAAAAATTCGGGACTAAAAAGTTACATTTTGAAAACGCAAAACAGGTCTATTCTTATAAACCTAAGAATTAAAAATGTCTATTTTCGAAACTCAAGGACCCAAATGTACATATTCATTCAAATCTAGAGATTAAACAAGTAATTTTTTTCTAAATAAAATTATAGCTAACACTTTTTAAAGAATTACAAATATGGTAGAATTTATCAATAATAAGTGATGTTAGCTAATGAGTTTTTTTCTTTCTTTCTTTTAATTCTTTTAAAATCTAATTGCTATATTTTCTAAATATCTTAGATTTATTGTTTTTTAATATCTATAATATAATGTTACCTAATGAGCTTTTTTTTTTTTTTTTTGTTCCTTTCTTTTCTTTATATACATTAAAAATAAAAATCCATTAATTTAAGTAATTTATAAGTTAATGGGTTTGATAGAAAATTTAAGTTTTAGTCCTACGTCTAGCGATAAACTAATAATATAAATTCTTTTCTAATTTTGTAGAATTTTAATTACAAATTTTGAAAGAAAAAAATCATTAACTATTTTTGAGTACATGCATTAGAATTTAGACTAGTGTAAATTTGAATTCTCTCATTATACCTTCACATCTCAAACAAAAATAAATTAAAATAACTCTCAAAAGCTTACCATATAATTGTATTGCATGACTAAACTAACTAATAAATCATATATACCATATAGTCTATATACCATATATAGTCTATATACATAAACTAAACTTTTTGACTTTTGAGAACCTTGTCGGGTAAAAAAATATGGCCAAGTTGACAAAGTTAACAAACATTTTAAATTATATTTGACTTTATACCAATTTCTCCCATAAAATAATAATAATAACAATATTAATCACAAACGTATTATTTTTAAATACTTACCTTCAAGATAGTATTTAAATCAAATACATTATTGTCTTAGACATTGGCCTATAAACGACACATTGAGAATACATACGTTCTAAAGAAGGAAGTTAAGGTCTAATTAAGCCTTAGATGGGTTTAGTCCATAAATTCGTTTTGCTTCACCAAAATGATAACAACCTTAAGGGCTACTTCTAATTAAACTAATATAGTCGGTATCGTATGTGTCCTAAGCAGATGTGAGACAATGTACCCTATAAATAATCGCATTTTGTCATTACGGTTATGGAATAAACAATATTTGATTCGTTTGAGAGAGTGATTAATATACATTATGCACTGAAATATGTTCTTAGTTCACATTAGAGACTTTCTTTCATGCACACAATATTTTGTTACTAGGTTTGATTTATATATATATATGCTTATTTCCTATGGCATTTTTCAAATATTTTCATAATTGGGTTTGGGCATTTTCATTGAGTGTTTTATTAGTTAAATTTTGTTTGATATTAGTTGGATCATGACCCTTGTAAATATATTTGTAATACAAACATTAGTTCAAGATATAATTTAACTTGAAAAATTCAAATTGACGAACTTTTATATTGGTGCAATTTCCTAAGTTAAATTATTAGACTTTTTAAATAAAGTAGCTTAAATAATTAATTATAAAAATAGAAGTTATCGTGAATTTATTTTCAAAATAGGGTTGCTAAGGTTTAGACATTATATACATACAAGTTAGACAAATCATTGATCATGTACACGATTTTAGGTGTAAATCATGTATGATATTGTTAATTTGGAACAACATTGCATGTGTGATGGTTAATTTCTTTGTGTTACTACATAGAGAGGGGTGTAAATGATAGTAATTTTGTATAGCAAAAGTGAAGATTATAATCCTTTCAAAATCACTCGTTTAAAAAGAAAAAAAAATGTTGTTTGACATATAATAATGTGAAAGGTATAAAAGAACATGTACATGTGTATTTGAATGTGAAAAACGAAACACAAGAATCAAACCACACTATAAACTAGCTGTTGTGGTTTCCCATATGAATACATAATTAGCCAAATCTCAAAACCCCCCCTTAGCTTTGACATTATAATATTATATATGTGTATATATATATATATATATCTAAAATATTAAAGAGAAAGAAAAGACTTGGAAAGTGCTCAAAACCTTCTAAAATTTTAACCTTAAAATCTGCCTTAATCAAAGCCTTTGAAATAATAATGATCTTATCTCCAAAACATGTGCTAATCTTCTTCTTCTTAATTATATAATAATATAAGTTAATTAATTTCCCTTTGATTATTCCTTACCCCAATCACGATTCTGAATCTCTAAAGCAATAATATGTGAAGTATTTGGATCTCAAATCTTTCAATTTATTGCACTCTTTCAAGTATTTAGTGCAAACCCCCAATTATAAATTTATTTCTTCTCCATCTAATATTGATCTCGATTGAGTACAAATTTTCAAGTCTACAAATGTGTTAATTAGAGTTGGGATTTAACAATTTTTTATTATATATTATGCCAATTTATATATATTTTTTTTTCAAATCTGACTTTATAATTAAAACCCCTTTTGTATTGATCTCTTGGTCAAAATCTCAACAAGCTTTTGGAAAACATCTTTTACTTAGTTTTCAAAATAAAGTAGAAAAAAGCAAAGAAATTAATTCATAAAATAACTTAAATATTCAACAAAAAATCCAAAATATATATATATATATGTATGTATGTATATAGATCTGCTATTATATAGTATGAATTCAATGAAGAAGAAGAATAGTATTGAAGATGCCCATACTTATTGATTAATTTCTTGATGATGCAATAATCAATATAATATATTATTATAATGATCTCATACTTTGACCTTTTTGGCAATAATTGCTAAGTTTTAAAAATGAAAATAAAAGTTCAATTATATTAGTTAGTTTTTTTTTTTAATGGCTCCTTTGCTAAGGCCCATTTTTTGTGTTTCTCAATTTATTAAAGACATATAAACCCATACAAAACTAATTTAGTTTGAAGTGGAACCCACTCATGATTTTACTAAACAAATTTCCCACTATTTTGGCCCTTTGATTAATATATAGTTGCATTTTTTTCAACTATTTGAAAATGTATGCTCTAATATTGTTTTTCAACACAATTATATAGAAATGAAATTATTCAAAATAATTAAAAAGCTCCATACTTCTTCTCAAAGATTAAAAAAAAAAAAAAAAACAAAATTAACCTTATTATTTTTTAAAAAGAAAATAGTTGTAAAGGAAAATGAGCATATATTGAATCAAATCATCAAATGGACATATAATAATTAGAATTTCTTCTCTTAGTGTCTCTAATTTAACTTGGGTGCCTCACACATCATAAAAAGAATAGTGTGCACATTTTCAGCTTATGAATAAAAGGTGTTAAGCAACTTTTGTGTTTTGTGTGTGTATTTTTGGAACTGCATTTATTGAGAGTGTGTGGGTATATGTCAAAATTCTTAAATCATATCTTGACTTAGAAGTATACGAGACTTTTTTGAACTATCTGTTCTGATATCATCTTAAATCACCAATTGTCTCAAAATTTTATGTTAATATGGATGAAGACAAATTTAATTATATGTGTCGATGATAAGAATCATTATTGGTTTCCATTTTATTATAATCAATAAGCACAACAGATTTTTTTTTTTTTCTTTTTAGTTCAACAACGTGTAGCATTAGAATTATGAACATTTGAACGTGTAGGGTTGATGATATGAAAGTGTAGGGTTTTGTTTCTTTTTAGTTCAACAAAGTATAGAGAGTTAGGGATATGAACATTTGAACTCTTAGTTGATAAAATATGTATTTAAATCTGTTAAATTATATTCAAATTGGCAATAGAAATTGTTAAAACCAACAAAATATCAAAAGGTGGTTCTAATTAGATCATAGAAGTTGGACGTGAGAAGTGGATTAATTATAACATTTTTTTGAATGTTTTTTTTATGTAAGATAACTACTCTTATAATATTTTTTTTCAAACTAAAACTCAAGACATACAACAATAGAGTGACATGGATGTATATTGTTAGTATAGATGGAGGAAAAAGTTAGGGTTTAATTAGTATGATATGGTTGGTTAGTTTTATTTTGTTATGAAAAATGTTTTGGTTTTAGGGTTATCATGTATTTTATTTATGCATCTTTTGGAGAAATGTGGTGTTTGTCAATGGCAGTGTGTGTGTGGAATGTTGTGGGTTTGTTTTTTTCCTAAATAAAAAGAATTATTAATTTAATTTTGTTGTGTGTGTATGATTATTCCAAGACAATTAGGGTTTCATACTTATTTAATTTTTCATTAACAATTAATTGAGATGATTTTATACTATAATGATCATTTCGAGAGATTTATCTCAATAATCAATTAATCTATTTCATAAATAAATATATATATAAAATGATACTTTTTTTTTTACTTGGAAATCCTAATATATCATTTTGAATAGAGAGTTTATAGCCCAAATCTCAATTCTTCAAATCACAAGTTTTCATGGGATTAGGGACATTTATGGTGAGAAATCTCTAATAACCTTACCTCATCACACCTTCTATCATCCCAATAACCTACTCAAAATACAATAGTACACGAATAATTACGATGGACATCGACTTTAAAAATAATAATTAAGTATAGGGTAACATTTTAAAAATATATAAATATAGTAAAATCTGTCAAAATCTATTAACATATCATCGATATACTTTAACAAATATTTTTATATTTATAATTTTTTTAAAAAAACTATTATTATACATGTTAATATTTTGAATCTAATAAGTATATTTTACAACTAATCCATAATACACCCATTATAAATTAATTCTTTACTTTTCCAAAATAAAAAATATTAATAAGTAGATGTGTTCTTACTAACAAACTAAGAATTTTGAATGTCAAATACTTGCACCTCAAAATATGTCCATTACAATTTTCTTCAAAAAGATATATATATATATATAAAAGAGAAATATTTAAAAAAAATTGCTGGTAAAATTGCATTGAAATAAATCGAACGTTAATAATACGTTCCGATTCACTTCTCATAGCTTAAAAAATAGAGGTTAGATATCAATCCCCATTCCTTTTCTATAGGTATACGTAAGCCAGTCATCTAGCTAGCTCGCTCATATAGTTGTAGATTTGAATCCATATTCTTGACTAATTGAACTTTGCTCCCTTAAACTTTCATATAGTTATAAATTTGGATCTACGAAACGTTAAATTATTATATATATTTGAAAGCTACCGTTTAAGTACAAAACAATTTAAATGAAAATTACTTTTAGGAAACTTTCATAAATCTAACAAAACACTAAATTATTTTCAACCCGTGTAACAAAACCCGTAAAGTTAACCATTTTTTAAATATTTTAGATTTGTTCTTCCATCTTTTTTCTCTTTCCATCGATTTTTTTCATCATTTATTTTCCTTTGGTGCGATTTCTTTGCATCGTCTTTCTTTTTCTTTGTTGCGGTTTCTTTCCATTGTATTTCTTCTTTTCCTCTTCTTTTTTCAATTGCGATTTTTTTCCATCTTCTTTCTTCTTTTCTTATTTTTTTACATCGTTTAATCTTTACATCGTATTTTTTCTTTTTGTTGTGATTTCTTTCCATCGTTTTTCTTCTTTTCCTCTTTTTTCGTAACCAAATCTAAACGATCGTATATAAAAAATAGCAAAATCTAGAAGATCGTGTACAAAAAATTTTGAAAAAAATCATTTATATTATTTTATTGTGTATAAAGAATCTTGAAAAAAAGTAAATGATGGTGTAGGAAAAATAAAAGATCGTGTATAAAGAATCTTGAAAAAAAAATCATTTAGATTGGAGTAGCCAAATGTAAACGATGTTGTAAAAAAAATAAAGAAAAAATTAAAAGATGGTGTATAAAGAATCTTAAAAAAAAATCATTTAGATTGTAGTAGCTAAATGTAAATGATCTTTTAAAAAAGTAAACGATCGTATAAAAAAAATAAATTATCTACAAAAGAATTTAAAAAATCGTGTACGAAATTTTGAAGAAAAAAAATCGTTTAGCGATCAAATCTAAACGATGGTGTAATCAAATTTAAACATAGCCAAATTAAACGACGGAATTGGAAAGATAAATTGTAGTCATATCTAAACGATCGCGTACTAAACAATAACCAAATCTAAACGATCCCAAATATATTATGCGCATGTTGTTGACGATGTGGTTAACGAGATGTTTGTTGGTATTTTACACGATAAACCTTTGAGCTTTTTCTATTTTCAGAATTGTTCTATACCGTGTAAATACTTGACCGCTTTATTATATTTTTAAAAGATCTCATTAATTTATGACTTAATAGTCCAACCAAAGCATATATCTTAGACTATAAAAAGAATATCTTTCAAATCCCAATGCTTTTCAATATTGTGTTAGAATAATGAAAATATTATATAGATTTTCTTTAAGAAGTATATCTTAAATATCAACCCTTATTATATATTGAAAGTCATAAAATCAACACAATATATAATAATGAAGATCACATAGTCTCCAATATACTATACATATATATATATATTTAGCTTCCCATAATAGATATGTTCTCACACTCGCGTTATTATTGAATAAGTACATTTGTTAATTATTCTTGAACAATTATGAGTTTATAAAGGTAAAATGATTTTCTGGAAAAACCAAAAGTACTGTTCCTAAGAAAGGTTTGATTTAAATGGCGTCTAAGACCGTGTTTTGTATGTGATTCGTTTTCAATTTGTGTTTTATGTTTTTAGAAACAAAAAATACAAAGAAAATAATTAATACGTGTTTAGTATACATGTTTTTAAAAAAAGATTTCAAAAAACAACCCTTAGAATTAAATAGTTCATTTTCAAAAGCAATAAATTATCGTTTTATTTATTTTTAGTTTTTGTTTTTAAGAAAACCGTGATCATGAGATGAGATGAGATATAGTATTAGTATTGTATTTTCAAATCCATACTCCAAACATAAATTTTAAATTGAAACAAATACAGTAGAAAATAATTTTAAAATAAAATTCGAATCACAAATGAATCGATTAAGATTTAGAGTAAATTTTTGATAAAATATATAAATATTTTAAGAAAGCAATGAATTGGCGCAGAGGGAAGATGAATTTTTATAAAAAAAGACATGTAACAATTCAATATGCTCAATGTCACAAATGTGGATCAACCTCAACTTAATGACTAAAAAAAGAGAGAAGAAAGATAAGCTATCCATCTAAAAAATGCTAATATCATGGACATAAGGAGTGCTATTTACAAAGAGATTATATTCAAAATGTGAAAGGTTAAACTAGAAATTTAAGATGTTTGAGTTTGAAACTTCAAGCTAACTCAAAGTTTACATAATAATCAAACTACAAACAAGTTGATGGAATAATGGTCATAAATTATATCTATGTTATTGAAATAGTTGTTTCTTTTGTTGCAACTCAAATTTACAAACTAATTCTTTTTTTGTCACAATCATCCCAACAAAATTTAATTATGCGGCAAAACATCAACCACACAATTCACTTTTCATTTTTGTTTCTTTAATGGTTCTATTGTGTGGTTCATCGTCAAAATTTAATTGTTCACATTATATTCATATGAAAAGCTCATTTATTAATTTTAAATTTCATTCATATACGAAAAAGGTAGATATTAAATCTTTTTACTGATCATGACTAATGCGAGTTATGCTCTTAGGTGAGAATCACATAAACTTTTAATTTTTTAAAATTCAGGATCTCATGTATTTATACTCTCTTATGCAACTATGGTGTTGAATTTAAAAAAGAAAATAGTTTGCTTCTCGAAAGAAAACAAATAATTATGCAGTTTTCATTATATTCTCATGTGTTTACTAAAATGTAAGAATGAAATCAAATAGGTGAAATCGACCATCAATTGGGATTCTCTACCAATTGATCTCATAAATCTTGTAAAATTTTCATCAATCACATTCACATACTTTATTTTGTGAATTTATCTACACAACTTTTTTCTTGAGGATTACTTTATACCCTTTCTCTAATCATTTAGCTTGCGTTTGGCAACCCACTTTTTTCTGTTTTTGTTTTTAGAAATTAAATATATAGATATTTTACTTTCCTTTTCAATTTTCTTTATTTATTATCTATATACTACCGATGATTTATAACAAAAAAAACCAAGCCAAAATTTAAAAACCGAAAAGAAAGCTTTCAAAAAGTTATTTTGTTTTTTAAATTTGGCTAAGAATTCACCTATCGTACCTAAGAAAGATGTCGATCTATAAAACATGGAGAAAAGATAAAAACAAAAGAAAAAAAAAGGGGGTTATGAAATTAAAGTCTAATTTTGTTATTAAATGTGTTAATAGAGAAATAAGGGTAGCCCATTCTTTGTTCCATTTCTATTTATTTTCCTCTACCCTATACAATTAATTATGTATTCTAGTGATCTGACTTTGGCATTCAATAATAATTGTTGGATTTTTTTTCAAATCTAAAAATAAGATAAAATAGAAATAATTTGTTCCCCATCAGTTTTTGTTTCTTTTTCTACTTTTCATTCATTGATGTTTTGGTCAATGAATTAATGTATAAACTACCATAAAAATACACTCTAATATTATTTTTAAACCAAATAAATATAGAATAAAACATTCGCTTTTTTATTATAATCATTCCTATTTTGTTTTTTAATTAAATTTAAACTTAAAAAATCAAGTCAATTTTGAAAAAAAATTAAAAATGAAAGTTTTTTAGAACAAATATAAAAACCATAATGAAAAAATTTAAAGGATAAAAAGTAAAACTTTTAAATATATATATATATATATATATATATATATATATATATATATATATATATATATATTTAAGAAGAATCAGCATCAACGGACCCTACGAAATCCAACAGCTATATTTCAACTCCTTAATAAAAATAAAAATAAATAAATAAAACCAATTTTTTAATAGTTTAATGGATTACAAGATCACATATAAATCAACTTCGAATCTCCGTATAACCTCGTTATTTTTTGCATTTTTTATTTTATTTTAAAAAAGTAAAGAATTTATAATGACATAAATATGAAAAACAAATGTATGAAAATAGTTTTCTTATTAAGTTAATTTTAAATTTGACTTCAAGTATTTATTATTTGATTTAGTTTTGAGCAATATATTTATTTTTTCTAATTGTATAAGATTTATTTTTTCCACTTCTAAATTCAATTTTTTTTTCTCTTATTTGCATTATCTATATGATTTTTTACATGATTTTTTTCTCTTTTTTTTTTCATTCTCATGTTTTTATCTTAATCGAGTTTTATACAAATTTATGTATGTTTTACCATTTTTATTTTTTTCTTCTACAAATTTTATAAATTTGAAAATATATTATGGTTTATTTTTTGTTAATAAATGTTTTCATACATTATTTGGTGTATAAGATGATATAGGGTAAAATTGTTATTCTCATGCACTTATTTGGTTTAGTTATATCAAATATATGCAATGTTTATATCAAATATAATTATAACAATATAGATTTTCATAAGTTACCTACTATGTACACCATATATTGAGTTATATATTTCATGTACTTTCTCATGTATATACACATATGTATATTTAATTATTTTGCATATATATAACTCATATTATATAATACAGCGTAATTAATATAGTTATCTAAATTGATGAAAAAAACCATTATAATAAACTGGAAACACAACAATCCGAACTACTCAACCCAACTTGTAATTATGAAATACAACTTTAAATATAAGAAGAATAGAAACATAACAGAAATAAATGTGTAAATGAGCCAAAAACATTATAAAACAATTACCATATTTCGCTCGAATGAAGATGATGAATAGAAGGACGTAGATAGTCATGTCGAAACGTTAAAGGCATTATGTTAATGCTACAAATACATGTTTAGTGAAAAGAGGCTCATCGACATAAAAATACCAAAAAAATGGTGATGAGCCTCTTTTCACTACACATGTATTTGTAAAAAATACAAGAAAATCTCTTATCACATAAAATCGAAAAGGAAAAAAAATGGAAAAGCAACAAAGCAAAAAAAACGAAAAAATATAGTTTACAAATAATAGAAAAAACTAATTTTATGGATATCTTCCTAAATATTAAATAAAATCAAACAAATAAAATAAAAAATAAAAATTATTAATTAAGTATTATTTTAAAAATGAGAAATTTTCATAAATATGACAAATTACCAAAATATTTACGACCCGTGTAACAAAGCCGATAAAGTTGGTCATTTTTTAAATATTTTTGTTTTTTCCGTCTTTCTTCTTGCAACTTTTTCTATCGTTCTTTTTTTTTTTTTTTTTGTACGATTTCTTTTCACCGTCTTTCTTTTTTTCCTTTTCTTTTTTTACGTCCTTTAGATTTAGGTAACCAAATCTAATTTCTTTCCATTGTCTTTCTTATTTTTCTCTTTTTTTTCGCTACAATTTCTTTCCATCGTCTCTCTTCTTTTCCTCATCTTTTTTTATGTGTTTAGATTAGTGTTACCAAATCTAAAAGTTCAATCTTGAAAAAAATCGTTTAGATGAAAATATTTAAATCTAAACGATCGTCTAGCAAAAGAATTAAAAAAAAAATTGTTTAGCCAAATCTAAACGATCATGTAACCAAATGAGAGGATAGAATTGAAAAAATAAATCATTTGAATAATTTGACCAAATATAAACCACATGTACTAAACAATAACTAAATCTAAACGATCGTGTACCAAATATATTACACGCGTTGTTGACGATATGGTTGACAGAGCATTTTTTGTATTTCTTATTGTGAATCTGTGAACTTTTTCCGTTTTTAGAATTATTTTATACAGTGTAAATATTTTACTGTTTTGTTATATTTTAAAAAATTTCAGTTTAAAATTGTATTTTTTTTAAAGTAATAATGCAATTGACTCTTTAACGATAATTAAATATAATAAAATTCGAAATAATGATTTTCTTAAAATTAACCGTATGGTCAATTTCATCCAATAAATAACCAAAATCTTATTAATAGAATATATCTTGAAATTACAACCCTGGCGAATGATTCCAAATTAGATACACCTCTAAATATTTTTTATAAAACATAAGAAATGGTTATATTTCGAAGATGAAGAAAAAGTTGCTGTGTTCGGTTGGGCCAAGCCCAAGCGTGGTAGAAGGTTTTTAGATTGGGCTGAGCCATCAACTTTACAACTTTGATGATGTGGGCTCTTGTTGGGCCTTCCCTTTTACTATCCTCTCTCCAAGTCTCATCCTCATAACGATCGTTTGATCAAAAGTTGAAGATCAACAAGTCAAGGTTTAACGTCAATCTAAGAAGATTGATAAACCAAATCCCAACCAAGAAAATCAAAATACATGAGAATAAATGTTCAAGTTAATGAACCCTAAACCCTAAACCCTAAACATTTTTAAAAATAAGAAGGATTCTGTAGTAGAAATTGTATTTTACCACTACACAAATTAATACAAATTCAAGTTGCCTTTCAAAATTTCTTGGTTGAATGTATTTTTGCCTAATTTACTTAAATTTTTCTATATATCCTTTAAAAACTTTGCTTGGTTCAAATTCCTTAATTCCTACAAATGAATATATGGTAGAAGATAATCAATAGAACACAAGAAGTAATGAAAACAAATCATAATGATAGGCGAGGAAGGGAAGGGAAGGGAAGAAATGATAGGCGAGGGAAAAAAAAACAAGAATTCATTTGCGCACCAGATTCTCCAGCGCTATCTGGGGAAAAGACAATACTTTCACACGTAGCTGAGTGAGCAGAAGAGCAGATTTGAGTCTTGGGTCCTCCCTACAGTTTTTCCAAAATTTAACACTCCTCTTAGTTTGATTAAAAAGGACGCGTACGTGTTTATCCTTCTTTTTGGTTTTATTCCGACCTTAGAAAACTCGACAATAGTTAATACTAGACAGAAATTATCTCAAATAAATAATTTTATTATTATTCAACTTATAGAATTTCTACTTTTTATTTAAACGAGGAGGACTTCTTTGTCATTCTTTTATCTGTCATTAAATAATGGACAACCTTAGTGACCTATGACGTAAGGAATCGAGACCCTCACCAATATTAAATTCGTGGTTGCATCTTTCTTCTCGTCTTCACCGACATAGTTATCTAAAACCAATCACAGTCCAGAACACCAATGTTGACTTAGAAAAAAGGCAACAAGAAGAAACAAGACTTAACAGTATAGCAGTTAACATTTACACCATTGACTTACTAAAGACGTGTGTTTCTTTAAATGATGATCAGATAAAACACAAACATTACAGTAAGAAGAATTCAAGATTCAAGAGAAATGGAAAGCCATCAGATTCTGTCAAAACCCAAACTGGGTTTCTCTGCTTCATTCAAAGAAGCCTTGAAAATTCTCTTTAATCATCCAAAATTTATCTCTCTTATAATCTTCTTCTCTTTCCCCCTATTGGCCTCCCTCTTAGCCCACCAAATTCTCCTTCACCCAACTTTCATTCATCTCCTCAAGCTTCTCTTCCATCATGATCCTTTCCAGCCAATCTCCATCGTCAGAATCATTGACTGTAGAAACTCTACCCTATGCGTCTTAGAGCCATTGGACGACAATCCCTCCCCCCCAATCAAAACCTTCAAAGAAATTCTCTCTCAAAGGTTCCTGATCTCAACTCTTCTATTAACATCAATCATCTTCTTCCTTGACCTTCTCAACACAATTGCAACAGTTTCCATATCAGCAGCAATATATGGAGGAAATTCCCAAATGGGTTTCAAAGAGATGCTGGTTCAAGTCATAAAGATGGTGGCTTTGAAACTCAAAGGTGCAATTGAAACATCTTTATGTTTTATTTTGTTGGCTTCAGTCACTCTGTTGGGTTTGGTTGCTTTGTCAACAGACTTCTTTTTTATCACTAAAGACCACCATTTTATGATGTTAGACATCATCTTTGTCTCAAAATTTACCATTGTCACATTGTTCTTTGGGTCACTCTTTGTGGTTTTGTTGGGTAAGTATATAGAGTGGAGTGCTGTTTGGAACATGGGGATTGTTATCTCAATCTTGGATAAGAACAAGGGTTATATAGCTATAGGGGTGGCATCATATCTAAGTAGAGGTAGCAGAAGGCTTGGATTCAGTCTGATGATGGTTTTCTTTGTTTTGAAAGTGGCTTTTGGGCTTCCATGTCTTTATGCTTTGTGGAATGAGGGGAGCTGTGGGGTTTTGGGGAATGTGGTGTTTGTGATTTTGAATTGTGTGGGGAATGTTGTGATGTGGGTTGTTCTTATGGTTTATTTTTATGACTGCAAAAGGGAGTTTTTGGAGAAGAAGGTTGATTTGGAGAATAATGAGAAGAAAGCTTTTGAGGCTGTTCAACAATAATTCCAATTAAAATTGTGTATTTGGATCACATACTACCAGTGAGTGAGTTGACTTCAATTTCTCTTCATCTTTTAAGTTTGGCACTTATGACTTATCCAAGTTTAAAATTGTGGTGTAATAGTAACGATTGAAATTATGGAATGAAAAAGAATTTCCCTTCAAACTGAAAGAAAGGTGTGATAATAAACCTTTAGGGCGTGTTTGGGGTGGGGTTTTAGAGGGAAAAAGATTAGGAAATTGGGCCAAACCGTGTTTGGCCCAAGGAATATGATAAATAATCCTAATCCCTAAATAACCCTATCTTATCCTATTTTTACTTTCTTACAACCCTACATTACCCTACCTAAATAACCCAATCTAAATTCTATTATTATTTTTTAAATTACTACAATCATAATCCTTCCCCCAAACACATATTACTATAACACTACTATCATAATCTCTCCCCCAAACACATACTATTATAATACTACCTTTTGTATTCTTTCCCCCAAACACATATTATCATAACACTAGGATTATCATAATCCTAGGATTATTATAATCCTTTTCCCCCATAACTCTTTCCCTCCCCCAAACGCACCCTTAGGGTGTGTTTGGGGTGGGGTTTTAGAGGGAAAAGGATTAGGAAATTGGGCCAAACCGTGTTTGGCCCAAGGAATATGATAAATAATTCTAATCCCTAAATAACCCTATCTTATCCTATTTTTACTTTCTTACAACCCTACATTACCCTACCTAAATAACCCAATCTAAATTCTATTATTATTTTTTAAATTACTACAATCATAATCCTTTCCCCAAACACATATTACTATAACACTACTATCATAATCTCTCCCTCAAACACATACTATTATAATACTACCTTTTATATTTTTTCCCCCAAACACATATTATCATAATACTAGGATTATCATAATCCTAGGATTATTATAATCCTTTTCCCCCCTAACTCTTTCTCTCCTCCAAACGCACCCTTATAGTTCATAAAAATTATAGAATGAAGTCACCAAATGGTTGCTCCACAATAATTATTCAATACAAATTCGAGAAATGGCATGCTTCTAATAATCCTTTAGGGGGCGTTTGGAGGAAGGGTTGAATTAGGGGGGTTAGAGTTATGTAACCCAACCCCCGTTTGGGGGAAGGGTTATGTAACCCTAGTTTTAACTCTTAACCCTTCCTCAACCCTTCTTCAACACTTCTTAACCTTTCTTCAACTTTTCCTCAATCCTTCTTCACAACATTATCACAACACTTCCTTCATAACCCTTCCCCCAAATACATCTTATCATAACACTTCCTCCATAGCCCTTCCCCCAAACACATCTTATTATAATTCTAGGTTTATCTTTAACACTAGGTTTATCATAACCCTAACCCCCCATAACCCAACCCTTTCCCCAAACGGCCCCTTAGATTTAGATCAGAATTAGCAACGGAAAGTTTTTTCTTATCTTCACCAACAGAAAACCAAAATTCAAGATTGAAGCAATGGATAGCCATAAGAAGAAGACTATGACAACAGCATCAAAGAATGTGCTTTCTTTAAATAAACCACCCAGAACTCTATCAATATTCATGACTAAAGAAATGGATAGTCAGCCACAAGAAGACTTAACAGATTGACTCATAATTTTTCACTTCAAACTTTCAGAGAATGTCTTCTATTTAAATGAATCCAGCAATGACAGAACTCATCAGCATTTTGAAAGACTGAAGAAATGGCTGGCAAACAGAAGCAGGGCTTCGCAACTTCGTTATTCCAAGAAGCCTTCAAAATTGTCTCCAGTCATTGTCCTCTTTTCCCCTCTTCACCTTCTTGATCTCAACTCTTCTATTCTCAGCAGCCATTCTTCTTCCTTGACCTTTTCTGAACAAAGCCAACAGCATTTTGTGGAGGTAACATCCAAATGGGTTTTAAAGAGATTCGGGTTCAAGTGAGCATACTGTGGTCATGAAAATTTAAATGCTTATTTTGATCCAGTACTTTTAAAAGGTTGTTGTTTTAATACTTATTCGAAAAACAACATTGCATACACATCACAAAAATCTTTTAATGCAAAATTATGACAAAATTTGAAGAGGTCATATTTGAGCTGAAACTGTCATAATATATGCATGTTAATAAAAAAAAATTAAATGGAACTAAAAAAGTATTTATACAAGCACCTGAACCAAACCAAACTAAATTTAAATCAAAATTTCATCGTAGTTTCTATGGTTGGTCAAATCAAGTTTTATTCATTGCTCTGTTAACAATTAGCAAATGTAGCATGTGTTAAGAGATGTTTAGGAGATCTAATAAAATCATAGAGATTCGAATGAAATTTTCAGGGCCCAAAAGACATCAAAGTTTGAATGATACGTACTAAAAACGATAATTTAACAATTTCTTAAGAAACTTATAGTTGACTTTGGCATGTGATTCGCACATGCAGGCTGCACACCAGTCATCAATTGACTGGTGACAAGACAACAAGATGAAGACCCCATCGAGGTTATGTTCTTTAAATGATGAAAATTTCAGAGATCCAAGATTCAAAATGGATAGCCACCAGATTCTGGCGAAACAGAAACTGGGCTTCTCTGCTGCACTCCGAGAAGCCTTCAAAATTTTCTTTCATTGTCCAAACTTCATTTCTCTCGTTATCATCTTCTCCCTCCCCCTCTTTGCCTCTCTCCTCGCCTACCACATTCTCCTTCACCCAACCTTCGTTCAACTCCTCAAACTTCTCTCTCAGGAAAATCCTTTTGATCCTTCTCAAGGGTACATCATCAGGTGTCAACTAGGTGACACCACAGACTGCTTCTCGCAACGCTCCTCTGACAACTATAACTTCAAAGAAACTCTCTCCCACAGGTTTCTGATCTCAACTCTTCTCTCTTCAGTACTCATCTTCTTCCTAGACCTTCTCTCCACAATCTCAACGGTCTTCATATCAGCAGCAATGTATGGAGGAAACTCCCAAATGGATTTCAAGGAGATGCTGGTTGAGGTCAGAAAGCTGCTGGCTGCAAGACTGAGTGGCACAATGGCAACATCTCTGTATGTTCTTTTGATTGCTTCACTAACTCTGCTGGGTTTGGTCGCTTTGTCAACAAACATGTTTTTGATGCCAAAAAGCTCATTTATCTTTGGGCCCATCTTTGTAATTTTGTTGGCAAAATACATAGAGTGGAGTGCTATTTGGAACATGGGAATTGTTATCTCAATCTTGGATAAGAACCATGGATATATAGCAATTGGAGTGGCAGCATATTTAAGCCGAGACAGCAGGAAGTTAGGGTTCAGTTTGATGCTAGTTTTCTTTGCTTTGAAGGTGGCTTTTGGGCTACCATGTCTGTATGCTTTGTGGCATGAGGGGAGTTGTGGGGCTTTAGGGAATGTGGTATCTGTGAGTTTTAAGTGTGTGGGAGATATTGTAATGTGGGTTGTTCTTATGGTTTATTTCTATGACTGCAAAAGAGAATTTTTGGAGAAGAAGATCGATTTGGAGAATAATGGGAAAGCCATAGAGGCTACTCAACAATAAATCCAATGGAATGGAAGTATGCTTTTGCATCACGTACTATCAATTATTATTATTCAGCTGGTAGATTTAAGAGTAGTCAAGAAACCTAAAGGATATATGCTTCACCTTTTCAGTCCTCCATGAAAGCCTGTAAATTGGACCAGTGAAGCTCTGTTCCTCCACTTCAGCTGTTGAAGAAAGAGAAATTCCTTCCTATAATTGTACAAAAATGACAAACATAGGAATGTAATTAGGATATAAAAAGGATTTGTTTAATTGCGAATAATCACAGTAATTTTGAGTAAATTCAATCTAACCCTTCATCAACACATCCTATTTTTAGCAAATTTTCAGAGAAAACCGCCATGGCCAAGTATCAATGTTCTTGGCTATTACACATCCACTTGGCCCCTCCCCCATGTCACTTGCACCAACCCCAATTATATCTCCATTCCTCCTAAACTTCTCGTTTCTTTCCTCTTCCTCCTCTCTCCATCAACCTTCAATCTCTCTCTCTCTATCTCTATCTCGCGCACACACACACATTTCTCGCCGGGGAACTCGACAAAACCCCCGGAATCCGCCATGGAAGATGGATAGAATCATCCAGTCGCCGGCGTCCAAATTCCGCCCCTTTCGGCGACAGCTAATCGGCTCGTCCTCCGATTCGGCCACCAGCGCGGCGGCCGCTACGGACGAACACCCAAATTACATCCTCCTCCGCTACCAAATCCTCGACCCTGATAGCGACATTGTAGCACAATGGAACCGCGTGTTCCTAGTGACATGCCTGATCGCTCTTTTCATCGATCCGCTGTATTTCTACACGTCGTCTGTGGGAGGGCCGGCATGCCTGACCTCGGAGGTGAATCTGGGAGTGGCGATCACGTTCTTCAGAACGGTAACCGATCTGTTCTTCTTGTTGCACATGGTGTTGAAGTTTCGAACGGCATATGTTGCTCCAAGCTCTAGGGTTTTTGGAAGAGGAGAGCTGGTTATGGATGCCAAAGCCATTGCTACGCGCTATTTGAAATCTGATTTTGTGATTGATCTTGCCGCTACTCTCCCCCTCCCACAAGTATGCCTCAATTCTTTATATTTGAAACAAATTTACAAATTTAATTTAATTATGTTGTTGATTAAACGAAATAAAGGGACACCCGAATATCTATTGGGTGATTACAAATGAGATTTTTAGTTGAAAACTAAATATGAAAGAATAATATGCTTATAGAGGGTGTCTTCTTTTGCATCGATACAAACTAGTAAACATAACCTAAACCATGAATTATCGAAACAAGAAAAGGATTCTCGAAAGAGATGTTTATTACACTCGCCTCATAATCTTCAGAAAAAGATTTGAATAATGGCCAACTAATTATCTATTTTGTACCGTAAAGCGAATGAACTACCCGAAGAGATCCTAGAATATCAAAAGATATTATCAAAAAGTAGACTATTGACCATCCAAGATCATCTAATATAATATGCCAACTAGAAAAACATCATGTCAGATTTTCAAGAAAGAATAAAAAAGTTCACGATGTAGCTAAAAATTAGAGTTTTGATTATATAATAGCTATAAACTATGAAGGAAAAACAAAAGTTCATCTAGATGTTTAAAGCAATAAACTCATACTTAATTGGTCTATTCATAACAATTAAGACATTAGTAACTTCTTTTATAAATTAGAACTTCAAATATCTCTCCCAACAATAAATAAAAAAGAAACGTGTTAACAAATCTTATTTTGTAACAGATAGTGATGTGGTTGGTGATTCCAATAACAAGAAACTCAAGAGTGGATCATGCCAACAACACGATCGCTCTCCTTGTTCTTCTTCAATACGTTCCACGGTTGTTCCTCATCTTCCCTCTCAACCAACGCATCATCAAAACAACTGGTGTTGTTGCCAAAACTGCATGGGCTGGTGCTGCCTACAATCTCATCCTCTACATGCTTGCTAGTCATGTAACCTACATTCAACTTCTTATCATGCTTTTTTTAATTTTGTCGTTTAATGCTCCTTTGAGAACAATCTAATGATACTTAGGCTAAGTAGTAAACATAATGCATAAATGTTTTGTTATTTGCATTAGTAGTTGGGACCGATAGAAACTTAGTTTAGCAACATGAGATGAGAGATTCGAACCTACTGATCGATGGTATATATTTTAACTAATTGTTCCTATAGTTAATAGTGGTGTCAAATACTTCAAATTTTATATGAGGTTAGCTAAAGTTAGATGAAGCAAAAAAAAAAAATTGATACGTTTTTTGTTTCGCTCATAGATTACAACATTAAAAAATGTCTCTAATGTTACTTCTCTCGCAGGTTTTGGGATCTACATGGTATTTGTTGTCCATAGGGAGACAGTTTTCATGTTGGAAATCAGAATGTGCAAAGGAAAATGCCTCCCAAGTTCTAACATGCCTTCCCATCTTCTTGGACTGTACCAGTTTGAATGACACTTTAAGACAATATTGGCTTAATGTCACTCAAGTTACTTCCAAATGTGATCCAAGGAATGAAAACATTAAGTTCAAGTTTGGAATGTTCTCAGATGCTTTCACCAATGATGTTGCCTCCTCTCATTTCTTTGCAAAGTACTTTTATTGTCTTTGGTGGGGCCTCAGAAATTTAAGGTATATCTATCTTGCAATAGAGATGTTTGTCTTTGCTTATAAATACGACATATGAGTTAGTTATCTTCAAATTTGTTTAAACATATGCTTTCAAAGCAGTTAGTCTTTAGTACAAGCTTAAGTTTTTTAATTCAATGACTTATTTTCAAGTTTAAGCTTTTAAAGTCAATGGTAATTTAATACGATATCTATGGGATATCTATGGGACATGGGTCTAACAAAATTCTAGAACGTCTATGTTTGGCCATATTTCTCTTGTCCATGATGCAAGTTTTACTAATTTTCTCCCTTAGGTGTTACACATCTCATCCTTTGAAAGGCTAATACACTGTTTATTTACAGTTCATATGGCCAAACTTTGGATACAACAACTTACATTGGGGAGACATTATTTTGCATATCAACGTGCATATTTGGGTTGATATTATTTTCACAACTCATTGGCAACATGCAGGTTTTGACCATTTTCTTCTTTTAAAACCAAGTTTGATGGGTGTTTTGAGAACATATATTGATCTAACTGGTTTGATCTGCTTCCCCTCTTCCCATTTTGAAGACATATTTGCAATCCATGACAGTAAGACTTGAAGAATGGAGGATAAAGAGAAGAGACACTGAAGAATGGATGAGACGTCGTCAGTTACCACCAGATTTGCAAGAACGAGTTCGCCGATTCGTTCAATATAAATGGCTGGCCACGAGAGGGGTTAATGAAGAATCCATTTTACGTTCACTACCTATCGACCTTCGTCGTGAGATTCAACAACATTTGTGTTTGTCACTCGTTCGTCGTGTGTGTATTCAATCCTAACCTTCTTTCTGTGTTACTATATTTGTCATTGTATTTTTCTCCAATTCCATTGTTATGGTTTTGTAGGTGCCTTTCTTCTCACAAATGGATGATCAACTTCTTGATGCCATATGTGAGCGTCTCGTCTCATCCTTGTGTACTCAAGGAACGTACATTGTGCGAGAAGATGATCCAGTTAATGAAATGTTGTTTATTATAAGAGGACAACTAGAGAGCTCAACGACCAATGGCGGTCGATCTGGCTTTTTCAACTCCATTACACTAAAACCAGGTGATTTTTGTGGTGAAGAACTATTGACATGGGCTTTGATGCCAAGTTCTAGTTTGAACATGCCTTCTTCTACTCGAACCGTCAGAGCACTTACCGAAGTTGAAGCGTTTGCTCTTCGAGCTGAGGATCTCAAGTTCGTTGCCGGACAATTCAAACGCCTGCATAGCAAGAAACTACAACATGCCTTTAGGTATTATTCCCATCAATGGAGAACATGGGGTGCTTGTTTAATTCAAGTAGCTTGGAGGAGGCTTCAGAAGAGAAAATTGGCAAAGAGATCAACAGCATACAGAGACAGCTTGAGTTCCTATGCAGATTCAATGCAACAAGATAACGAATACGATATCGAGCTAGCAGAAGAAAATTACGACGATGACAGTGACAACACCATTGAAGATGAAGACGACATGTCTTCTGCAGACTACATGAACAAAACACAACATCTAGGGGCAACAATTTTGGCTTCAAAGTTTGCTGCCAACACTCGAAGAGGAGTTAATCAAAAGGGTCAAACATCCAAACCTTCAAGTTTGAAAATGCCAAAGTTGTTTAAACCAGATGAACCTGATTTTTCTATGGATGGATGAGATGTTTACTTCTTCATTAAACTAAAACTATAAGAAAAAAAACTTAACACAAGAGTAGTTAGAAAAGATAATTAACAGAAGTACATGTAAAGATATACTTGTAGATTATTACTAGTGTTAATTACATTTTATCATAGTGCCAAATTCTCTTTCTTTCTTTTTTTCTTTTTTCATTTTGGATATGTTGGTTATGGTTTATTATTACAGGACCTAGCTTGAAGGAAATTGTTTGGTATATAGATTATTCAGAAACCAATTTACAAATATTGTCTTCTAGACACCATTTCATCCAAAAGAAAGTTGGTGAAAAAAACTTCCGAAAAAGATATATATACAAACCGAACAATCTGGATAACTACCTAGCTTTAGATTTTAAGGCTTTGAAAATTAAAACCTATAAATTCTACATTTATATATGGGTTTCTTTACTTTTTATGTTGTCTAATGATTCCATTCTTTTATTCCTTAAATTTATACTTATCTTTTCCCAAAATTTCGATTAGGATTTTCTCCTTTCTGTAAGAAGTACTTGAATTTCTAATCAAATTAGGATAACTAATTTTCTAAAATTTGACGAAATTATTTTATTTTTAAAAATATTATTAGAAAATAGATAATAAAACACAGAAAATTACAAGTGAAACTAACGTTTATATACCTAATTTTTAAAAATTAAGTGGTTATTGACAAAAGATTATTTAACTACGAATTCACATGTTTCTATGAAACGATAAAAACCAGTGTAAGGAAATGACCACAATTTTTTAAGAAAACAAAACCAAATGTTTATTATATGAAACTACCAATTTGTCAATTATATGCTCGAATGTGAGTTTTGAGTTCAAACATGAAATAGATTTTGAGTTCAAACATGAAATAGATTCTTCACCATCACCCCCCAATGTATAGGACTAGATATTCTGTAAGTATTGTGTGTATATGTACACTGTTTTTGTTTTTGTATAAATATAGATTCAATTTTTAAAATTGAAAGTTAGAAGGTATAATTGTAAAACCATCACACTTCAGAGGTGGTATGATGCATATGTTGATCTAATATTACAGCACATCCACGTACCACTAATGATATGCAGTTCTAATTTGTGATTTCAATCCTGAGTGACTTTATACAAAAATCTAGTACCATGTACCCATCAACAGTGATGGTTCAACTAGCAGATTTCAATGATTTATAATTCATATCAAATATTTGAAAAGCCCCTGCAAACTCAAGGAAACTTGCAAAATATATATACCAATGTGATTTCATATACTTTATGTTAAAATGAGTGACACTGCATGAATATTTTCGCTAACAAACCTGGATAAGGATTAAAAATGACATGCAGTGGGTTTAATAATAAGCCCAAATTTAAAGAGTACTAGCTCATAGATTAGAATAAGCAAAGAGGATGTATGGATGGATATTAGAGATGATTTTATATGTAACATAACCGAGGCTCAAAGAGGTGAGTTATGAAATCCAATCAAGCACAAAACAATATAGTGATATCAATATATCAATAGTGGGGAAAATCAAGTATAGGCATAGAATATCTTATTCCCTAAACTTCCAATTTTTGTATTGATAATATTCACACCATCAATCTCAGAGTTTCAAGTGGTTCCGAAAGAATATTGCATCTACTATAAGCTATAGGCAGAAATAGCAAAAAGTACACGCTTCAACCGTATTTTGAGTACCTCAAAAGTTCTCAAAGAATTTACAATGAAATCTGGCAAGCAAACCAAAAGAAAGGGAAAGAATGATAGCTATCGTGGACTATATGCTAGCCGCGCTAAAGCTCCTCACATGGCTAGAGGTTCAAGAACAAGGGGGAAGTACACATATTGAAGTTTCGATATTATCACCATTATTAAGCGTCAAGAACTTGAGACAATACCTTCTCGAGAAACATTCGTGACGCGAAGGACAGCTTGTGCACTTAAAGGGGAGAGCTTGGATTGACAAAAGTCTTCCCAAGAACCCTTTTCTGGATCTTCAGGCATTGTCGTTGGGAGGTTTGGGAACTTTTCGTACACAGATTGCAACTCCAGAAGGAGAATTCGAGCTGCCTCCCTCGACTCAGGAAGCTGGTCACTGAGTTGGGATGCTGCTGTTTGAATCAATTTGTCAATCCCATATGCTCTTATCCCTTCAACACCCTATCAACAGATATTTGTAAAACATCTGAGCGAAACACAAATATAAAAGCTTCTTCATTTCTAGACAAATTCGTTTTTCCAGATACCAAAAGATTGGGGGTGAGACTCCGAAACTAAATGGAAATGGAAATATGATGGGAAAACTGGATAGATGATGCTACCATGAAACTTTTTTCTAATAAGGGATACAAAGCCACGCAGGTAAGGAAATGATCAAGGTTTAGTAACTCCATAAAACGAATTTCAAATGAAGATGCAAAATTCTCACCAGTCTTGGGACACTTCGACAAAAGCACATTGAAGCCTTGGCTCGAATTCTCGGATTTCTATTCTTAAGATATGGTTCCAATTTTGGTAACAATAATTCTGGGGAAAATGAACTAGTCATCGCTACCAGAGCCTTCTCAGCTGCTTCACATACAAAACGTTTGTCTTGAGAAGACTTCAGAAGAAGTTGCACCAGCTGCAACATCACGCATTCACTGCTTAGAAAAAAGATCGCCACTGAAGAAAAAGGAAACTGGACAAAAATTTAAAGTCAAACAGTGAAAATTACAATGGGATCCAATGATTCAATCATTTTGTCATTATAAGCGCTGAAAATGTCCGCAGATGTCATAAGTGCAGTCTTGCAGACAGCGCTTCTAGGATTTTTCATTGATTTCACCAAAAGTGAGATCACATCTCCCCTGTCACAAAATTGTATTGCCTAAGATAAGTCTTAAACCGATAAAAGAAAGCAACTCCAAAGCAGATTTTCCTCTACACTACTCATTGAAGATGTGAAAGTTAACCCAAATCAATCGAGTCACAGTTGACAACTTACAGCATATCAAGCATATCTTCCCTGTGATATATTGCTAGCCGTCTTGTATTGTTCAGTGCTCCACAAACCAAAACCCAATCTTTTGATTCCAATCCAGCTAAGAGCGTCTGAAGTTTTAAAACAAGTAAAGATGTTATCCAAGTACGGTATATCATAAAACTGAGTAAGCATTATCAATGACAATCAACCACAGCTATTAAACTTCAGTTAACTGAGAAATAAAAACATCCACTGGAAAATCTAGTGATATTAATACCTTAAGGCTCGATGAAACATCTTCTAAATCGGTCAAATTCTCAGATTCAATATATTCTACTTCTGAACTACCAACCTCAGCACCAGGATTACTATTTTCACCATTTACTTGAGGTCTGATAGAAGCAGAGCCTTTATTTTTCAACTCTTCAACATTCCCATTAGCAGTCCCCATTCCATGTTTACTAAGATCCCCTTTACATGAGCTTTCATTGCTCCCTTCCAGTCCAGGAACTGTGCTAACTGGTTTAAGAGCTTTCTCTGACATGGCTATTGAGATTATTCACAGCAAAAGAAAAAAATATCAATAGAGCATCACAACCATCAGAAGCAATATATAATAATAGACGGAAATGTTCGCAACCTAAGGAAAAAGAAAAATTGTATGAAATCCACATTTAGGAAAAACCAATGAGGATCCAGCATACAATAGCCGCCTTAATTGTTCTAATATATGTAGTTATGTCCAAATACAAGCCTTCATCCATATTTTCGAGTTTATGCAATCTAAAAAAATATATCATATTCTCTCGCCAAAACATTTGGCATTTCAAATCTTCGATCTCAATGACCTCTTCTACAGTCGAAAATACTATTCCTCCATTAAACAACATTTTCATTAGCAATAGAACCTAAAAAGTTCTGTAACACCAGCCCAAAGGGACATGGACAAATCCTTAGAAGATCAAACATGGAACTCCCTGTGCAACAAAGCTCATAGCTTCAACTTAAGAAAAATGCATCTTTCAAAAAAAAAAACAAATCAAATTCACTAAATTAGAAAAACGCCAAATCTTTAGACATCACTGAATCACTTGATCGGCCATCAAAATCGTTCTAGCATAGCAACTCCCAGACGCAATCGAAAGTGCTCTGCCCACATCCGAAAGATATCTCTCCTTACCCACACAATCCCTCTCACGAATTCACCATCCCATCTCATTCATCAAAATCCATACAGATGCAAAACTATATAATTACAGCAATCGCCTATAATCATAATCCGAGGTTGAAGTAAGAACAAACCATAGAGAAAATCAGCAACTCCTCCCACTAAAATAAGAAACCTAAACTCACAAACTAGCCAGTAGAACAGAAAACAAAGAAGATCCAGAGCCCCAAAATTCAAAACAACAAGAAACCTCAATTCAAAACAAAAAAGGGGCAAGATCTGGACCATGAACCCATCAAGAATAACAATCAGTACAATACCAACTCCACATTACAATTTCAACTTGAAATCAGACTCGAGGCCTCAAAGATAAAAACAAACAAAAACCCAGATGAAAAAAAAAGAAGAAGAAGAGGAAAGGAAGTAGTTTGAGAGGTACCCAGAGAAAAATGGCGAAAAGGGTGAAGTGGGTAATGGCGATCAAGAGAGGAAGTTGGCGCTAGTGATGGGAGTGGAAATGGAGAAAGTTGAGAAACGAAAGAGAGAGTTTAATAACCGGCGAGAGAGTGGCAGTGACGGGAAATTGAAATATAGAAGAAGAAGAAGTAGTAGAAACGGAGATTTGGCCGGCAAAGTGAGAGGGAGTGCACGTGATGGTGACCCCGCCTTCGCCCATGGAAATCAATTTACTGTTCCTCTTCCTATATTTCTGGATTCCGATCCTCTCCCTTCATTTCTCCCTAATTTTCTCACTTTGCCACTTTTTCCTTATCCTTTCTTTTACCATATTTTGACATATCCAACATTAATTCCCCCTCTCATAGCATTAATAATAGCACGATAATGTTTGTTTGAGAGGTGGGAATGTAATTACTATTCAATGAAGGTGTTAATATCGGCATCAAAATAAGATCATCGGCATCAAAATAAGATCACGAACAAGTAGAAAATAAATGAATGCAATAAGGAATATTAATAGGGTAAAAAATTGGGTCGAGATTACAATCCATTATAAATCCATTACATTTCGAACTTTCCAACCAAATTCGAGATGTAGAAAGATTTTAATTATACGATAAAGTGATCATAATTCAACTAAGACATATGATGTATTAATAATCATAAGATTTATGGTTCGAATCTCTCAACTCCTATTGTATTTGAAAAAATGTATTGTAGATATCTTGATTGCTAACACATATCATTCATTGTTGAACTAAGTGAACTTTGATCACATAAATATAACAAAAGAAGTAGAGTACAAAAATTTTAAAATAAATACATGTCAATAACTACTAAAAAGGGTAACAACACAAGGTTCGAACTTGTTATTTTTCGAAAATCTTTCTACGGTTGTTTGCTTATTTGTTTATCATTGATCTAATATAAAGTTGCTATTCAACGTAGTTTTATTGATTAAAGCATGTTGTTACTAAGGTTAGGATTCGAATCTTCTAATCCTCACATGTTGGTCGAGCTCAACAAACATTCAAAAATAAATTTAAAAGAATATACATGATTATTCACCCTCCACTTTTTAGTCGGTAACAAATATTATATGCCATCTTAAATATGATTATCAACCATAGGTATACTTTGTTTTTACATTATTTATATTTTATTGATAATCATACACTTCAATTGGGATTTGACCCATTCTTTATATGGCAATGAATATTGTATTTCCTTATTTAACGTGATTGAAATGAGACATTGTTTCTTTATAGACAAACATTTGGCCAATTTCTAGGTAAATAGGAAATCACGTTTTTGTTTTCTTTTTCAATCTTTTTCCTTTTTTTCAACCTTTAGGACATATTTTGAAGAAGGGTTATAAATGAGTGAGTTTGACAATTCCAACTCTTGTTTGGGAAGGGTTTATCATAATCCTAGTTTTATCCTTACAACCTTTTTCGATTCTTTCTCAACTCTTCCTCAACTTTTCTTTGATCCATTTTTTTCCTCATTTATAATTTTTATATTTATGAGTTTTGTTGATTTTAATCTTTTTATTTTAAAAACACAACTTGTTTTTCAAGTATAAATTTGGTATAATTACATTATTAAAATTTTAATTTATTCTTTTACTCTTGAATTGAATAATTTATTGTGATTATACAATTAAAATTTTAATTTAATTACCTTTAATTAACACTATGTTTGAATTCATATCAATATATTTGTAAAATTAAAATTTTGATATCAATCTCAACCTCATTGCTTTTTATTAATTAGCTTAAATATGTAAGGAATGTCAATTCAATAAGAAAAATGGTAAAATTTTAAAAAACTACCATAAATTGATTATAACAATTAGAAAACCATAAGGACTATTTGATTAAATTAAAAATTGGTGGGGTGTAAATTCAACAAACCTATTATTTAGAGGCGATTTGTCTATACTTTCCTACTTTCATAATATCATTAAATTAAGCTTGGTTAAATTAACATAACAAATCTTTTGTTATAAAGACGGTAGGTTCATAAATTTTTTAACCAACAATTGTTGCAAAATGACTAAAATAAATATTTTGAAAGTATATAAATGACCATTAAAAAGAATTAAAATTAAAATTAAAATTTTAAAAGTAAACTAAAATAAATTGGAGAGAAATTTAAAATAAGATTCAGGATAATTTTTCACTAGAAAAGTTGGTAAAAGCGTTGATTGTTATTTTTTATTTTCGGTACTTCGTATTTTCAGTTGTTATTTGCACTTATTTGCATGTTTACGGGTTGCGTGTCACATTCATAAAAACTAATTTATTGAAACACAAGGTATATTTAAAAAATGTTGAAAATGAACATTGTAGTTAAATAAATTAAGGCAAATTGTTTTACGAAAACTATAACGATTTAGTGCATTGGATTTAGAATATGATTTTAAAAAGAATTTATTCGCACATAACGATTACTAGAAAAATGTTGAAAATGAATGCCGTATTTAAAGAAATTAAGAAAAATTGTTTTACAAAAACTACGAAGATTTGTTAAATTAAATATACAAAATTTGTGTATTAGATTTATAATATGAATTTATATACATACATATATATATAAACAAATTTCATAACACCACCTGCATAATCTTTCCCCAAAACACATTTTATTATAACATAACCTTACCCACATAACTTTTCTTCCAAACACATTTTATCGTAACACTTCCTCCATGACGATTCTCGCAAACACATTTTATCATAATCCTAGGTTTATTATAACACCATGTTTATCGTAATCCTAACCTCCCATAATCCATCCCTTGTCCCGAACGGCTCCTTATATTTATAAGAATCCTTACGAGAAAATATGAGTGATGTTTACACCAACAAATGACAACAAATAATTTTGTACCTTTTTCATGCTAATTACTAGAAATGAATGAATTAAATCAATTGTTTTTAAATTTGAAATAAACAACATCAAAAGGGTACATTATATTCTATCTCCCTCTTCCTAGGCAACACGATTTCATTTATATCTCAACTTGTTTTACTCTTTTTATAGTTAAGTTTCATCTTTTAAACGCTACAATTGGGCTATAATATAGGGACATTTAGACATCAAGGGGACATTTGAACACTTGGAATATGGATTTGTAATGTAACGTAATCCAAAACTCATGTTTTGATTGAACATTTTGAGTCAATTTGTAATATATTAAACTAATTGATCAATTCCAACAAAGGTTAATTTAACCCTATTTCCATAACTTTCATGCTTCACAACTCCGTTTTCATTCCACCATTCATTTCATTGGCATTCCAACACTCTTCAATTTTGAGGAATTATGATTGCATTCTAACTCCTCAAACGACCTCCAAATATTTAATAGACAAGTTTAAAGGTTCTAGAAGAATTAAACTAAAGACTTATTAAATATTTACTAAAGTTTATGGACTTTCACCTATGGTCATACTAAATATGAAATAAAACGATAAATAAATAGTTGGATTTGGTTGTTTGAGATCTATGTAGCTATGATTCAACAACTCCACATGCACTGGCAAGCGTATAATTGTCTCCTACTTAAAATGGCTTCACTTTTATGATGAATTTCGACAACATTGTTATTATAGAGAGACAGATGTACACCAAATAGAATACGAATAAATAAGATTTCAATTACTAGAAGAGAAGCAATAAAATATTTTTGGTCAACACAAATACCGATTATTGTATTATTAATATAACCTTGTGTTTATTACTACATACCTTTTTTTAATTTTAAATAAATCTTAAATTTAATTTATATTTATATATTATTTATTTTATTAATATTTGTCACTGTAAATTTTAAAAATATTTTTACATATTTTTTCTTTTTTTTTAATTAAATTACTGTAATTATTTCTTCGATTTCAATAAAAACTAATTTTGAAAAATTAAATTTAAGATTTAATAAAATATAAAGACTTTACTTGACCATTTGAAAGTACAAAGACTAAAATTTAACAATTTTTAAATTACATGAATCAAAATGATATTTTAACTTAAAATAATTGATTTTACCCGTATGTAAACTTTCTATTTTATATATAATGAAAGACTATAGATAAATCAATCAAACTCGGGTATAAAACACTTTTACGAGAACATGACAAAACATATTTTTGTTTTTATTTTAAGTAGCTTTTTAATTATAAAATGGAAATTATTTTTTGAAAAGCTTTTTTTAGGCAATCTAAAATTGGTTTGGGTTATTTTTTTATATATATTCACCATCATCCTTCTATTATTTAGTTAATTATTTAGTTAATGTAGGATTTTGTTCCATTTCTAACACCAATTTACATGCTTAATAAATCGTAATGGATAAATCAATATGTCACAAAAGGTTCTGATCATCTAATAGCTTATTTTTTCTAAAAGAAAATATGCATAAAATTACGCTTGTAAATTTCATTAATGTGAAAATATATTATAATTTGGTTATATGAAAAATTGTAAAATATATGTAAAGATTTTAGGTTGACATCTCAATCGAGTTCTAAAAATTTATAGAAAATTAAAAGATATGTGTGCAATAGGAGGGTTAAACAAACAAACATAACTCCATGAAAATCATACCTTATTACAAAAAACTATACCACATACCACTAATTTAATATTTGAACTTTGTAAGCACGTATTTCCTAATTCTGTCCTAAATATTTATGTACCTTAAATAAAAATTTACTAACTCCACAAATATATTAATTTCAGATTTCATAACATGACTTAACACCTCAAACAACTCTTAAATTATTAGACAGTGTGACATTTCATGTTCACTTTCATAAATTATTTTTTAAAAATGCAATCATTTTAGGTCAATGTCACTTTTTAGATTATGTTATGATATAATCAAAGTCTCGTAGCGTTATTGTTTACTTATATTGTATAGATAACAAAGATCTCAATTTAACCAATAAGATCATGACTATGCCTAAGGCACGATTGTGGAGGAAGATCGTCATACTAAGCTAAAGTAGAAACCAAGCCAAGGCATCTATCCTTTGTCGCAACTACAAGAATTAAATTATTGGTGGATGGAAGGTGTAAAATAACTTTGAAGATTTGAGGTCAAAACTAAAATGTTGGGATGAGATGGAATTTGAGATATAAAAAAAAAGGGGGGGTTTTAGGGAAAGGCAAAAGCAGATTGAATTTGATTAATTAATAGCGTTGGATTTTCATTGCCCATTCCAAGGTTTATATCTAAAAGGACCCATTCTCACAAATTGCCCCTAAGAGTGTCGGTGGGAACTGCCCCAATGTAATGTAACTTATTCATTCATATTTTTTAATATAATAATTATTATTTTCTTAATATTATTACTATTATTTATTATTATATTGTATGTCTTATATATTATATATAATTATATAATTATATAATTATATATGCATGTGTCTGTTATATTAATTTAAATTCATAGATGGCAACGCCACATGTCGTTGATCATTTTCAGAATCTTGCCTTCTTGGTTCCTCACTAAGGTTTTGTTTAAGATTGAGATTGTTGTTATTACATAAAACTACATGTGCTTTCAAATCAGAGTGATAAAATGTTTTCTCCTTGAAGATTTAGTAACATATTTGATACTTTTTCTTTTTCTTTTAGGTTTTTAGTTTTAAAAATTAGGCTGATACATTTTTCAGATATATACAAAGTTGAGCTTTTGTTGATAATTGGACTTAAATTATTTTTATGAACCAATTGTAATTCTTAAAAATAAAATTATTAGATAATCTACTTCAATGTTGATTTGTTATTTACTTTTTATCCTGGTTTTCAAAAATCAAATTAAATTTTGAAAACTAAAAAATTAGTTTTTAAAACTTGTTTTTTATTTTTTGGATTTGGTCAAGGATTAAACTCTTTTACTCAAAAAAGATCCAAACCATTGTAAAACGTTGAGACAAAAATTGACTTCATTTTCAAAAACTAAAAATAATTGTTGTAATAATTTATTTAACAATTATGGATCATTTAGATTGACTTACAAAAAAAACTCATATATATTCAAGCCCTTTTTTTTTTCTATAAAAGTTGTTAAAGCTATTCTTAGTTGTTAGCAAATACTCCAAATTTTTTAAATTAAACACTCGAAAGTGTATTCCAAACACACTCTAGATAGGCTACGATGAGATGTATTTCATTGACAATGTAAAAGTGTGTTGATATAAACTTTTTGTGTTGTCTGAAAATGTACTTTTGTAATATGTTGTGATATATGGCATTTGTTGACTTAATACATTACTCTGCTCATGTTATTGACATTGTCAATAAAAACTCATACATAACGTTTTTATGACATTGCATAAATGTTAATGCATATATTCTATTGACATTTTTCACCCTCGGTCATACTTGTTCTAATACGTAAATGTCAAAATCTTGATTCAACTATATACTTGACAGTGACATTTATAGACAATTATGATAGTTTATAATTGTCAGTAAACTTTGTTGTTTGCAATAAATTGTTGTCGTTAAAAGACTAATTATGAGATCTTTTTTAAGCTAATTATTGAAAGTAACTATCACCAATATAAGTAGCAACGAAAAGTTAAAATCTCGATTTGATAACCGTCTCTTTTTCTTTTTTTTACTGTAGTTTTATAAATAACCTTCTGTCGTGAACTAATTTCTCCTATCGATTGGAAAAATGACCTTAAAGTCAAATGTTTAAATCATCACATTCTCATCTCTAAAATAGTAATAAATAAAAAACGACTCACCTATGTAATTTTCTTGTCTCATAGTTCTAAAAATTCTTGTGAAAATCAAACTAAAATTTAAAACTAACAAACTAGTTTCTTAAAGTTCACTTTCATATTCTAAATTTGACTTTGGAATTCAAATGTGTTTTTAATTGGTTAGGTAAAAATCATACCAAAAAGTTACAAGGATAATCCAAGGATAATTCTAAAGAAATCAAACAAGATAGTTAGATTTGGTTTTTATATGTTTGACTTCTTATTTAGTTTTTTTTTTTTTCGAAAATTGGGTTTAGGAACCTCTATCTCACCTATAAACTTGTTGGTTTGTTATTCATGTTATCTACTTTTTATCAAAATTTCTAAAGGAAGGGCTAAGTTTTCAAAACTAAGAAAAAAAATTAAAATCTTAAATCTTGTATGGTATTTGAAATTTGGATTAGAATTTGATTGTTTGATTAAATAAATGTGCAAAACATCGAAAAAAAATGGAATGGAAAAGCCTTGATTTAAGAAAAAAAAAGGTTTACTATAATCATTCGATTGACATTTAACAAATTGTCATAAGATGTGTATTTAACCGATAGTGTAAAATTGTCATAATATGTACTTTGTGACAACAAACTGTTGTCCACGTATGACGTTTATGGACTCAGCATTGTCATGTTCAAAATATTTCTTTGACAATAAAAGTCATACATAACGTTTTGGGCAAAAACGTCAACACAACATTTTTTAAATGGGAGTTGGACGGTGTTGAGAATGTCATTCCTGTTGGAATTTGTGTCATAAAACTCGTACTTTGTTATTTGATTCAATAAATTTTATTATTGAATGTTATAATTTTAAAACCAATAAGTTAAGGTCCCGAGGCTATTTTACTGAGTTTGTCAAATTCACTTGAACTTTATGTAGAGACATAAACATGGATTAAGTTCAAGCTAATAGCCCAAATAGTCTATAGTATATGAATAAGGTTGGGCGCCTTATTTTACACAAACGCTATGGATGCAACCCGCTCTGTAGTTAGTACAAACGATGTAATCCTGAATCGTACATGTGGAGACATGGGAGTAGGGGTATCCTATGTAAATGGTTTGCATAAGACCGGAACTACGAAATAGTCACTTTTTGTTATAACATCGTAAACTATAAACTGACTATTTCAATTATGATGATCTAGGTAACTTGATATTAATCCTAAGCTAACTATGAACTTTTGTTCATTCGGTAGTATCCTTAGATTTGCATAGGTGAGGACAACTCATCATCGCTGGCCCAATAAGCCTCCCATTTCAGGGATAAGACCAAGTGGATAGCTAGGGACATAAGGTGCAAGACGAAATTCACTCCTACTCATTTCTGGGATAGTAGATAGGTTGTTCCCTTAAGAACTGAATCCAAGTCTTGAACAAGGGGCTCGACCTTCTCATTGGCCCGAGAAGGATTCAAGTTTATAGGTTGAACCTTAAACCAATTGTTCAAAAGTGGATCAGTGGATCAGTGGGTCTTAAGGAGTAAGATGTAATCTCGGGGGTAGAACGATATTTTGACCCAGCCAAGATTACGAACAACCTATGAAGGATCAACTTACTCATAATGGTTATATCAGGTGAACATAAATATATCTATAGTGAGGGGAGTGCAACTAAGAGTCTTTAGTGGAATGACTCTTTAGTTAACGAATGTTAACAAATGTTGATTAAGCTTGGTCTAAAAGAGTTTAGCCAATTAATCTCAAATCGTTGGAACCCATGATCTATAAGCCCATTAGGTTCCCCTACTAGCTCATATGGATTCAACTAAGAACAATATGTTGAAGTAATTCGAATTGTTCGAATTAAGAAAAGTGAGAGAAACCGATAAATATATATGACATAAGTCGGCAGATATAAACTTTAAGTTTTGTGTTTAAATATGATTTAAATAAATATGAATATAGATTCATATTTAGAAGCTTGGAAAGTTTTGAAACGATCAAAGTTGTAAAAGTCAACTTGTTGACTTTTAATTTTGAGAAACAAAACTTTGATCGGATTTATATTCAAATATGATTTGAATTATAGAAAAATGAATGCAGATTCATATTCAGAAGGTTAGAATTAGTCAAGACGGAAAAAATAATAAAAAAGTCAAAAAGTTGACTTTTGACTATGAAAAGTCAAAGTTTGACTTTGACTTAATTGGTCCAATGACCAAAATGCGCTTTTAACTAATTACTTAATTAATTAAAAGTTAATGGGCAATGTGGTAGCCTATTGTGAAATAAAAGCCACTAATTCTATTAAGGGTTAATGGATTAATTAGGTGTTGAAAATGTATGAAATAATTTGCATGTAAAATTTCATATGTAAACTTCTCATTGCAGAATGAGAAAGGATGATGTTTTGCTGAAAAAAACACCTAAATGATATACCTCATTCCTTTCTCTCTAAGTTTTACTTCATAAAACTGAGTCCCACAACTTCATTCTTGGTCATGAGCTTAGTCGGTCAACTTAGTGGTTGTCCTTGCTCGTGATATTCAGGCAAATAAGAAGCTTTGGATCGAAGAATGAGTTCAAAACTATAAAAGGTAAGTTCATCATTTACCTCTTATGCTCTTCGTTTAGGTCCATCGCGTAGCACATACATGTCAACTTCTAAATTGTTTAGATGCATATAGAGTAAAGATGATCCTTACTATTTCGCTGTAACATGTCTCTTGATGTTTTTTCCATCAATTCCTACCTCATCCTACGATTTGATATTTTAGTATATAAGTGGACGACTTGGTTTTGTATTTGGAGAAAACAAAAAATTATAGGTTCTCATGTTGGTTTTTTATTGAAAAAACAAAACCAAAATCGAATTGAACCACAAGTATATATACTATAAAAGATGAACCCTGACTGTAGATACCCTTTGTTCAATTGTAATTAGAAAACATATCAAATTATACTACTAAATTTTAAGAGGGTTATATCAATTTAAATCAAAGACTATGTTGTGTTCATTTATTATTTAGGATTCCACTAATTATTTGGTTCTTGTCGAATGTGAGGTGATCCATTCATTGGATCATTAAAGACCTGAAAGCTTTTGTTACGATAAAGTGTCTTTCTAACTTCATTTTCAGATTTGTGTGTTGGTGATTCACCCCTCCCCTTCTTTTTTTAAGTTTGACTATTCTAAACTTGTTAAAACTCTTTCTGATGTTAGATGGATTTGTCTAAGATATATTATATACTCTAAGAGATAACGCTTTTGTTGTGTCTGCTCAGGTAGTTTTAGTTGGTGCTCGTGCTCAACGTGAGGTAGTTAATTTTGATAGTCATAGGACTGTTTGTTGTTATTATTATTATTATTATTATTATTATTTGTGAATATTCCCTTCTTAGGAGATTTATGTGTAGCCCTTTAGTGCCTTATTGATTTGCCCATGCTTGGCTTGAGGATTGTATTTTGGATTATTTGTAGTTCTTATTGAATTCCATTTTTTAAAAAAAAAAGAATAGCACGTTTTTTTCTTAGTTTTTAGAAACGATTTTGTTTTCATTTTTTCAAAGTCTCTCAACAAAATTTAAGTTATTTCTAAAATTAAAAATATACATATATATAGATGTCGCAACGTGATCGCGACGCGGAGCGACCGACATCCCCCATCATTTAATCTTTAATATTTAAAAGATTTGGAGTCGCCACCAATCATATTAAGGTGTGATTGGTCACCACAAAAAAATTGATCTACGTAAATTCAGATTTAAGGTTCGGGAGTCAAGTTGTGTGTAGGGAAGGTATTAGCACCCTACAACACCCATAAAAATGATTACCAAAATTTATCTTTTAAACTAAATTAACGAGATTCACAAAACAAAGTTTTTTGTTTGATATTTTTTAAATGTCCCATGATTATTAATTCATAACTAAAAAAAACTAAGTCTGAATTGATGATTATATGGGTGGCATGAGAGCCATTAGAAAAATAGAATTTAATTTTTATTTAAAAATATTTTTTTTATTTACCTCAATAATATTAAAATATCAAACTTTGATATTTTGATCTCCATCATAGGCCTTTAATGGAAAATTTCATGTATCTAAAGAATTAATGAATTCTAAATAAAACACTACTCAGTCCCATTCTAAAATATAAAATTGTTAGATATACTTTGTTTAAAAATAATTGTATTAACCTTTAAAATTTGAGAAATTTATGTATTTATGAAATTTTAACCATAAATGAACATTACTCTTTCTCAAAAATAATACGGTATAAAATAGTTGGCAAATATGACAAATAATACGGTATAAAATAGTTGGCAAATATGACAAATAATACGGTATAAAATAGTTGGCAAATATGACAAATAATACGGTATAAAATAGTTGGCAAATATGACAAATAATACAACCAACAATATATGTAGCCAAATAATAAAAGTTGGAGATAATATCTACATATTCAAAAATAAAATATTGGAAATAATATACTATATTAGAAATATATAATGTTTGAGAAATAATATTTGGAAAGTAAATAATATACAGTGCTGAAATAAGTGCTCTGCCATTCAACCAATCTAATCAATCAATATCAAACATACTATGATAGAAATATATACTATATTAGAAATATATAATGTTTGCTTACTTTAAATCAAATTTAAAGCCTAGGGAATTTGATGTAGCACGAGCAGATTTGATGTGATAGTATTCCTAACAAAATTAAACACAGTGGCAAATTTGATGTAACACTATTCTATTGATATTCAATTGGTTTAACCTAAAGAGCCATAATTTTAAAAAAAATTGAACAATAGAAAACAGACACTAATGAGAAATAGACTCATTTGACGAAGGAATAAAATCAAAACGAATTAAAACAATTAAATCTAAAGAATGGAAGAACAATAAAAAAAAAACTTACCTTGGCTGAATAATTTTTTTTTGCTTTTCCCTTTTAACTGATCTCTCTTTTTAGTAATCAAGAAATCTCTCTTTCTCTTTTTTTTCTCTGTTTGTGATAGTGGGAAGAATCGTGGAGAGGGGAAAATCGTAGGATTGGAAGTGGTTGAGATAAAACAGGAAAAAGATATGAAATTTAATTACTGTTATCTTTTCCTTTTTTTTTTTTTTTTAAAAAAAATAAATTCAAATTCAAATCAATTTAATTTAATAAAAATAAAGTAATAAAATAAAGTAAATGTAAAAATAAATGGCCAAAATATGGTATCTACGATAGAAAAATAGGTTGGAATCGCATATCAAGCATAATTATTTTTAAAACTAAAAATAAATTGATTATTAAATAATTTCAAAATAATTAAATTGTATTTTATTGAGATAAGATAATAATTATAATTAAATATTTTCATTTACCAATTGTAAAACAAATCTTCTTCCAAATTGATAAATTTAATTTCTTTGATTTAATATTTTTCTGATTAGGCAGCTATACACATTTATATGAAGTGTTTCACTCTCAATAATAACAAATATTTTTAAGTTCAAAGTTATATATTTTAATATTTAATTTACGCGGATATAGTTTTTCTCGTGAGTTTGTGAAAATTTTATATTGTATACAAAATCATAATGTCATTAATGATTTGAATTCAATTGTAATACTAAAGATCAAAATTATATCAAATTCAAATCCCTACCCCATTGTACTTAAAAAAAACCCTCGAGATTTAGGTTAATCCGTTTTCAATCAAATTTATTTAAATTTGATTGAAAAAGTTGACATTATTTGATTAGCCAACTTTCTCGTTTTTAATTTCAATTTAAGAACACGTCTAAATTTCTAAGTAACTTTAAACCGACGACGTGACAACTAGTAATTAGCTGAAATTTCTTTGTCAACAGATTATATAATTTGTAAACCAATAAACGGTTATTAGTGTGATTTTTGAAACATATAATTGAATATATAACGCATCTACTCTCTACTTTCTCTTCTCATGTTCGGGTCTTTTCTTCCAACAAAATCAATATATATCATTTTTATTTTGATTTGGATCAAGTTTTTTTTTTTCAAATTAATTATCATTTCGCTTGTTAAAATCGTAAAACTATATATGAATATCATATTGTTAGTCACGGGTCAAAGAAGGGAAAATTGAAGACATGGATAGGGATATAGTTAAAAAAAGGAATCAATTTTATGTTTCAATTCATTTGAATGGATGGGTCTATTAGGAAATTTTATTCAAATATTGGTCAATCTAAAAAGTAAATAATTGTTAACATTAACTAAAAATAGGCAAAAGAAAATAATATATTTTCATTGGAAGATCACTAAGTTAATTGAGCTGTTTTGTTTTTAAACAAACTAATTCTAACTTATAGGAAAAAAAAGCAACAGCAAACATATGTATGGATATAATTATCTCAATCCACAAGTGAATTTATTAGTATAGGTTTAAGGCTCAAACCTAGAGATGTCCACGGAGTGGGGCGGAGCCGGGGATGCCACTACTCATCCTTGTCTTCGTCCCCCTATCCCATTCCCCATCCCACCAATTTCTTCGTGGGGAACGGGATGGGGATTCCCCGCGAAAAATATTCATCGTTTTTTTTAAGTTTAATCTCATTTTCCAATCAACATTTACTTGAATCCAATGTTGTTTTATTTTCGATAGAATATTATCAATTTTCTTATTTAAAACAATTCAAAATGTCAACTTCTTGTCGTTGATAAAAATAAAAATTCAACTATTAGAAGATAGATTTAGAAATCCATCAATAAAATCCAATATTCCATACAAAACAAAAAGATCAAAGATCAATCCGTAAGTATTATAAGAATCCTCCAATTACATTATATTTTTTAAGACACAACAACATATTTTTTTAAAAAAAGTTTACAAATCACAAGTCAAGACACAACATATACATATACATTTTTAAGAAAAGTTTACAACATAGAAATGAAATTAGGAGAAAAAAAATAAAGAAATGAAATAGAGAAAAAAAAGGAAAGTAAGAATATAAAAATAGATATTTAAAGACGTCTTTTAAAAAATATAACAAATCGGCAAAATATTTACACTGTGAAAATACCAAAAATGTCTTGTCAACGTAATATATTTGGTACATGATTGTTTAGATTTGATTATTGTTTGGTACTCGATCATTTAGATTTGTTCGTTTAGGTTTGGATAGCCAAATCTAAACGATTTACTTTTTTAATTCTATCATTTAATTTGGTTACACGATCGACATAAAAAAAGAAAAAAGACGAAAGAAATAAATCAACCAAATCTAAACGACGTAAAAAAAAGAGTTGGAGGAGAATAAGAAAGGGATTTGTTACACGCGCCGAAATAGTTTGTTATATTTATGAAAATTGCATTTTTTGTTTAACTCTTTTACATATTATTAAATAAGTAAATAAATAAATAATGTATTTATATATATATATATATATATATATTTATTTATATTAATTATATTTATGTTCGGAGTGAGTGAGACATCAGGATGGGTCTAGGGCCGGGTTAGGGTCGAGGAATGTATTCCCCGTCTTTGGTCTCGTGTTGCCAACAGGAAAAATTTTTTCCCCACTCTTGCTCCCCATTCCCTATCTAATTGGGGATTCCCACCACGTTCGAGGTGGGGCCCAATGAACATCTCTACTCAAGATTCCCAACTATTACTCTTATACTATTTATAACATAATATATATGTATGTGTGTGTGTATATATATATACATATATATTGAAATAACATCAAATATTAATAGTTGGTTTAATGGTAAAATTATCATTAAGTCTTTTTAAATACAATTCCATGCCTTCACTCTTTACATTTTTTTAATCTTTTGTACTAATATATCAAATTTTTTCCTTATATTTTATAAATAGTTTCAATTTTATAAGTAAGATAAAAATAAAAAAAAACAATAAAAAATAATTACCATACAATTTCGAATTTATTTTTAAATGGATGGCGATTAAAAAGATAATTACAGTGAAAACATTTATTTAAAAATTATAATTATTTAATAAATAAAAAATAAACTATTTACCTTTCATCAAAAAACCAATAAAAAAATCTATCTTTTACGATTAGGGGTGTAATCGAGTTGGGTTGGAAGACATTTCAACCCAACCCATATTTTCGGGTTGGTTGGGTTTGCAACCCAAATAACCCAAATTTAGTTTCCAACTAGATTGCGGTTGGGTTGTTTATATGTATCACACTAATGTAAACGATTGTGCATATATCTTTAAGCGATCGTTTAGTAAAGTCTAAACGATCTTCATAATAAACTTAAAAAATATTAAGCGATCGTTTATAGAAACCACACTAATAAGCGATTTCCTAAACATTCAGGTGAATAATATTAAGCGATCGTTTATATGTATCACACTAGTCTTGGAATTTGTGTCCTAAAACTCATACTTTATTAATTGATTCAATAAAATTTATTATTGAATACTAAATCTTAAAACCAATAATCTTTAAGGTCCCGAGACTATTTACTAGTTTGTCATATATACTTGAACTTTATGTGGAGACATAAACATAGAGTAAGTTCAAGTTAATAGCCCAAATGGTTTAGTGTATGAATAAGGTTGGACGCCTTATTCTGGATAAACACTATGGATGCGGCCCGCTCCGTAGTCAGTACAAACGATGTAATCCTGAATCGTTTATGTAGAGACATGGGAGTGGGGGCATCCTATGTAAATGGTTTACATAAGACTAGAACCACGAAGTAGTTACTTTTAGTTATAACACCGTAAACTATAAAACTGACTATTTCATTTATGATGGCCTAGGTAACTTGATATTAATTTTGTGCTAACTATAAACTTTTGTTCATTCGGTAGTATCCTTAGATCTACATAGATGAGGGCAGCTCAACATCGCTGGCCCAATAAGCCTCCCATTTCAGGGGTAAGATCGAGTGGATAGCTAGGGACATAGGGTGCAAGATGGAATTCGCTCCTACCCACTTATGAGATGGTAGATAGGTTGTTCTCTTAAGGACTGAATCCAAGTCTTGAACAAAGGGCCCCACCTTCTCATTGGCCCGAGAAGGATTCAAGTTTATAGGTTGGACCTTAAACCAATTGTTCAATAGTGGATCAATGGGTCTTAAGGAGCAATATGTAATCTCGGGGGTAAAACGGTATTTTGACCCAGCCAAGAATACGAACAACCTGTGAAGAATCGACTTACCCATTATGATTATATCAGGTGGACAGAAATATATCTATAGTGAGGGGAGTGCAGCTAAGAGTCTTTAGTGGAATGTCTCTTTAGTTAACGAATGTCGATTAACTTTGGTCTAAAAGAGTTTAGCTAGTTAATCTCGGATCGTTGGAGCTCACGATCTATAGGTCCATTAGGTTTCCCCTACTAGCTCATATGGATTCAACTAAGAAAAAGTACGTTTAAGTAATTTGAATTGTTCGAATAAAGATAAGAGAGAAAAACTAACAAATATATAAGATATAAGCCGGTATAAATAAATTTAAGTTTTGTGTTTAAATATGATTTAAATAAATATGAATATAAATTCATATTTAAAAGCTTGAAAAGTTTAGAAAAACGGTCAAAAAGTCAACATGTTGATTTTGAACTTTGACCGGATTTATTTTCAAATATGATTTGAATTTTAGAAAAATGAATACGGATTCATACTCAGAAGGTTAGAATTAGTCAAGACGAGAAAATTAATAAAAAAGTCAAAAAGTTGACTTTGACTAAGACAAGTCAAAGTTTGACTTTGACTTAAGTTGGTCAAATGACCAAAATGCCCCTTTGACTAATCACTTTATTAATTAATGTTAATGGGAATTGTGGCAGCCAATTATGAATCGAAGACCACTAATTTCATTAAAGAGTTAATGATTTAATTAAGTGTTGATAAGATGTGAAATAATTTACATGCAATTTGCATGTAAATTTCATATAAAATTTCTTATTATCGAATGATAAAAGTAGAGAGATAATTTTTGCTCTGGAAAACACCTAAACGATTGACTCCATCTCTCTCCAAAATTCTCTTCGCATAACCGAGTCCCACAACTCCGTTCTTAGTCCTGATCATAGTAGGTCAGCCTGGTGGTTGTCTTTGCTCGTGATTTTCAGGAAGAGAATAAGTTTTTGATCAAATAAGAAGTTTTTGGATCAAAGAAGAAGTTGAGAACTACAAAGGTAAGTTTATCGTTTACCTTCCTCTCTCTTCGTTTAGGTTCATCGCATGATAGATGTATGTTAACTTCTAAATTATTAAGATGCATATAGAGTAAAGCATGATCCTTTATATTCTGCTGTTGCATGTCTCTTGCTTTGTTTTTTCCACCAACTAATATAAACGATCGTGCATATATCTTTAAGCGATCGTTTAGTAAAGTCTAAACGATATTCTTAATAATCATAACATTTATTAAGCGATCGTTTAGAGAAACCACACTGACATCTAAAAGAATATTAACCGATTTCCTAAACGTTCAGGTGAAGAATATTAAGCGATCGTTTATATGTATCACACTAATGTAAACGATCGTGCATATATCTTTAAGCAATCGTTTAGTAAAGTCTAAACGATATTCTTAGTAAACAAAAAAAATATTAAGCGATCGTTTAGAGAAACCACACTGATCTCTAAAAGAATATTAAGCGATTTCCTAAACGTTCAGGTGAATAATATCAAGTGATCGTTTATGTGTATCACACTAATATAAACGATCGTACATATATCTTTAAGCGATCGTTTACACATATAAACGATCGCGAATGAGAGACGAATAGAGTCGAGAGAATGAGAGGCCGAGAGATGAGGAAGAGAGGCGCGCGTGCGTCTAGGGTTTATATTTTATTAAACTTTCCCAACCCAACCCATATTTTAAAACAACCCAACCCAACCCACATAATATGGGTTGGGTAGTTCGGGTTCTTTGGATTGTCGGATTAATCTTACACCCCTATTTACAATAGTTAAATCTTTTTTTTGTTAATTTTGCTATTTTTCACAATTTCCGAAAAGTAAATGGTTTAATATTTTTTAGCACATAAATGGTTTGATCTCAATTAAGCAAATTAACTTTTTTTTTTAAAAATTTAAATGACCTTATATACTCCTCTAGTTTTAATTTAGAGTTTAATTACATCAGAAAACATATGAAAATTAGTTTCATTTTAAACTTAACTATATTAAGGTAATTAAAATTATAAATTTAAAGAATCTTCTAATAATATTTAAAAAAAAAATCGTTAAAACAGAACATTTGAAAAAATATTTATAGTCAGTAAAGAAGTAAGAAAAAATTTTATTCTACCTAGAGTAAAGAGTCAGTTAAAATTTTATATTTTTGAAAAAAATCAATTTAAAATTCAAATTAAATACAAGATAATATTTGAAATTTCACATATAATTTTTCTCTTTAGAAAGAGAGAATTTTGTATAATTTGCCTCGACAATGCGTCGTCTTGTTATCGTATATATTAATAGGAAAGGCAACCGGAAACCGGGATGTTCAGTATCCAAATTGGCCAGCCGAATGCCATTATCAGGAAAGGCAACCGGTTGCTTTGAGAGTTGGGGTACTTTAAATGCTTCAGATGTCCACGTGTCAATCGTATGTCGCGAGTACAAAGGCTCCTAGTCTCAACATCACGTTCCCCGTCAGGTATCTCAATTCAAAAGAAAAAAAGGAAAAAGAAAAAAAGAGGAAAAGAAAGAAAAGGATTTATTAATTAAGAAAAAAGAAAAGAAAAAAAAAGACGGTCTCTTCGATACGGTCCGGTCCTGTTTCGGTCCCAGTTTCTTCCCTTCCCCACATCTGTCCCTTCATTCTCTCCATTTTCCTCAAAATCAAAACCAAAAACGGAACCACCAAAAACCTCAAATCTCCGCCGTCGATCCTTCTCACATTCTCCGATTCCCCACCGGAATCGCTCAACTGAGCAATGGTACCTTCCTTTATCCTCTTCTTTACTCATTTCACCTCCGAACCCCTTCTCGGATGATGGAACTCGCCGATTCCAGCGACGAACACCCACAACTCAACCACCTTCCCAACCCCACTGACTCCACTACCCGTTCCGCCATCGGTACCGGCATAGGCATCGATCTCAACGAGATCCCTTCTCCTTCTTCTTTCTCCGAAACCCTATCCGATTCATTCGACGTCGTCCGCACCTTCCACGACAACCCTCCGCCCTCCGATGGCGACCCAGCCCACGTTCCTCGCGGGGTTCGGGGTTCCGTCTGTGGTTTGTGTGGCCAGCCCGAAGTGCGCGGCCATGTGGTGGTGTGTGACGGATGTGAGCGGGGGTTTCACCTTGCCTGCACCGGAATGCGGGGTGGTCACGCGTTGAATTTCGAGGATTGGGTCTGTGGGGAGTGTTTCACCACCGGAGTGAAGAGTAAGCGCTGGCCGCTTGGGGTTAAGTCGAAGCAGTTGTTGGATATTAACGCCTCGCCGCCGAGTGACGGTGATGCTTATGGCGAGGATAGGGAGGAATTGCCGGGTATCAGGTATGGGGTTTTGTGGGTCAAATGGGGATTAATAGGCGTAGTTACTTTTGGGTCTCTTTTAGTTTTAGCTACTGCTGTCATTTTTTGGAGTACATCTTTTGAGTTTCCTCTCTCCACGAGAACTTTGAGTTAGGAAGTTTACATTTTTAGGGAAACTTGGCTGGAATTGTTCTCGTTTTGAGTGTTAAACGTTTGAAGATTTGTGCTTCACATATAATACGAAGAGCACTCTCATGTAGGCTTAAATGTTAAGTGTTAAATGTTTCAATGTCTATAGATTATAGGCTTAATAATTTTGTTGAAGTATCGGAATGAAACACTCTCATGTATTATGTCTCTAGCTTTTATGCTTTGAGTTTGATGTCCCACTCAGCTTCCAAACGGATCGTTAAGGGAAAATACCAATTTATGCCCCCTAAACTTAACTTTGGGTTGTATCCTTAAAACCTTGAATTGATAAAACTTTTATAAGCATATCAATTTATTCTTATTATCTATTCCAAAAAAAAAAAAAAAAAAAGTACTTGTAATCATCTTTCGCTTGAAAACTATTATATGAACTTTATAATTGTTTCAATTGAACGTCTAAAAATTTTCATAAGGGAATCAATTTAGACTCTTTTCTAAGATTAACTCATCTATTCTTTCACTCCCTCAAATGCCATATTAACAAATTGGATGATTAGAATTGATGCATGGACGTTTTTCAAAGCAAATTCTACCTAAGAGTCCAAATTGGTTTGCTTATAGAAGTTTTAGGAGTTTAGTTGATATAGTTATAAATTTCTTATGATGTTTATCCAAATGTAACATAATGCAAGGTATAAACTGATACACTTACAAAAGTTGTTAAATTGATGTGATTATTAGTTAGGATTTTAGTTACTGGTAGTCAGTGTGTCCCTTAGTCGGAAATATGCCCTTCCATCTGCATGTGATCTGGTTGTGTGTGTGTTTTTGTTTTTCGTTTTTTGTAAGATACCTGTTGTGAAGATGAGCTTTATTATGTCTATTTATTGTGACTTGCGAGCTTCTAATTTTGGGAAGGACAAACCTTTTTAAATAGCAAAGGCTGTGATATTGAGCCATGTAATCTTAAACATCTTGACTGCGGGGACATTAGTTGGGTATTTCTTGTTAGTCTCCCACATCCAAGGGAAGTTGTTGGGCAGTTAACTGTGCTTTCTTCTCCTGTGGTCTTTGCTGAAGGGGATAATATGGGTTGCAGGAAAAGAATTCATGGGTTCAGCTCTTACTTTTTATTTTCATGGATTGTTGGCTTGACTTACCATGTCATATCTTTATGTTAGTCTTATAACTGAAAATTGGAGGATGCCTTACTCTTATCAGACATCAGTATTGTTGTATCAAGTGTTTCTCATCTACGTACTTATGAAGACATGCATGCTTGGGAATTAGGATTGACTCTATTTCATGAGATCAAACTAGTATGTAATGTTGTGCTCTTTTATTTTGTTTAGATTAGTCTACTTCAACTTTACTCTTTTCTTTTTCTAGAAAGCACACTGCAGTAGACAATTCTTTTCGTGGTACTCCCTTCTCATCTGCAAAATATAGAAACCTGTTAAATTCGGGGAATGGATATGGCCATCAAAGAGCTCCAGATACTGTGAAAAACAAAGTTAAAATCGGATTAGAAGACGTATTGCAGCAGACACAGGTTATGGGAAGAAGCTTGGATGTAGATTTGGGTTGTCCTTTAGGAAGTTGTAGAAGTAGTAGGGGCACATCAGTTAAATTGTCATCTCAAAATACTAGTGAAGTCTTTTTGCAGGCGCTTAGAGAGTTTATTTCTGAGAGGCATGGTGTGTTGGAGGAAGGATGGTGTGTAGAGATTAAACAGTCAGTTGACAGTAGTGAACTTTATGCTATTTACCGTGCACCTGACGGCAAGACTTTTGGTTCAGTCTATGAAGTTGCTTGCCATCTTGGGTTGATGTCTTCTATGCAACCCAAAGCAAGAAGACAAGGGTCTTCTCATTTATCTGGAAAGTCTTATATACCAAAAAGAAGGAAGCCAACCAAATCCTCGGTTGCCAATGGTTTTGCCGATAACAACGAAACTTTGATTAATGATCGATGTAAGGGGGTCTTGTGTGACCGTCAAAGCCCGTCTGTTATTACAGTTGTAAATCTTGAAAATTCTGAGGAAGCTGTTGCAGAAGAGAATGGAGGTTCCATTTCATCACAATGTTATGTAAGTGTAATAGTGATTTATGTTTATTCTATTCATGTAGCACTAATATTTCCCACTATGTTAAAAGTTATAATTTATTGCCGTTTCCTTACTGATTCTTTTCGTTTGTTTTACTGCATAGGAAGGATTTCCACTTCAATTTGAAGACTTCTTTGTTCTTTCCTTGGGGGAAATTGATGCACGACCTTCATATCATGATGTTAACCGGGTTTATCCAGTAGGTTTTAGATCTTGTTGGCATGACAAGGTTACTGGTTCTATTTTTATAAATGAAGTGCTAGATGGCGGTGATTCTGGACCCCTCTTTAAGGTTAGGAGGTGTCCATGCTCTGCTTTTCCGATTCCAGTAGGTTCAACTGTCCTCTCTAAGGGAAAAAGTGAGAACTTTCCTGTTGAACAACAGAAAGAAGATGGTTTGATCAATAATAGTAGTGATGATAACTTACAGACAATTTTCTCAGACATTTGTCCACCAAATGAAGATGATATTTTGTCTTGTCTTGGTGTTTGTTCTGACAGAGATTTTAATTCTCATATGCAAAATGGATTGCATCATGAAGCAGGTTCCGTTGGAAAGTCTGGAGACCTCTCAGATTATCAATATTTGAAAGATGAAATTGGCGAGATTTCAGTTGAAGATACTTCATCATCAATAGCTTGGAAAAGGATGTCCTATAATTTGATCAAAGCATGTTCTGAATTATGCAATCAGAAAAACACTTTTAGATTATGCTGTAATCATGTGGGTAACGAACAGAGTTTTCTAGGCCATTGTAGAACTAGAGATAATAGTGAACTGAACTCTAGACTAGCAAAATTTTGTGGTTTTCCAAATTCTGCATTCATCCGATCTGTGGTTGAAGTTGAGAACGACCAATCCAGTTTGCCTGATGAACTTGAGAAGTGGTTGGATCAGGATAGATTTGGGTTAGACATGGAATTTGTACAAGAAATACTTGAAAAGATTCCACGGATTCAATCCTGTTCAAGTTATCAGTTTGTAAATAAGAGAGCAGACAGTACGACTTTACCGACAGTTGAAAGTGGAGTCCTAGAGGTTCAGAAATTTGATGGAGAAGATTGTAAAGAAGACGAGCCACTGAATTTTTTATTTAGAAGATTCAAGAAAACCAAGTTAGCTGGTGATGGCAATGCCGATTACAAGAATCCTCCTCCTGGAAAGCTTTTATGCTCGCGTGTTCCTCCAGAACTTACTGGTGACGTTTACCAGGTACTTGCTAGCAATTTGTTTAGTTGATATAATGTAAATTGTGCTTATAATTTGGATGTATAATCTTATTTCTCTAGCATGAAACCTTTAGACGTTACATCTTATCTTAATGACACAGGTTTGGGATTTCTTATCTCGTTTCCATGAAAACTTGGGCCTTAAAGAGGCCTTATCTCTTGAGGAACTTGAGGAAGACCTTTTCAACCTGCAGGGTGGTGGGGTTGATATTCTCCAAAATTCTGAGAATGAATTTAAGAAAGACCCACTGTTAAATTCTCTTAACACTGAGTTCTCAAATGACCGAGTATCCTCAAAATTTAATGCTAATGGAGATCCACATGCTTTTATACAAATGGAAACAAGGGTGATGAAGGAGGTATCTGAAGGTAATCTAGCTTCCTCAACAGACAGCAGATGCGTGGGTGCAGCTTTAACAAAAGCTCACACTTCTCTGTTAAGAGTGCTAATCACTGAGCTCCAATCCAAGGTAGCTGCTCTTGTGGATCCAAATTTTGATTCTGGAGAGTCAAAACCGAAGCGGGGAAGGAAAAAAGATGCGGACAGTGCATCTTCTATTAGGAAAATGAAGCTGAATTTGCTCCCTCTCAATGAACTGACATGGCCAGAATTAGCTCACCGATTCATCTTGGCTGTCTTATCCATGAATGGTAATCTTGAGTCAGCTGAAGTAACTGCTCGTGAAAGTGGAAGAGTCTTTCGATGCCTACAAGGTGATGGTGGTGTGCTTTGTGGTTCTCACACTGGAGTGGCAGGGATGGAGGCAGATGCATTTGTAAGATGGCTTTTAGTTAATTTACATCTTTTCTTGAGTGTGACATCTCTAATTTGTGCCATCGTTATTCGTTTCTTACCATTTCATATACATGTTAAACTTCTGTTGCCAATGCTGATATTTTCTTCCGACCTTCAGTACAACAGTAATTTGTATGGAAAGATAGATAATACATGTAGTCTCACCATGATAGCACTTTGGTTTTTATTTGATGATCAAGGCTTTATTATTTATTATAATTTTTGCTTGAAAGAAAAGCATGAAGTCATACGATTGACATATTGGGTGCTATGGATGTGAACCTAGTTGAGATGCTTAGGTACACTTATTGATCCTTAGGTCTCTGAATTTATACGTTCATTTTTGTATCTTTGCATTTTGATCTTTGTATCTTGAGCAATAGTCTCTTTTCACTATATCAATCAGAAGTTTCTTGTCATTTTCTAGAAAAAAAGCTTCAATGTGGATAAGGTTTTCTAGGAAGCTAGTATGGGAAAGGAGATACTTAGGCCGGTATTTGAAAGTCTTGGTTTCCTTATGTAGCAATACTACAAACTTATTTTTCGTTTTGAATTGGATACTAAAAACTTATTTGTGAGGTTACTGTTGTGTCTTGAGGATTTTTATGTAGCAGGGAAAAAGTTCTTCATTTTTGTTACTATGTACTGGATACATCTTTTCATGTGAGTTTGCCAATGGTTAATTGCTTTGAAGTGTATATTTAGGAGTAGAACAGCAGCAATATGAATTATTTCTTCCTTGAGTTTCGCTGCACCAATTTGGTCTGATAAATTGGTTTTAGGTTACATTTAAGTAGGCTCGCAATTAGGATTTTTGAACAAAAATACATCTTTTCCTTCTAAGGAAGTTTGTCTATTCCCTCTATCTGTCAACTTATGAAGAACATTATTTACTTCGGGTCAGCTACTTTACAGTGATTGTGTTAATTTTGAGAATATGTTTTCTGGAACCATGACATGTATATTTTCTCTTGTTTAGATTTTTGGGTTCTTCTGTTTTTACATGTTAAATTAATTGTTACTCTTATGCTATCTTCTCTTTTGGGCTCACGGTAATATTTGTTATTTTCAGCTGCTTGCAGAGGCTACAAAGCAAATATTTGGATCATTGAATAGAGAGAAGCACATTATCACAATAGAAGAGGAAACCCCTGATACAACTGGGGGTGGTTGTGAGAAGGTGCTGGTTACTGATGGTAATATGCCAGAGTGGGCACAAGTGCTAGAACCTGTTAGAAAGTTACCTACTAATGTGGGAACTAGAATTAGAAAGTGTGTTTATGATGCTTTGGAGAGGAATCCACCGGACTGGGCAAAAAAGATTTTGGAACATTCAATTAGTAAGGAAGTTTACAAGGGCAATGCTTCAGGACCTACAAAGGTGCCATTTATTATACTCTGCATTTCTTCTGAATATCTTTCAAACTCAATTGCATAGTAATATATTTTTTTTATGTCAAGAAGTAGCTTTTTGTTGATTCAATTATTTATGAAAAGAACCAAAAGTTTCTCAGGAAATAAACTAGAGAGACCCCCATCCCTCCAAAAAAAGAAAAAAGAAAAAGAAAAAATTTGCATAACTGCCTAAGACATTCATAGGCTTTTTAACAGTTTTGAATGAGGCTGCAATATCATCTTGATTATTGGTAATCTGATGGCCATTGGAATGAGTGGGTAATTGAAGGTGAAATGGGAATGAGATCATGAAGGATTAAAACGATGGGAAAGAGGGTTAAGTTGAAAATGGTGAGAAAGAGGGTTGGGTTGAAACTGTGAGAAGGGAATAAGATTGATATTTGATATTACAAACTGGGTCCAAATTCCTCAATCCAAACCTGGGCCTGGAGTTAAAATTCATTACAAACCCATCCGCCTTGCTTAGTTGTGTAAGCCCTGGATCTTGTTTGGAACCAAGGTAATATGGGATGCCTTTGTCCCACATTGGTTAGAATGGGATGGCCAATTTGGTACTTAGGTGGTTTGGCACTCTCATCCCAATTGCTAGCTTTTGGGTCGTGGTTCTCTAAGGTGCTTAAATACCTAAAACGTATCCCAACCTTGGTTGCTAACAATACCTCATTCCCAGAAAGTCAACGTTCTGGCAGCTACTTCGGCGGTACTTCACTCGACCACCTGGTCAAAACCCTCCACTGGTTCCACTTTGAAACATCGGCAGTCGGCTTTGATACTGTTGTTAAGTACTTAAGCACATTATAGAACCCCACCCCAATGGCTAGCTTTTGGGGAGTGGTTCTGTAAGGTGCTTAAGTGCCTAACAAATCCCTCCTCCATTGGGAAGTTTCTTTTTTATGTTGTCTGGAGGATTAAGGTCCTGAAGAAAGCTAGGTCTTTATTTGGCAAGTCTTGCTTGGTCGTGTGAATAGTGTTGATAAGCTTGTCAGGAGGAGGACATTCCTTGCTGGGCCTTTTTGTTGTATTCTTTGTCAGAAGGTGAAGGAAGACCTTGATCATCTCTTTTGAGGAAGACCTTGGTCATCTCTTTTGAGAGTGTCAGTATGCGCAGAATGTGTGGTGCTCTTTCCTGCCAGAGTTCAATGTTAGTTTTGCTGGCCAAAGAAGTGTTTGTGTGACTATTCAAGAGTTCCTCCTCCATCTAACTTTTAGAGAGAGGTGGTTTTTTGTGGCTTGCCGGAGGGTGTGTTGTGATTTGGGATATTTTGGGGGAGAGGAATGATCAGGTGTTTAGAGGTAGAGAAAGGGACCCTTGTGAGGTACGGTACTTTTGGGCTTTGATTTCAGAGGCCTTGATAACATTTTACTTAGTTGGAACCCCTTCTTTTAGGTGAGGTGTTTTGGTGGGGTGTTTTGGTGGGCTTGTGTTTTGTATGCCGCAGTATTATTTCATGTTTTCTCAATGAAAGTTGTTGCTTTTATAAAAAAAATTCATTACAAACACATTCCATTCCATCCTTGATCCTCTGAAACATGTCCTAATTACTTTATGGTGTTCTTTACTCATATATTTTAAAATTACCATGCTGCTCGTTTGGTGAGTTCATGTTTCAAGTGCAATTCCATTGCATTTTTTTATTTGTTTGTTGTTGGAATAAGAAACAATTGTACTGCAATAAGATTTGTAAAAGGAAGTGGGGGCCAAAATTAGAGGAGGCCTTTGGAGTGGGTTATTTTTTACTATTTCTTTTTCATAACAATTTTATTGATGTATGAAATAATCCAATGGATGAACAAAAGATTCGTATCAAAGGGAGTACAAAAGACCATGATTTAGATTTTCTTGTTGCTAATTGGCCTGAGGACGTGTAAAAAAGATAAAAAAGGCCTTGGGAGGTTTAAAATCTCTGCAAATTTTGGCATTAGAATATTTTGTCATTTCACCGATCACTACTCCTATCTTCTGAATCTTCTTAATTTATTTCTATCTCCCCAAATCATCTTTTAGGTGCGTGATGATATTTTCTTTTCTTTTGATAAGAAACCCAACATTTATCGGAAAAAAAATGAAATAACACAAGGTCTGAGAGCAAGTTAAAGAACCTCATCTTATTTTTCTGTCAGGAGAGCCATTATTGATTGATTAGATGTCTCTCCAGGCTCAGGGATGCAAGAGAATTGTAATTTTTCTTCTGCCTAACTTTTCCATATAGCACAGTGTACTGGAGTTCAGTTTCATCTGACGGTTGCTATTCTATTATTTCTGAATTTGTTGGACTCATCGATTTTCCTAGGGACTAGTGTCCAATCTAAAGCAGAATCTTTGCTAGAGCTTCAATATCCATTGAATATCTGTCATATCTTGGAAGGAACAATAATGGTTACTTTATTTTAGATTTGATCTGAAAGCCAATGTGTTTGTGTGTGTGTTTTTATTATTTACTATTTAGTTTCCATTGAGGTAATATGTGGCAATACAAAAAGAGGAGCTTCCAGAAACCGTGGGGGAGTTAGAGTGGGAGTGGAGAGATATCATTGAGGAGTTCCTATTCTTTTCTCAATTCTATCATTGATTGTTGGATGGGTGAGGGGAAGGACAATAATCTTTGGGAGGATAGGTGGTTGGAGATAGACCTGTTTGCTCTCTTTTTCCGCTCTCATATCATCTATCTTCAATTTTTCTCCAAGGAATTGTTCGGTGGCTTGGTTTATATTTTCATTTTGTGACTTCTTCCTACCTTGTTTGGGTTTTGTCATCCTTTGTCCGACAGGAAAATGGATATTCTGGCCCTTTTCATCTTTGATTGAGGAGTTTTTTTTGGAGAAATGTTATTTATTTATTTTTGGAATCAGAGTCTGTTTGAAGGGTTTTTTCCCCTCCCTCTCTCTTCTCTTTTCTTTTAGATCCTATTTTTATTGCCTGGTTAATCCTTCACCCCTTGGTGGTTCGGTCTTTGCCACATTTGTTGTGTGGTAGGTTATTTATGAAAGAACTTGCACCTAAAATCGGGTATCCTGGAAAGAAGCTAAGCTTGATTTGGTTGTTATGTTGCAGTATTTGTATGAGGGTAGCTGAGTTTCGAGGAGTTTGGCTTATGTTTTGCTAGGCTTAGGGGTTACTGAGAGATGATAATTGATTGAGGAGTTCCTTCTTTAGTTCTTTATCTGCAATTTCATGAGAAGGGAAGGTTTCTGTGTTTGACCAAAGTGTGTCGTTTTGTGGGGTCTTTGGGGAGAGAGGAACAATCGAGTCTTTAGAGGGTTCAAGAGGACTTTGAACGTTGTTTGGTTCCTCATAAAGTTTTCTGTTTCTCTATGGGCTTCGGGGGTGAAGTCTTTTTGTAATTATCCTTTAGGTCTTGTGTTACTTAACTGGAGCCCCTTTTTTTACAGTTTGCCTTCCCTTTTCTGTAGGCTTTGTTTGTGTATTCCTTGTGTTCTTTCATTTTTCTCGGTGGAAAGCATTGGTTATTTTATAGGAAAAGTTTGAATATAGATATTATGTGCTGTTGTTGTATTTATATCTTATTTTCTTATAAAAAAAAATAAAATGGCAACCTAGACAAGGGTAGCTACACACCTTAGCTGGCCTTGAAAAAGAAAGGACAGGCTGGACAGCTGAAGTTGTCAGCACAGTTTGTTTTGGCTCTTGTTTTTTGTTTCAGGAGGTCGTATTTCTTAGTAGAATATAGTTTAGTTTCTTCCAAACTTCATTGTGCTTATTTCATCATTTTGTTTGTTTGTATAACTTGCTTATTTCTGATTATCAAATACAGAAAGCTGTTCTTTCAATACTAGCCGATATATGTGGTGATAGCTTGCCCCAGAAAGTTGAAAAACGAAGAAAGAGGATAACTACTATTTCTATATCAGATATTGTCATGAAGCAATGTCGCACTGTATTACGTCGTGCTGCTGCTGCAGATGATGCAAAAGTCTTCTGCAACTTGCTTGGTCGGAAATTGATGGCTTCATGTGATAATGATGATGAAGGACTTCTTGGTCCACCAGGCATGGTCTCTCGGCCGTTGGACTTCCGGACTATTGATTTGAGACTAGCTGCCGGGTCTTATGATGGATCACATGAAGCATTTCTTGAGGATGTTCAGGAGGTTTGTTTTTGTTCTTTAATCAAAATCTGTTATAATTTTGTTTTGTTGTATGTCTTTGCTTACATTTCAAGTTACCTCACAGAATGTATTGATGATGATGTATGTGTGAGAGTACTAATAGGGGATATATTTGGGGTAGTAAGAAAAAATAAGGCCATAATGGTAATTAGCTAGGGGTTGGATAGGCAGGGGGAATTAGGGATCTTAGAGGGGAATTATTTTGGTTATATTGAGGGTTATGTCTCACCCAATATTTATAACCAAGGCACCCCTAACTAATTACTACTATGGGGCTGTTTGGAAAACTTGGATAATTGGGTAGAGTTGGGTTGGGTGGGTAAAAAAACCCACCCACTGGTTGGTTCATCTCGTCATTCACATTAACTCTCCAATTAATTTCCCTATAATAATTACCAACTCATCTCAACTCTGTGCTTTTATCTCCAACCAAAACTCCCCCTATGTTGTTACCAATATCCTACTACTATGCTCAATATATCCCCCACTAGTTCTCCCACATATTGCTAAAGAAAAGCCTTCATCCAGCAATGGGATTTGTATCGGGTTGACAGGAAATTTTTCTATATGTGCACTTATTTATAAGAAACATTCTTGATAATAATAGCCGTCAAGTTCACTGTTTAAGAGATGAAATTCCAAGTAAACTTGAAGGCTATTGCTGGAAACAATAGCCATGTGAGGCATCCCAGTGGCATATTACTTTCTTGAGTGTACCAACCGAGACATAATAGAACTGTCATAATGGAAAAAATAAGGGGATTAGACAAGGATTAATTTTGGAACTGCAGGATGAATTTCCAAAAGAAAGAAACCCCAAGGATGCTCATAGTCATGGCACATTTTCGAAGAGTTTTAGCCTTCTCTCGAGCCCTTTCCTGCAATAAATTTTTATCTGGAATGATCAATTGCAACTCAAAGACAGAAAAAATCGAGGACCATAGTGGCTAGGCAAAAGAATAATAATTGTAAATATGACCATGAAATTCAGCCTCTCTTAAATTGAAGCAACAAACAGAAGGACCACTTTCGGAACTTCCTTTCCAACTTGTTTCCCATGTTCAAGCAGCTTCTATAAAGCAAGGACTAATTGAAGAATCTTACTTTCAGGGAGACTTTTCAAATAAGATCCGTTAGGATCCATCAAAGGAGTTCTTGCTCTTGCTATTAGCTTGGCAAGATGGGTGAAAGCTGATTTTGTCGAGAAAGGTCCAGTGGAATCTATCTTCCACAAAAGTCTGTCTTGGCCTAAGCTGAAATGAAAAACATCTAGAAGCTTGGTGTAATTTGGTCATCTATCGTATATTGAGGCCCTAAGTTTGGGAGACATCCTCCATCCGCCAGCAATATCACTTCTCCTTTTAGAAGATTATAATTGAGGAAAACCATGAACAAGGAGAACATGAAACCTTTGAAATCCAAGGATCCTCACAAAAATGCACATGGCATTTTAAAAGCATTTTTCCTCGAAAGCTTGTTGGAGGGTAGCACAGGTAACATTAGGTGGAGAAAAAAGATCCTACTGACTGAATGGCTTTGGCAATTCCATCACGAGTCAGACTCTGACACCTTGTTACCTAGTGGCACAAGGTTTTTTTTGCTAGTACAATAACTAACTTGTGCAAAGAAGTTTTGGCTGTGCTTCCTTTTATTGTTCAAAATGTTGTGGGAAATGGATGGGGTACTCCGCCCTTTCCCCAAGGTAATCATTGGTCTTCTATATATATATTTCATTTTTTCTTAATGGAAGTTTGGCTTCTCATAAGAGAACTTCAGCCAATGCCATGCAACAGTGCTAGGTATTTAGAGTCTAATTTCTTCTCAGCTGATGTTTGTGTCTGACCTTTCAGTATCAGGAAAAAACATTTATATGTGGACTAATTTAGAAGCTTTCTTCTGTTGGGTATTCTGGCTTGAAAGTGACAAAGGGACTGCCTTATGAGCATTCATTTGGTTGGTGTCCCCCATTGGAGTTCTTGTCATATCTCCCCTTTGGATGCAGACCAACTAGAGGGGGCCTTTGAGGACGAAATATTTGTCCTTTCTTTTTTCATTTCTTTCTTTTCATTAGTAAAAGTGTTCTTATCTCAAACTAAGTTGGTGGCTCATGAGTCATGACTCACAGTTGTACGTTACTGTAATTCATTCATGGTCGACTTCCATTAATCCTATTCCCTTCCTTTTATTATTGCCTTACCAAGAACATTGAGTTTTGTTATATTTGGTTCTTACTCCTCTGGCTTATTTCATTATATCAATGAAAGGTCTGGTTTCCGTTAAAAAAAAAACTCCTCTGGCTTGTGGCTTTGGCTCTCCTATCCAAAAGACGTTTGGGTTAATGGTTGATATTTCCTTGCAGCTCTGGAATAACTTGCGTTATGCTTATGGTGATCAGCCTGATTTGGTCGAATTAGTTGAGACATTATCTGAGAATTTTCAGAGGCTGTATGAAAATGAGGTATGCACCTTCTTGTTCTCACTTCCCTTCTGTTTCTCTTTACATTTTTGGCGTGTTCATGTTTTTGCAGTGGTGTACTGGTAGTTGTGATGCATGAGATATATGCTTACTGTTTCATCATCTGAAGCAGATGCTGCTAGATGTTTTAACACTTGAGTTTTATAAGTTGAATTAAAAACCTTTCATTTTCCTATATTTATATTGTAGAACATATTTTAGTTAAATAATGTGGGAACAAAGGGCCTTTAAGGAAAACTTGGATACTCATTTGCCATTGCTTAAGCCAAAGAGATTAATAAAATTCTTCTGTTGGCATGCATAAAAAAGGAGCAGTTACAAGACTCTTCAGGCAGAGAACTCCAAGCCTAGCTCTGTCACAACTACCACGTCCTTGTGTTTTTTCATTTATTTTGAATAAAAGTTGTTTCATAAAATATCATTTGGTATAAATGAGGAATTTTGGTAGGTAAAGGGTTTTAGTAATGCATTTCATTGCCGCATATGTAGTCTGAAGCTCATGCTGTTCTTCTCAATTTTGCATGTCTTTTACCATTATGCTATTATTCTCATTCTTGTCCCTATTCACACTCTCTCTCCCCCTTTGAAGATAAGATCGTAACTTTTCTTGCAGGTTCTATCTCTTATTGAAAAACTTCAGGAGTTCTCCAAGCTAGAATCTCTGAGTGCAGAGACGAAAGTAGAAGTAGATGGCTTTCTTGTGTCCTTAAGTGAGATTCCAAAAGCTCCTTGGGATGAAGGAGTCTGTAAAGTGTGTGGCATTGATAAAGATGATGATAGCGTTCTTCTATGTGATACATGTGATGCTGAATATCATACATATTGTTTGAATCCTCCTCTTGCCAGGATTCCTGAAGGGAACTGGTACTGTCCCTCTTGTGTAATGGGAACACGTATGGTTGAAGATCCATCTGAACATACTAAGAACCGCATTATTAACCTGCACAAAGGCAAGAAATTCCGTGGAGAAGTTACTCGTGATTTTCTGAATAAACTTGCCAATCTAGCAGCTGCATTGGAAGAGAAGGAGTATTGGGAGTTCAGTGTCGACGAGGTTTGTTAATTGTCATTCTTGATTATTGCTCATCCCATGTGTGGACACACTCTTATAGTTCTCCTATTCGATTATTTCTCTTGATTCTTCTTAATTCTAGACATTATTTTCCTTGTGCTCTTTTATCTATATATTTCAAAGGTTCTATGGTATGCAGCCATTTTCATTATGCCTCAATTCACTTACCACACAAGTTTATAGAATAATTTGTGAGAGTACCAATATGGAATATATTGGGAGAATTATTGGGAATATTAGTAGGATTATAGTAAGGGCATAGTGGTAATTTCAAATTAGTTGGGAGGATTTGATTATAAATATGAGGAGGTACCTTAAGGATATATTTCTTCTGGATGCAGAGATTATTCTTGCTCAAATATCTATGTGATGAGTTGCTCAGCTCTGCCTTGATTCGGCAACATCTTGAGCAGTGTGTGGAGGCATCAGCAGAGTTGCAACAGAAATTACGATCGTTTTTCATTGAGTGGAAAAACCTGAAGTCTAGGGAAGAAGTTGTTGCTGCAAGAGCTGCAAAACATGATACAACTATGCTTAGTACAGTTCGAGAAGGTGGGGTCAAGGATGGGTCTGCTGACTTGCCTGCTAATTATATTAAATGTCTTCACTTCCAATTCTTTTTCTTTTTCTTTTTCTTTTATTGGTTTAACTATTTCATTTTGTTATCTGATGCTGTTTCAGGACAGGGTAGTTGTGAAGGAGCCAGGCTTGGTGCTGCTGATCAATACTCATCTTTAACGAGTTTAGAGAATAAGTGTCACAACCATGCAAGTTTTCAAGAACAAATGAGCAGTGCTCACGATGTTACTGATAACAATGATGCTGGTGGCAATGTCCTATCCAGTTCAGGGTCACAATGCAGTGGCAAACCCGGAAAATTCAACGAGCCATCTTTGTCCGGTTTGCCACAAGAAGTTGATGGTTCCGACCAAAGTAATATGGAGACTGAAATTTCTATTCTACCATCTGGAAAGCAATATTGTACACCTTCTGATGCTAATGGAGTGCCTGTAGCTCCCCACGTTCCTCCTCCAAATGAATCACAAGCCTATCACAGTGAGTTGGATAGTATTAAGAAGGACATATTGCAGGTGCAGGATTCTATAGCAAGTACGGAGTTGGAGCTTCTGAAGATATCTGTAAGGAGGGAGTTTTTGGGCAGTGATGCTGCTGGCCGGCTGTATTGGGCTAGTATTATGTCAAATGGACTGCCACAAATCATCAGTAGTGGGAGTCCGGTACATATTGGAAATGAATCTAGAGACCAGGTTGTTAAGGGTCGTTTTTTTAAGAATTATACTTCAACAAGCATTGCGAATTCTTCAAGTTTTAATTCCAATATGTATTCCTCATTGCTTCATCTGCCAAGGGATTTTATTGGAAATTCTCCATGTATTTCATATCAAACAGAGGCGGATATATTAGAGCTCATTGATTGGCTGAAAGATAGCGACCCCAAAGAAAGGGAGTTAAAGGAGTCTATTTTGCAATGGCTTAAACCTAAACTTCAGATGTCTTCACGATCCAATAATCAAAGTCCTGAGGAGCAACTTAAGGATTCATCATCAAGCTCGGATGTTGAAAAACTTGAATGTTCTGGTTTTCTTGGTAATAGGGCATCTGCTTTATTAGAAAGTAAGTATGGTCCCTTTCTTGAATTTGTAACGCCTGACGACTTAAATAGATGGCTAGATAAGGCCAGGCTAGCTGAAGATGAGAAAATGTACAGGTGTGTATGCTTGGAACCTGTCTGGCCATCTAGGTACCATTGTCTCTCTTGCCATAAGAGTTTTTCGACTGATGTTGAACTTGAGGAGCATGTTAATGGAAAATGTAGTCCACTCCTAGCCTCATGTGATGGCATTAAGGAAGTTGGCGACTCTTCAAAAAGTAAATGCAATATCAAATTTGAAAGCAAGCAGGAGGAGAGCTCGAGCATGACCATAGCAGAAACTTCTAAAGGAGGGTATTTTAACCATAGTATGGGGTTAATTAAATATCAGAATGATGGTATGATGTGCCCATATGACTTCGAACTCATCTGTTCCAAGTTTTTAACGAAGGATTCAAACAAGGATCTTATTAAGGAGATTGGACTTATTAGTTCTAATGGGGTTCCATCATTTTTGTCATCCGTATCACCATATATTATGGAATCAACATTGAGTGTAATTGATCTCAAGAAAGATTTTAGTACTCCGGATGATGGGACCTCGCCTTCTGAATGGCCTTCACTAGAAAATATTATTCTGGAAAATGGTTGCCATCAAAATTCTTCTATAGATAGTTCAATCCAAAAACCCGCTGGAAATGAAATTAGTGCACTGAAACCAAAAAGACTCGCAACAGGATGCCCAGAACCAAAAAGTAAAAAGATCTGCATGGATAACCGTTTTTCAGAGTTTGGGATTGGTAGATGCTGTGTCATTCCACAATCATCACAAAGGCCATTAGTTGGCAGAATCTTGCAAGTTGTAAGAGGACTGAAAATGAATCTGCTTGACATGGATGCTGCACTTCCTGATGAAGCACTAAAACCATCAAAACTACATATTGAACGGAGATGGGCCTGGCGTGCATTTGTGAAATCTGCAGGAACAATTTACGAGGTTAGCATTCCTGAACTCAGCACTGAGTCTGAGTACTTCAATTCTCATTTTTATGATTTGAGAACTGGTTTCCTTCATGATTTTTGATGCCGGTGCATCATTTCTCTAGCTTGTATTGTTAGTTGTGGTAGCCATCTAGATATACTTTGTTTACTAACTGTGTGGTTCTTATTAGTATAAATGAAGTTTTTGCAATATTTGAAGCAAATGAGTAACTGTCTTGTTCTTGAATTATTTCACGTGCTGGAATTAATTCTTCATTCATTTTTCCAGATGGTTCAGGCAACCATTGCATTAGAGGACATGATAAGAACGGAATACTTGAAGAATGAATGGTGGTATTGGTCATCTCTCTCTGCTGCTGCCAAAATATCTACCGTATCTTCTCTTGCACTCCGTATATTCTCTCTTGATGCTGCTATTATATACGAGAAGATATTGCCTAATCAAGATTCAAATGACTATTTGGACACAAGCAGTATACCAGAACAGAAGCTGGGTGGTGTGGATTTAACAGAGAAGCCGAGGACAAGCAGCAGGAAATCTGGCAAGAAAAGAAAGGAGCCGGAAGGTTAAGTTGGGAGTCTCATAGTATTATTACTTCTGACAAAACTCTATCCAGAGGGTTCATTCCAGTGGTTATGGTGGTGGTAGAGGTCTTGTGTTTAGAAGACAAGCACCTTCAATTCATTTTGTTGTTTATACCATGTTATTGCTCCTTCACAAATTTGGAGTTATTTGCGACGTCACTGCTACAACCATTGCACCCCCCGCTGCTGACAGATCGTCTGTACATAGAGGTAACTCTACTAACTGGGATACGCAGTTCAGAATCTATAACTGAGCGCTTTGTTCATAAAGACTGCTTGAGGCTCCAACTCTAAATCGATCATATGGTCCCTTGGCCCAATTTTGGACTGAACTGCTGGAGTATATTTTTCTTCTCTTTTTTCTTTGTTTCATTAAAATGCTTGGAGCGGGTAGGATCCAATGATGTCTATTATTTCAAGAAACACTCATTTAGGAAGGATGAGAGCAAGGTCCATACACATAGAAAAGCATTATGTATAAATAGAAAAGGGAGAAGGGAAGTCCAGAAAAAAAGAACTAAAGCTCAGTTGTAATCATATTTAATTCTTTACATTTCTTTCCCCTCCCCTTGACCCATATTTTTTTTCTGCCATTTATTTTCTTTCATCCCAACTGGGTACTTGTAGTTGTAGATGTCTGGATCATCATTCACTGGAGGAGAGAAACTCGTTCTCTTTTCTCCTTCTCCCGTGTCATGAATAACCTACCTGACGTATTTTTTGCTCAATATGACTTTCACCCTACAAGTTTCTCATCGATTGCCATGACAGGCATTAGTATTAACAATCATATATTAGACTTTTCTTCTTTTTAGTTTGTCTGTGTTGGTAGGTGCTTGACAAGTGACTTGTTTAGTACCTTCCTTGATCATTGTAACAGTTAGGTAGGACGTGCTATGCTGTGATTTAGATAATCTTGAATATTTTTGCTTATAGCAATCAAAGTTAATTGCACAAGCCTCCTTTTTTACTATTGTTCTTGATGACCCAATTTCTTTGAAATTTCAAGATTTTTGTTGGTTGTATGTTTTCTGTATCATTCTAAGCCATTGATGGTTACTAAATCTCTCCAGTTGTGAACTCAGTATTGGTGTCACTAAATTGCAAACAGGAATATGGTTTTTCACTGATCGGATTGTGAGAATTTCCCTGTGAGAGTTTCGCTCAAAGTATGTATGGTAGGTTTAATTACATCTTCAATTGTAAAATTTGAACACTTGTGTACTTTTCCGTGTTAAAATAAATTTATCTTCAAAATGAAGAATTGACCCCTCGGTTTATTTGAGATTGAGGGTATAATTAACGATGGTCCTATTACTTCTTATTTTATTTTATTTTCTCGAGATGAAAACATACATTAATAGAAAACCAATTGCCCAACACCGGGAATGTGCTGCCAAGTTTGGAGACCTATGGATAAATTTAAAACACATGATATTAGTCCTAACCATACAATCATCAATTTCTTCTAAAATGACACTCTAAAAAGAACCAAGTTTGGTGTTAGAATGGATGACATTAACCCAACTCTAGGAGATCAGATTCCGGCGAAAACTAGGAGAAACCCCTCGAAAATGCTAATTTTAAACCAAAAAGAAGAGCAAAGCCTTCAGCCCAAAAAACATCCCTTCATTCATTTGCAATCTACAACTTTCGAAGAAGCCATCACGGTATTTTATGTATGCTTTTCACAATCTTCTCTTTCTATAGAAAAAAGAAAAACCTTGTCATGTTTCTTTTAGGAGTTCACAGTTGGAAATATTCCTTCAAAGATTTTGGCCTTCATTTTAGCACACATCCAAGAAACGCAAAGATAAAGGATTTAAGCAGAGTGGTCTAAGGCTTTAGGTATATTGGAGTGAAGACGAACTTCTTTCCACTTCTATGTAGTGATTAACTGCGAACACAGGCTTCAAACTGTCAAGTACATTACAATACACTTCAAACAATGACACCATGATATCTAAACTTTATTGAGTACAAACAAGTAAAAAACTTTAGTAACATTTTGTATAAGCAACAGGGTGTTACAAGTTGACTAACAACCACCCTAAGACCACGCCCACCAAGCTGGAGGCCTTCCTTCTTGACTCTGTTGGTTTGTTGCTGCAAACATATCCGAGAACAAGTAGTTGCTATTGTCATTCGTATCGTTGTCGTCTTCCATTTGCAACCCATTAGGCAGATGTGCACATTGTGGATACTCGATGCTGGGGAAGTACGAATCACCACTGTCGATGAGCTGTGGACAATTATCGTCGACCACTGCACTGCTATCACTCCCTGAACTAAGACGATCTTCAGCCTTTCTGCCGGACTGTGGGATGGAGATATTGGTGATGTCTGCTAGAAGAAGCTCTGATGTTATAGATGGAATTGTTGCTTCTCCTCCATCTAGCTCTTTAGCTAGACATTTCTCAGTTAACGAGGCCACCTGGAAAGTATTATAGATTATTTTGCATATGATGAAACTCGGATAAGTCTAAAACCAAAGTAAAGTCACGAGGCTTTACGCTCAAAATGTAATGGGTCATTATCTTTATCAATGTCCTAGTCTAGAAATAAAAACAATGTTTGAATCAATTTGATATGCATTGGGTTTAGCTAGTGGGATTTGGCTAAATATTAACTCTTTTATTATGATCTAAGAGTAGTTAATAGAGCTTACCTCAGATTTAAGAACTGCATTCTCTTTGACTATTGCGTCATAGTTGGACACAAGCGAATCATATGAAGCTTTAAGAACATCGTAGTCCCTTTCCAGTTGCTTTGTCTTCCACCGAGCTCGACGATTCTGGAACCACACAGCCACCTGCCTCGGTTGCAGCCCCAGCTTCTTGGCCAGTTGGGATTTCCTCTCTGGCTCCAGTTTGTTCTCTTCCTCAAAGTTCTTCTCCAGCATTTGGACCTTCGGCATTTTTCCACAACTTCAACTTTGTTCCACACAAATAGAGAGAGAGATAGCAGCAAGTAACATGGTGTTGTGTAAAGGCATATATAACAAACCTGGTCGTGGGTGAGACGACGCTTCTTCTCGGGGTAAAACTCATCATAATATTCATCATCGTAAAGATCATCGGGGGATCTAAAAAATGGCCTCCCTTTTGGACTTTCATTCATGCTCATGCTCATCATTGTTCTTCCTCCTAATACAACAAAATTGGTAAAATAAATTATGGAGTTGGGGGATTGAAAACCTTTGACCTCTCAAGAGAAAGATCATGTCAATCACCATTAATCTAAGATAAAAAAAACTACTTTATTTAATTACAAGTGAAAATACATCATTAAGAAAAAAAAAACTAATGCTAATCAATGCTAATCAAAACCAATTATTTAGGTTTCTAAGTAAATATTCCGTTTTTAGTTTTTTATCTTTTAAAAATTAATCTTATTTTCTCCCAATTTTTTTACGATGAGAAGTTGAATTCTTAGACAAATTTTAAAATCAAAATCATTTTTCTAAAAAAACCTACTATTATTAGTATACAAAACTAGGCTCGACTTTTGAAAAAATCGGTAAAAACTAAACAACAAAGACAAATTAAGATGTAAAGGAAGAATTTATGGACGGCCATAAAATGGTTACAAAAGGAGAGATGAAAACAATAAATGAAAATAAAATTTCGAACATTATTATTATTATTATAACAAAAAGTTTCCATTAGCATGTATATTCATTAAACTAGGAAAGAGACACGAAAAAGAGAAAAAAACCACTAGAGCACTTAAATGAAAAGGCATTTGTTGAAGAACTAAACAAAAGAAAAACCCACTTTCAAATGACGTGTGACTATTAAATAAGATGAAAATACAGATTTATTTGGATCATTCTAAAAGTCAGGCAACGTATTAGTTTATTAACTAACCATTATTAACAATTTAAAATTAATTCAGACCACTACTTAATTATAAAATATAAACATTATAATGGCCTTCTAAAAATAAAAATAAACAAATCAAATATTATAAATTTCTCTTTTATATATTGAAAAATAATTCATAGGATTTTGTATACCTTAGGTCAACTCTCTCTCTCTCTTGGAAATTTCATGCTTAGAAATCTCAATACAAATGAGAGGCTAAAATAGTAATTTTATCCATTTTTGTTAATCTCAAATCATTTTAAAAGTTTACCAAAATGAAAATAAACATTATCTCAATTGCACAGTACATCAACAAAATCTCCAATGATTAAATTGATGAACATGTTGATGCATGATTTTATTTTATCTTACTTTCGAGTTCTAAAACAAGCCAAGTTGGAGATAGTAAATACAAACTTTTAATTTCTTTAGATAAGGCGTATATTCCTAAATCAATTCTATTATACTTAAATTTAATATAATCTTTTTAAAGTGGATATCTTTTTTTTTTTAATTATTAGACTTACTTTTGAGTTATAAATGTTTGAACATTTTAAAGTGTCCAATTTCTAATATTAGTGGCCAATGAGTTCATAAAAGTAAGAAAAAAGAAAGTCTATTAATTATTGAATTTCTAACTTTATAGTTTATAGTTCCCTCCCATATTTAAAATTGTTTTTAATACTTCCTTTTAGTTCTATAAATGTAATATCTATTCGCAACAACCAAAAACACAAATAAAAGTTTGTAATAATTTTGTTGGATTACTTTTTATTCTTGGGTTTTTGAAAGTAAATTTTTTTCTTTTATAAAAAAAGAGTTCAATTTTATTTAAACGTTCTGAAAAAATATTTTAGAAAACTATTTTTTAAACTTCTTATAATGTGAACATTTTTAAATATAATAAAATAAACTAAAATATCTATAACATACCACGAAAATTTAAATTTTATAAATCATCTATTAATGTTAGAATAAAATTTTGCTATACTTTATCGATTTTTTTTAATCAAATTTGTTAATTTTTTTTATAATTTTTCTTATTATTATTGTTTTAATATCGATAAAAAAGTAAATAACAACTATTTGTATTTACTTTTAACTCTTGAAAACTAAAAATGAAACATACCTTTAAGAATATGTCTGAGTAGTTTTCTACTATTATCTTAAAGCTTTACATGCCATTTTAAATTTTTTTAAAAAAATTAGAGAATGATCAAAAATCATTTTAAAAAAATTCATAACTATAAATCAGAATTTAATTTATTGGAAAATTAAATTAAAAAGAGAGAATTGGAAGAGAAATTGACCTCGCAGACGAGGATCGCCGCCGGCTCCACCAAGGTAAAGCATGTTCCCGCCATAAGGTGGCGGATTAAACAAGAACCGACCAGATTCCATTCGAATCTCCTACTCCTTTTTTCAATCCCAGCGCCTCAGAGGTGAAATTTGTAAGGAATTTCAAATTTATGCAAGGCGAAGATTTAGTACTAACCTAAAACAAGAACAGTAATCTCGAGAAGGAAAAAGAAATTAAGTAAAAGAAAAAGAAGATCAAGATCGCTTATGGCGGAAGAAGCTGGTAGTCCACAGTAACCTAGCTGAAATTTCCAGCGGAATCGCGAAAAATCCCACCATGCCTTCTAATTTTTGGTTCACAGCTAATTTCCGATAAGGATCGGTTGGTATTTCCGGCGATAGAGGGCCAGAACAAGAAGGGCGATTCGATCGGTAAGAGGAAACAGAGGCTGCCGGAGATTCGATTTCCGGCAAGGGGACACGACTCTGTTTCTTTTTGGCTTTTTTCAATCAATGGATTTCTTCAGGTGGCTTTGGCTTTCTAAAGCTTCAATTGAATGACTTCTTGCATATTTATAGTACGGATGATATGTGAAATGACCAATCTGCCCCTCCGTTCTAAGGACCACCCAACGTTATTGCACGTTTCATGCACGTGGCTTAAATTAATTTACATATTATTAACTTTTAGGCTAAATTAAAAAAAAAGAAAAAAAAGATTTTAAAGTTGTCCTCGGACTTTTGAAAACAGTTGAAAAATATGTTATTTTGGATAGAAAGGGCTAAAGTTTTATTTTAAAAATATCTTCGAACTATTGAAAATTTTTAAAAGTGTCATTAGACTTGAAAATAAGTTAAGAAATATTCCTATTGATCCAAATTTTACACCAATTTTCTCACAAACTAAAATTAGAATCAATTTTTTAAATTAAAACCATAGTTTTAAATTTATTTGACTATTAACACACAATAATAATTTCATGATTATACAATAAAATCCTATCATTGTATATAACAATAATTGCCAAGATCTTTTAACTAGATAATTTTGCAAATTGAATTTAGGTAAAGAACAATGTACTTTGATCCATGAATAATCTTTTTGAGGAATTGTGTTTTTCTCATTTGCCTTCCTTTACGATTTAATTTAGGTTTTTTGATGGGAAGAATAAACTAAATGAGGTAGTGAGAGGACCAATCCCCAAGGTTCTACTTATAGACACCACTAATCATGGAGTTTAATTAGGGTATTATCTTTTAACCTAATGAGCCTAATAAAATAATAGATTCGAAAGAGATAAATAGCATATGATGCAATTGGGCCACATTAATAATAATATTATATTTAAAATAAATCGAGCATTCTCTCACTTCGCCCATTGACATTATTTACCATATACGTTCATAGATATAATATGCAAAATTAAACTTCATAACATATCATGTCAAGTCAAAGAAACTACTAAAGAATCATGACGATCATACATCATTACATCAACATATTCCCTTCCATGTATCACTAAAATAGTTCTTCTATTAACATGATCATAAAGATAATCAATAATGGTCCAAGAATAAGTGTTTTTATCAAAGATTATGTCCTGTTTGGTTTACATAATTCATTTATGTATATACTAATCATAAGAGCAAAACCATAAGATAAAATCAGAAACAATAAATAAATGAGCTCAAAGTGTCAAATAACATAATCTTGATTTCAATAATGATATCTATTAATGCTCACACGTTTAACATGATCATTGATTGTCTATGGTAGCAATCATTTAGTTAGTAGATATGCAATCATAAGTTTAGTGCTAATGTGTTTGATTGACACTCTTTGTTTCTGAACTTCTTCTTTAACAACAAAGTATCTTAATTTCTTACGTTTAGCACCTTTAGAATACTTGTCGTTTTTCTTTCAGAAGAAAACTGTTGCAAAATTATCACAATAAATTCTCAGTGGCTTGGTAATACTGTCGACGATCCCAAGTCCTGAGATAAAGTGTGCAGCCATAAAATATGAATTGTAACCTTAGAGTATGCTATAAATTCAACATTCATAGTGGATGCAGCAATAATACACTGCTTCGCACTCTTTCATGAAATTGCTCCTTCATCTAATAGGAACATATACCCAAAAGTGAATTTTCGTGTATCCACACATTCGGCAAAATTTGAATCGAAATATCCAATCAGCTCAGGATGATCAGATCTATTGTAAGTAAGCATATAGACCAAGGATTATAATTAAACTTACTCCCACTGATTCTTAGGTATATACATCGATCAACGATGTTTTCTTTAAAACCAAAAGATGTGATGGTATCATTGCACTTAAGATACCATTGTCTGGAACCTTGTTTAAATCTATATATTGACCTCTTTAATTTACACATCATATGTTCCTTTCCTTCAACCATAAAACCCTCTGGTTGATCCATGAACATTTTTTCATCTAAATTCCCATTTAGAAAGGTAGTTTTCACATCAATTTGAGGAAAGATCTAAATCATAATGAGCTACTAAAGCCATAATAATTCTTAATGAGTCCCTTTTGGAGAAATGAGAAAATGTCTCTTTGTAGTCAATGTCATCTTTCTAAGTATAACCTTTGGCAACAAGTCTAGCCTTGTGTCGTTTGATATTGCCATTTGAGTCAAGTTTGGTCTAAAAGACCCATTTACACTCAACTCTTTTACTTTCCTTAAGGCAATTCTACAAGGTTATGGACTTTATTATCATTAATTGATTTTAACTCTTCTTTCATGATATCTAACCATTTGACAGAACTATTTTTTTCAATGGCTTGTGAAAACAAAACTGGATCATTATTAATACTTAAAGTTAAATTTTGACTCATGCAAATAAACCACATAGTCATCAGAAATAACTAATCTTCTTTGTCTTATAGATCTTCTTAACTCTATTTCTTGTGATCCCTCAGTTACAGGTTCATTTGTTTTAATATCATTATGTGGTGTTTGACTATTAATTTGTTCTTCTTATGGACTGTTAACAGAGTTAACAACTACAAAAACAACAACTTGAGAAGAAGTTATTGATGAAGGAATTTCCACCATAACTTCTTGAATTTTTACTTTACGTAGTTCCAAACTCCCACTAATTACTCATTCTCAATGAACCTTACATTTTAAGTTTCAACTATTCACATACTATGGTTAGGAAAATAAAATCTATACCATTTTTATTTGTTTGGATAACCAATGAAGAAACCACCTGTTGTTCATAAATCCAGTTTCTTTTCGTGTGAATTTAGATTCTTACTTCTGCTTGACAACCCCAAACATGCAGGTGCCTTAAACTAGGTTTCTTTATTGTCGACAATTCAAAGATATCTTTAGAATTGACTTACTAGTAACCATGTTTAATAAATATTTAGTAGTTTTTAATGCATACATCCACAAGGACACAGGTAAAGACAAATTAAATTAACATGTTTCTAACCACATTCATAAATTTACACGTCTCTTTGCAACACCATTTTGTTGTGGTATTCCTGGTATTGTGTATTGAGCATATATATCATGACATTCTAGGAATTTAGCAAATGAGTCAAAACAATATGCTTTCTCATTATATTTTCCATAAATTTTATAAACACCTTGGCATTTTCAATATTGTAATTGCATACTTGATATTGTTTACTACAATCATTAGCATAAACATTAGACTCAATCTATTTGATCTTTTTCAAGCATTATAAAAAGATTTATTCTCACCACTGCTAGCAGCTGAAGTAAGTGCAGCAAATTTCTTACTTAAGAGTGCCAGATAATCAAGATCCAAAACTCTAAGATAGAATCGGATTTGTTTGTCCAATTAGAGAAATTGAGTCCATTATACTTGATTATAGATGTAACATGCGAATGAAAAGAAACGGGAGCAGATGATGCAATTACAAAATATATATGTTTATACATTATTGCTTTGAGAAATAAACATAAAGATACAATACAGATTCTGATAATATTAAACAATCATTGACTTATACATCAAAACTCTTCTTTGAAAAACACAACAATGTACAATATTTATATTTAATTGATGTTATATTTAATTGCATATAATTGGTAATTTAAATGCCCAAATTAGATACATTAGTTATCTTTGTATATATTAATAATATCTAACCAAATACTTCGATTAACCACAATAAGATTCAAAATTATAAAACTACTAATTACCTTTAGGCAAATTAAACATTTTATAATAACAAAAATCAATACACTCATGACAAATTATTAATGTTTCATAATATCATCTCATTTATTAGCATCAAATGAACATAAGTAATTGAATAAACTTTAATTTGATGTCTAAAGATTTACCAATTTGGCCACTTTGGTGACTACAAACGGTTCATAACATAGGCATCATGATAAAACAATTTCAATTAACAACAATAAGATTCAAAATTATACAACTACTAATTACCTTTGGGCAATTTAAATGTTTTATAATAATGAAAATCAATATACTCATAATATCTTTATGTTTCATAATAGAATATGATTCATCGTTATCACATAAATATGAATAATTGAGTTTAACCTTAATTTGATATCTATTGAACCTACTAATTTGGTCACTTTGGTGACTAACAAATTATTTATAATATAGATATCATATTAAAATAATCACAAATAATTATTTCCTTAATTTGCAAAACATTATCAATGGAATATCTATAAGACTTGATAGTTTGGTTACTTTGGTGACCAACAAATTATTTATACTATAGATATCAAATAATCACAAACAAATACATGCTTTAAATTATTTGTGATTTAAACATAACACAAAATGACAATAAAACATAATTTATTATACCAAACTTTATGGAATTTAAACCTGCATAATTTATTATATTTTAAATTTAAACAACTCAATCATAAGAAAATAGTAACATTAATGGAGTAATTAAGAACGTAATTAAATATGAGATAACTTTAAATCTAAAAAAAAAAAATTGAATCTTGGAAAACCCTAATGATACTGTGATTATTTTGGGTAAATTATCTCTTCTTGAAATCTTTATCTTCTTTTTCTTTATTTTATTTTTCTTTTTCATAATAAGAAGATAAAATATTTTCTATGATAAGAAAAATAAAAGATTTTTTTTTCATAATAAAGAAATAAAAGATTTTTCTTCTTTTATTTTATTTTACTTTTATTTTTCATAATAAGAAGATAAAAGATTTTTCATCATAAGAGATAAAAGATTTTCTTAATTTTCATAATAAGAAAATGAAAGATTTTTCTTTAATTTCTAAAACTTATTTGTTTTCCTCAATTAAGTTTAATTTGATATCTATATAACATACTAATTTGGTCGTGACTAACAAATTATTCCTAACATATAGATATCGAATAACATAATTTTTAGGTGATTTTAATGCAAATTTGCAAAAATAATTAATATTGTAAATATTTTATCAAAACTCTTATTCAATCTAAACAACATAATTTAAATCACTAGGGTAAATAGATACATTAAAACATAATGTATGCATAGCACATAAAATACAATTAATTCATAACATCAATTTAAACATAAATTAAATATATGCATACCAAATATAGTAACTTTCAAAAGATTATTAAAATCTAAACTTTAATTCTTAAATAGATTTTAATTCTTTTAATTCTTAAATTACTATATTAATTTAACTTATTATCTTTTAAAACAAAAAAAAAATTACGTTAATAAGCGTGATTGGGCCGACGGTACAAGCACGTTCAAATTAAAGATTATGGCCGACGATGGTGGATTAAATTTCTTTCCATTCTTCCAACAATCATAAATAAACTCAATTCAAATTGATGATTAAAACTTCTCATAATACAAACGCTATCAATTTTATTAAAATTTCAATTACCAATGAAATTTTAATGAGGTTGGAAACCTCTTTAAATTTAAGAAAAACATGACGCATAAACATTAAAAAATATTAATCATTCATGTAAAATTACACGTTGTCAATAAGGCTCTGATACACAGCTAAACTTTAGTTTCATGATTATTACAATAAAATCCTAATATTATATATAACAATAATTGCAAGATCTTTGAGTTAGATAATTTTACAAATTGAATTTAGTTAAAGAAGAATGTACCTTGATCCATGAATAATCTTCTTGAGAAATTGTGTTTCTCTCACTTACCTTTTTTACAACTTAATTTAAGTTTCTTGATGAGAAATAAACTACTTAATGAGGTAAGGACCAATTCCTAAGGTTTTATTTATAGACAACCCATCATAGTGTTTAATTAAGACATATCTTTTAACCTAATGTGCCTAATAAAATAATAGATCCAAAAGAGATAAATAACATATAATGCAATTAGACCACATTAATAATAATATTATATTTAAAATAAATCTAATAAATTGAACATGAACAAAATCAATCCCAATATAGTTATTGTTGTAATTAACATACAGTTAATTGTCAAATAAAAATTATATTTATCAATTAACACAAAGCGATAGTCTAATAAATTTATTAGTGTGAGATTTTTTTTATTTGACTAGTTATTGTTTTAATATGTTTTAAGGAAATATTTTTGAAACTTTGTGAGATTTTGTAAAATTTTATATTTTAACTCAGGTATAAAATATTTGATTGGCATATTGAAGTTTTAATTTTATAGAAATTTCAATTGATATTTTAGAAAATTATAAAAATAGCAAATTCAAAAAATAATTTAAAATTAGTAAATAAATATTTTATTGTCTTTAAATAAGTAATCATGTTTATTATTTATATTATATTTATATTAATGTCATTTTCATATTTCTAAGATGTAATGGAAATATCGATTCTCCCCTTCTATCAATATCGAACCCATGTAAATATGAAAATGTCGGTAGAAATATCCACATATTGATGAAAATTTAAAACTATAAAACTTAAAATTTTAGTTTTTATTTTGAGGGCTAAAAAATTAGTGTAAAATTTAGATTAATGAAAATATTTCTGAATTTGTTATAAGTTTAAGGGTATTTATGAAATTGTTTAATAGTTCAAAAGTATTTTTGAAATAAAAATTTAACGGTTTCCATTTGAAACTAATGGTAAGGGTATTTTCGATTTTTTTTAAGTGTAAGAGCATTTTTTAAACTTTTAAAAGTTTAGAGGTATATTTGACACAAATATTTAAGTTTTGGGGAATTGTTTATAATTTAGCCTTAGCTTTTGTGATAAAATTAAGTTCATAAACTTTGTCTCATTTAGTAATTATTTTATTTCTTAGAAAAATAAGAAAAAAACAGTCATTTTACCTCTATTTTTTTATTTCTCAATTACCTTTTGTCAATATTTTTAAAAAGCAAGTCAAATTTTGAATAAAAAATGGCGGTCTTTAATTTTAAATTTTGAGTTTAACTCCTTTAGAAATATGCAAATAATGGTAAGAAATTCAAAAAATAGACTTACTTTTCAAAAACAAAAAACTATAAACAAAATGGTTATCGAATGAACCATTTGTTATTGGTTTTTAGTTTTTGAAAACAAGTTATATATGATGCTTTCATATATTTGTTTGAATATAGATTTTGGGAAGTAGATTATGAATTAAACAAATAAAATTATTATACAAAATTAATGAAATTATTTATAAAATTATAGCAAAAATTTTAGATTGATAAATCATTGATATATATAATCTAAAATTTTACTATAATTTAATTTATTTCGATATTTTAAAAAAAGGTATGTTTAAATGATTGTTTAGTGTATATTATCATTAATTTATTTATGAACATACTTATGTTTGAGTTTTTCTTTGAGTAATTATTATTTTACAATATTATATGATTTATAACACAATCACATGATAAATAATTTAATTGAAAAAACAATTGTATTTATAACATGGCTATACTTTAATCATTTCATTTTTTTAAATTTAAATTCTAAATTCATTTATTTCTAAGATATAAAATTGATATTTATATCAACTAAACTTAATTTTTTGTTTCTTGCACTAGATCTTAAAGAGATTAGAATGTTTAGAAGAATGAATTTAAAAGGTGTAAAAAATTCAATTTAATATGGATGAACCTAAATTTGTTCGATTGAATTAAATCAAAATGCTCTATTCGAATTTAGACTTAATTTGATTGGTAAAATTTTTCGATATATTTTTTTAAAAGACAAAAATTATGAATAGAATTGTAATAAAACAAGATATGATTAAACCTTTCAAATATTAGTCTCCTCGCTAAATTTCTTTCCTTTGTTATTTACTCTGAAAATTGATTTCGAAATTCAAGTAAAAATTTGGAAAATAGAAAGAAAAACACTTTTTTAAAGCACTTATTTTTCAAAATTTATAGGAGATTTCAAATGTTTCATTAAAAAGATCATTATACCAAATTGTAAAGAAACCAATTTAGATAGTTAACCATTTTATTTTCTAATTTAAAAATTAAAATTATAGACATTCTTTTTCGTCCGTTTGATTAGTTTTTGTAGGAGTGTTCTAAAATTTCTTTAAGGTTAAAAAATTTATTCGTTAATTTTTTTTCATTATTAACTAAAGCTCAAATATTACACAAAAATTAATTGAACAAAATTAAAATTAAAAAGAAAACTAAAAACAAAGTCGTTATCGAATAAACACATCTAAAGTTCTTTTAAATAAAAAAAAAAAAAAACAAAATAATCCAACATATGTGAGCTATATAGATTGTATAAAGATGGACGTTTAGTTTTTCTAATATTTTGGACGGTTGACTTTGGACTAACGATTGGATCTAGGCCGTTGGATCTAAAGGGAAAGCAATTGACGTGGCAAGTTGATATTAAGGTTCCATACCTTAGTGTCGGATCTGAAGAAGTCAAAATATAAAAGTACTTAAGATGTACGGTTCAGATTGCCCTCTTGCTCCATATGTGGCACAAAAGATTCTCTTTAAAATTTTATTTGAAGAAAGATTTCAATAACCATAATGGTGATAGTATTTTTAAATTTAATAATCCCTTTGAAAAAGATTTTAATAATCGACTTTAGGTTATGCTTGGGGAAGGTTCATATGGATATGGCTAGGTCATCAAGAAAAGAAAATATATATATATATATATATATATATATATATATATATATATATATATATATATATATATAAAAGAGAAGTCATATTCCAAGTGCAATTGAAATATTATATTAATCCCAAACCTTATAATAAATATATATTGCTTTGTATCAACAACTAGTTGAAAAAAAGCTATTTGAAAAGCTCTTTTGCCATTCATTTTCCATTTATCCATTTTTTTTAAAAATCACTTGCAAATGTTTGTGTTATATATATATATTTCTCCTTCGGGTTGAGATCCAGTCTTGGCCAATTCTTGATTTGCGGAGCTCGTGATTCAATAAAAGTAGGCACAAGCCCATCACTCTTCAAGCCTGGTTACAGGACGGCCATTTTTTATATGCTTTTGGGGATTAGGCTGCTCCATTGGAGGACTATTTCACCAACGAGTATTAGTTTGCTAAATCCATTAGTAGTTTTCTTCCCGTTCCTAAGGGATGTCTTGACTTCTATATATATATATATTGAGAGCATATATTATCTATCTAAAAAAGTCTAAAGATTCGTTTATTAACTTTTAAAATAATAATAAAAAAATGACACTATTAAATATTTAAAATTGATAAAATATTGACATGATTGTATGTAATAGTTTTTAGTTAGATAACTCTATGTTCTTTTTGTTTGGATGTTTTTAATTATTTCATGTATTGGGACTTTAATTTTTCTGTTTATAGTAAATTAATCGAGTAGTATAGGACTAATTATTGGAGTAGGATGTGATTTCAATGTATCTTTTCAAAGGAGTTAAAATCATTCATACATTTATCCATTCAAAATTAGTTTGATAATATCCTTTTAAAAATGATTTTCATACCATTATTATTTTTAAAATATAAATTATTGCAAATTTGAAAGTAATTATTATAAAAATAACAAAGTAACTTTTAACCGTTTTAAACTTACTCTTTAAGAAACACTTAATTCTATTATCTTAGAAACTAATCTATGTGGATAACATGTTTTAGTTTTCACAACATGTTAGATAATTCTTAATCAATACAATTACGATTGTCAATAATAGACATTAATAGTTCGATTTAATCCTAAAAATGAAAAATTGCAACTTATTCAACTAATAATATCAATGATTTTAATTTAGAGAGTTTTGAAAAGTGATTATTTGAAATATATAATAGGTATAAAATGGGAGTGTTTTGTTCCCCTTTTGGAAGTAATTATAGCACTTAATATATATGCTAATCAAGCATTTCTCTACCATATATCTTGTTGGGGGAACCAAAAGAATAATTAGCATTATGAATTATGAGTACTACAATTTCAATTAATATATTAATTTCATCACATGGGGCTTCCAAAACAATGAATTATTGAAAATTGATTAGCTTCGAAAGTGTCCTTTCTTATGCTATATAATCATGCCATCATATCTTACGTTTCAAATCATCTTATACCAAAATTTGATATTGTACTGTAGTGGATAATTATCGCTTTTCGATACATAGATGAGATAAGTTAGAATGTGAATTTCAAACTTTAGAAAAGAAAAAGAATAGGAACTATATTTCATTGAAAGAATATAATCGACTTTTGTTTCAACGTATAAAATTACTCGTTTTGATTCGGCAAATATAAATTATTTCAAATAAAATATGTTGTTGTGTATCTTTTTTCACGATATGAAATTACTCCCGAGAAAGTAACATAAAAATTATTTTTGTACCACATGACTTTGACTAATTAAGCTATATGAGGTGTGTGTTAGGTTGGGATACAAAATTTATATTCACTTTTTTTTATCAATATTAAATAAAAAAATTATATAAGAAACACATTTTTTTTTACTTTTTTGAAATTATAAAACGTTTATATTATTTATTAATTAATAATATTAGACTGGCATGCAGTACACATATACACCATATTTTGATAACTTTATTTTAAATTAGGGTTTCATTGCAACTTGGCACCAACTAATTTTGGAAGTGGAACTTTGACTTTGTTAAATAATATTAATTTATAATTTTCCCCACATTAAATATTAATTCTTAAGTTTTTCACACAATTATTTTATCATCCACTTCAATAAAATATTTAATTCATGGCTACAATTATCATTTATCGAAACGAGTTTAACCCAATCATACATAAAAATGTTAGCATATGTTTTAATCTTTATCTTACATTTTCTTTACTAAAATAATTATGTTTTTTTTTTAGTTAAAAATTAAAACAATGACACCGCTATAAAATTTCATTCATAAATAGATTTTAACTTTATGAATTTTATAATGTTATTCAAATGGAATAAACTTTCGTGAGTTTTACGAAAACAGACAAGTTTGAGATATATATATATATATATATATATATATATATATATATATATATATTTATGGACATGAAAAAGGATCAAATTGCTTTTAGGTTAAAACATCATTTTTGTGTTTACATCTTTTGAAATTAGCTTTATTTTAATTTTTATTTATACTTTCGATTGCTCATACTTTTCATCGATACTAAATTTAATCTATTGAAATTAGTTAAATAATACTCTTCATGCAAGGAAAATGTTCTTTAGTATAAATCGAGAAGATTTTGAACAACAGATTTCTTAAGGAAGGAAATTGTTAATAAATAACAAAACATTTTTTTAAGAAAAAAAAAACAATAAATTAGTAACGTCTAAACTTATTAAAGTCACATGAATTATCGTTGAATAATTAAAACCACGACGATTAAAATTAAACGATCCAATTCAATATATATAAGAGCCAAAATCATATTTTATCTTGTCAGTTAAAGATATATTTAAGAGTGGCATATGAACTTTCCAGACTTCAACCACAACCTTTAAGTGCTTATAATATATTAAAGAAAAAGGCAAAAAGGATTTAGAATTTTTTTTTTTCTTTTGAAGTAATTAGTAAATCATTGGTTTTCAATGTTTACTTTGATCATATTCTTTTTGAAAAAATTGATAATCTGAAGACATAAGTTTTTTTAAAAAAATTATAAATTATTTTAAATATCCTTTAACTTCTAATTTTTCCTTAATTTTTTAAAAACCCTTTAAAACATTTTAAAAATATTCCAACCCTTAAAAAAAAAAGGAAAAAAGAAAAATTTGTAATAACTGAAAAAAAAAATTAAAACTATTTATAAAAATATAGCAAAAAAGAAAAAAAAAAACTCAAACCAACTATATAAAATTTAATGATTTTGCTATAGTTTGTAAATAGTTTCAATTTATTCTATATATTTGGAATGTTTTTTAAAACATATGTCGAAACTTTTAATTTTGAAATAATATATTGTAAATTCTTATTTGGAATGTTTTTTAAAACATATGTCGAAACTTTTAATTTTGAAATAATATATTGTAAATTCTAAAGGTATTAAAATCATTTGATCAGTTGATAAATATAATTTCGAAAAAACCAAATAAATTAGAAAATGGTCTTAAAAAATAAATATGATCTCTAATTAATTAAGGATGAAAAGAAAGGCACACACACATGGATTCAAATTCAAGTTGGAGTTTTCTTCTGTTGGATGCAAAAGCACAGCATGGAGGGAATGGACAAAAGCCTCTTTCTTTTTGTTAGTGGAAAGAAGAAAATAATAAAGCAAAAACATATCAGAAAATGGGATTCAAATTTATAGTGCCATTATAAACTTTATATATATATGTTCTACAAATTGTTCAACTCAATAGACCTTTTCCAAAGTGAAAAAAAGAAAAAAAGAAGAGCATCTAAAAGAGGAGTCAGAGACATCATAATAGACAAGGATGGGCTTTACATTTGTTCGAAAAGAAAGAAAAAACGAAAACGATTAACGTACCGATCAATTTTTTTATTACAACTACTTAAGTTGAAGTAATATGTTTTTCTTTTTGTCGTTGAATGTAAAATAACGTAGGTTATAGATACAAGAAAACATGTTTTTGAACAAATAGTTACTGTGATTTGCATACTGCTACTCAAATTATTCAACTAATCATATGTTAGAGTATCTAATTAATTAATAGATTTTATTTGTTATCTTTTATTTAACGTATATAATACAAAGGGTTATTTCCTCGGATAGATTTCATGCATTCTTATAATTTTACCTTTCAAAATTTATTTTTCTTTCAACTTGTTGTGTTGTGTTAATAACATTGACTTGATAGAGGATTTTATGATCTATAATTTATAAGTTTTAGTAATCCAAAATTTACCAATTTTTATTTATTAACTGATTGAGTTATTGTATTAAAAACTCGAAACTAAACTTTTATACATAGTAGAAACAAATTATATTCATAGAGATATCAATCATATGATCTCTAATATCATATAAATCAAACTTTGAGAAATTGCTCATAATTACTGATAAATTAATAGTTTGACGTTTTACCTATTTAATTTTATTTAGCAATTGCTACTTTCAGCGAACAATTTTCTATGATCAAACTATGGACTATGTCTCTCTCGAACTAGAGAAAAAGCAAATCTTCGTTGTTTTTCGAGTCTTGAAATTAATGTAGTAAAATTAAACCAGCGACTTATTCAATTATAATTAAATAAATAATAAGTTTATGTTTTCTTGTGATAAATTTAAGACAAGTATAATTAAATATTTTGAATCCGTGACATAGCACATGTGACACCTTTACTTATAACAAGATTTTTACTATTATAATTAACAATTCATAATAAAGGGTTTAAGAACACAATTTTTAGCCATCTCACACATTATATTACTTTCTTTCCACATTTTCTTGTGCCAACCTTCCAAAGTTCCCGACATTTTCTTTTCTTCCGTTTTTAAGATATATGATAAATTTTGATAATAGATATCAACATGAGTATATAACTTCCAGCTGGTACAAACTAAATACAATTAATTAGCAGGTTATAGATTCAAATATCTTCGACTTCATATTATTGAACTCAAAAATAAAAATTTGATTATAGATATTGAGTTCACATTTATTAATAGTTGTGTAACAATAATGCTTAACTTTTGTCATACGGATTAATTAGCATAAGTATGTTTTTAAGCATACTGTTGTTTGAGTGGTGCAAGACTTTTGTATGGATGGTGTCATCATGAGGCCAATATAGGACGCCCAAATATATGAAAATTACTATTACTTGAGATATGTCAACTCTTCTCCCTCTTTTAGAATAATGAAAATTTAAAAGATAATAGCTACTATATCTATTCCTTCATTAGTTGTACAATCTTAACTTTACAAAAGATCGATCCATAGTCTTCATGTGATATCATCCTTGACAAAATCTATATAACTATTTATATAAATTGTACTCTCCTTTTCTGGGAGTTTTGCAGACAATGAACAAGCTAAAATTCAAGTAAAATTAATTGAGATGTAACATGAAGAAATGATCTCGACTCATCGAGTTATTGTATATATAACAAATAAAAAATATTAAATAATTAACTGAGTCAGTGCTCGATTTGACATCTTACAACTTTGAGTGTTACAATTGTGTTGACACATCAAAAGAGTTATGCTGTACTACAGAACCACAAATGAATGTTAGAGGAAAGAATATTATAAATAACCTTCATTCATTCAACGACTGTAAAGAGAATAAGTAAATATCCAAAGGAGAATCTTGACTTCTACTTTTGTTAGTTGGTATATACATTTTCCTGTACTAACTAATACATTGAAGTGTGGCAGACTCAAAACCACATCGATACGAGAAACTTTCACATAAGTCAGTTTGACTATTAGACCAAGAAACGTGGGTGAATATGAACAATCCCACGACACCACTAGAAATTATGAAATTATGAGTTTTAATGACACAATTGTGATGACATAATTTTGGTGTCATTAAAAATTTATCCTAATAAAGAAAATGATTATTCCCCTTTCTTGACACATATATCCCTCCCTCTCGCAAACCTCCCAATTTTTTTTCGCCGCCCGCCTCTTTCTCTCGCAATTTAATCGCCAACGCCGTCTCTCTCCGTCAAACCCTCACAATTTTCCGCCGCATACTGACTAGACCTCTCTTCGCCGCCTCCCTCTCGCAAGCTCTCTCACTCACAATTTTGCGCCGACTTTCCCTCTCTCTCGCGAACCCTCCAGCCGAAGGTGAACTCGAGTTTTCCTCTCTCTCGAAGACGCTTCAGCAGCCATTTGAAGGAGCCCGCCAAACCGTCCGGTATGTTCGTATCTGCTTTTCAATTCCCCTTATCTTCCACCCTGAATGGCTGAATCTTCGTTTTCGATTTCTTAATTACTCGAGATATCTCAATTTGCATATTCGATGGAGTAGCAATTCTTCGTAATGACGATTAGTTGATTGATGTCGTCAAGGTGAAATACTGTTGTTTGAATGTTGATTCTCTTTTCCCGCCCTATCTTTTATTTTTAGGGAAAGATGCCAAAATTTTGATCCCAACTATTCGTCAAACTCAAGAGTGCTAGAAGCAAATTTGATTCAGTCTGTCTATTGGAATCTCTGTTCCAGAAGTTGGTCATATTTTTGTCTGGAAGATTCACAAGAAAGCTTTCTATATTAAATCTATTTCTATATTTTTGTCATACTGGAGGGAATGAATCAGCATAAGTGCAGATTTACATCTTAGCTTCTTACAGCACCAACCAAGCAACTTATTATAACTAACTATAGCAGGAACTAGGTTAAAAAATAGTTGAAAACCGAATCGATTGACAAACCGAACTGCAACCGAACCAAGATCGGATCGAAACCGAATGCATGCGGTTCGATTCGGTTTATGTTAAATTGAAACCGCTTCTTATGCGGTTCAGTTTAAGACATTAAACCGATTCTAATACCAAATTGAACCGCTTTATTTTAAAAAAATTAAATATATATGTATATATATATAAATATAAATAATTAAATATATAACTATAACTTACTTAGGGTAGACGGTATTGGAAGTGGAGCACGAACGACACTCGAACTCGGACAGCATAAAGAGACGAAGACAACACCCTTCAGCACACAAACACATATTTTCATTCTAAAAGTTGGAAAATCACGTTTCTAATTCTTATGTTGGTTTGAAATTTTGTATATTGTAGGCACTAGGTAGAATGTCGACAATGTTGAAACTTCTATGTCTTGTACTTAATTATTGTACAAATTAATTTAATTTATGTTTGTAACCCTGTAGGACTTTTATTTATGTATAATGTTCGTAAAAAATTTCGATTCTAATATTTATACATAAGCGGTTTGGTTTTAGCTCGATTTTATTTATGCATAAGCGGTTCGATTTTGATTCGGTTTGACACATATGAGCAGTTCAGTTTGGTCTTAGATGAGATTTTTTTGTATTTTGCGGTTCGGTACAGTTTTAGCTTCAAACTGAACCGAATCGTGAACACCCCTAGTAGGAACACAGCCATTCCTCTCCATCATTGTTAAGATATTAACGGCTTTCTTAACACTTATCGGTATATTAAAACTTGAAACGTTTAGACAAACTCTATTGGTAAGCAGTTGCTTAAAAAAGACCAAACCAAGTGAGTTCTACGGTTCTTAACCATGGAAGCCATGATCATGTTACAAATATAAACGGATGGCTTAAACCCACAAATGAGCATGGAAGAAAAAGTAGTTAGAGCGAGTCCAACCATTCCTTGCCGCAAATAAACTCTAATTAAAAGGTCAAAAACTGCAAAACTGCAGGGTTTGAGCTGCAAAGAGGGTATGTATCCTTAAGAACACCAAAAAAAAAGTTGGGCCCAGAAATTTTCTGTGCTAGATGCTTCAAAATTGATTTGGCACAATCGTACTATCTAGCTCTAACAAGTACATGAGTAGTAACTGAGTATATGAGTGAGGTGATTGGGTTCCAAACCAGGCTGTTTGATGACCCACTTGAGGAATTTCAGTGCTAAAACTCCATGAATTGGTCTTAGTGAAGCGAACTTATAGTTCATGTGATTCGGTGACTCCCATCGACCCATAGCGAGGATTGTGTAAATACTGTTCTCCATGTGGGGAATTTGTGTAGAGAGAAAAAAATAAGAAAGATTAAGTCAGCATTTGAGAGCGATGGGATTAAATAGGATTTCCCAAGCCATAAATTTTTCTGCCGAAATGATGATTCCTTCAATTTGAATATCAACTAGGAAAGTTCATATACCTCTATGAAATTAAATTCTCTAGGCATGGAGGTGATTTTCAATGCATAATATGTATGAATTTAGCATTTCTCAGGGTGATTTGTTGAACAAGATGGTGATTACATGTTCACGTTCCAATGTAATTTACAAGCAATGGATCCTAATTTCACAATCAGAATCTAAAACTTGTCTATACTGTACCCTCATAAACGAACTAATTGGGATTTTAATTTTGAAAGATTTATGGAGTCTTCTTAGTATAAAAAGATTTATGGAGTTCATTGCAAAAGACAAAACACTGCATTGATTTTAAAACCACCAAGTCCCTGAGTTCGACCTTAGCTTACATATATGAGTAAGCATAGCATATTTTAGTGCATTTTGTTAGCACATTGTCAAAGTTAGTCAGATATTTAGAGCTTTAGTGATAGATCTACTATTGCTTGTAAATTAGATAATTAGTTGTAATCACCAAAGATTTTTTCTTATTTTTCTCGTAATTCTTTCCTTTTATATGTTGACTCCTATATAAAAAGGCTATATATCTTACATTTTTCATTGAAAATATACAAAAATAATATATTCCACGCAAGATCACATGGTATCAGAGTCTAAATTTGTCCTGAAATCCTAAAATACACTAACTTTCTAAAAAAACTACGAAACCCTAGTTGACCCGCCGCAGCAACCGCTATCGTCGTCAACTCTTTCCTTGCTCGTCGCCATTGTCGGTGGAGTAACTGATGCTTGTGGTCGGAGATTGGCCAATGAAAATCACCATAGAATAGCCTAAAGCCTAAAAATGTTTTTATTAAAAAATTTCAAAGTTTATCGGTAGCGACATCAAATGTAGTGGTCGGAGATCGGCCGACGACAATCATCATAGGTGGTGTTCAAAAGTTGGTCAACGAACTTCTCAACCCTTGAAACAAATACCAGAGCATGTGGGTTATTTTAAATCCTAATCCTAATCTCTAACTAAAACTAAATATTGCCTGAAACAAGGAGTGAACTATTATAACCCATTCAACCACACTACACTCCTATCTATAAACATTCCCTAAATTATTAAGAGTGATTATCTTCTTTGGTAGCCCTAGTCATCTAAATACTCATAAGCCACCTCATTATTTTGTTAGAGAGTTAATGGATTCTTAGCAACAATGACTAAAATATGCACTTTTTCAAAGTTGAAGATCTAAAGCAGATGTTTTTGAAAGTCCAAGAACCAAAATAGAATAAGATAAAAACTTTAGAAACAAAAATAGAATTTAAACCTATTATTTATTTAAATATTTTACGAAATTAAAATACGGAAGAATATCATAAGATTAAGAATGTTGTAAACTGTTGTCAAAATTTAATCATAAAATATTATCAAATTTTAAGACATTTGTTAAATATTAGGTATGAACTCCATAAATCTTTTTATACAAAAAAAACTCCATAAATCTTTCAAAATTAAAATCCCAGTTAGTTCGTTTACGAGGGTACAGTATAGACAGGTTTTTGGTTTTTCGGTTTTGATTGTGAAATTAGGACTCATTGCTTGTAAATTACATTGGAATGTGAACATGTAATCACCATCTTGTTCAACAAATCACCATGAGAAATACTAAATTCATACATATTATGCATTGAATTTCACAGAGGTATATGAACTTTTCTAGTTGATATTCAAATTGAAGGAATCATCATTTCTGCAGAAAAATTCGTGGCTTGGGAAACCCTATTCAATCCCATCGCTCTCAAATGCTGCCTTGTAATTTTTCTTATTCGTTTTCTCTCTACACAGATTCCTCATGGAGAACAGTATTTACACAATCCTCACTATCGGTCGCTGGGAGTCACTGAATCACATGAACTATAAGTTTGCTTCACTAAGACCAATTCATGGAGTTTTAGCGCTGAAATTCCTCAAGTGGGTCATCAAACAGCCTGGTTTGGAACCCAATCACCTCACTCATATACTCGGTATTACTACTCATGTACTTGTTAGAGCTAGATTGTACGATTATGCCAAATCAATTTTGAAGCATCTTGCACAGAAAAATTATGGGTCCAACTTTCTTTTTGGTGTTCTTATGGATACATATCCTCTTTGCAGTTCAAACCCTGCAGTTTTTGACCTTTTAATTAGAGTTTATTTGCGGCAAGGAATGGTTGGACATGCTGTAAATACTTTTTCTTCCATGCTCATTCGTGGGTTTAAGCCATCTGTTTATACTTGTAACATGATCATGGCTTCCATGGTCGAGAACTGTCGAGCTCACTTGGTTTGGTCTTTTTTTAAGCAAATGCTTACTAGTAGAGTTTGTCCAAATGTTTCCAGTTTTAATATACTGATAAGTGTTCTATGTGTGCAAGGGAAGTTTAAGAAAGCGGTTAATATCTTAACAATGATGGAGAGGAATGGCTATGTTCCTACTATCGTTAGTTATAATACGTTGCTTAGTTGGTGCTGTAAGAAGGGAAGATTTAAATCTGCACTTATGCTGATTCATCATATGGAATGCAAGGGAATTCAAGCAGACGTCTGTACATACAATATGTTTATTAATAGTTTGTGCAGAAATAGTAGAAGCGCACAGGGGTATTTAGTTTTGAAGAAAATGAGGAAGAAGATGATAACTCCTAATGAAGTTTCTTACAACACCTTGATTAATGGCTTTGTAAAGGAGGGAAAGATTGGGGTTGCTACTCGGGTTTTCAATGAGATGTTAGAGCTTAATCTTTCACCAAACCTCATAACTTACAATATTCTAATTAATGGACACTGCATTAATGGTAATTTTGAAGAAGCATTGAGAGTTTTGGATGTGATGGAAGCAAATGACGTGAGGCCTAATGAGGTTACTATTGGAACTCTTTTAAATGGTCTATACAAGAGTGCCAAATTTGACATAGCTAGAAATATTCTGGAGAGATATCGTATCAATAGAACATCTCTTAATTATATCTCACATACTGTGATGATTGATGGGCTATGCAGAAATGGTTTGCTTGATGAAGCCTTTCAATTACTAATTAAGATGTGTAACGATGGTGTTCATCCTGATATCATAACATTTTCAGTGCTTATAAATGGATTCTGCAAAGTTGGGAATATTAACAAGGCAAAGGAGGTTATGTCGAAAATATATAGAGAAGGATTTGTTCCAAACAATGTTATTTTCTCTACATTAATATATAACTCTTGTAAGGTTGGAAATGTTTATGAAGCGATGAAGTTCTACGCTGCTATGAATTTGAATGGGCAAAATGCAGACAATTTCACATGTAATTCGTTGGTCGCTTCTCTTTGTGAAAATGGAAAACTAGTAGAAGCAGAGGAATTCTTGGATCACATTACTAGGATTGGTCTTGTTCCTAACTCTGTTACATTTGATTGTATCATAAATGGATATGCAAATGTAGGAGATGGGTCAGGGGCATTTTCAGTGTTTGATAAAATGATTAGTTCTGGTCAGCACCCTAGTCCTTTCACCTATGGCAGTCTATTGAAAGTGTTATGCAGGGGACAGAATTTTTGGGAAGCAAGAAAACTATTGAAAAAGCTCCATTGCATTCCATTGGCTGTTGATACTATATCGTACAATACATTGATTGTTGAGATAAGTAAGTCAGGAAATTTACTGGAAGCAGTTCGCCTATTTGAGGAGATGATTCAGAATAATATTCTACCGGATAGTTATACATACACTTGTATTCTGTCCGGATTAATTAGAGAAGGGAGATTGGTTTGTGCCTTCATATTCTTGGGAAGACTCATGCAAAAAGGAATTCTAACAATGAATTCAATTGTATACACTTGTTTGATTGATGGCCTTTTCAAGGCTGGCCAGCCAAAGGCTGCATTATATCTTTTTAAGGAAATGGAGGAAAAAGGCCTCTCCTTAGATTCAATTGCGCTTAATTCAATTATAGATGGATATTCAAGGATGGGAAAAGTGTTTAGTGCCAGATCTCTAATTTCAAAAACGAGAAACAAAAATGTAATACCTAACTTGACTACATTTAACATATTGTTACATGGTTACTCCAGAGGAAAGGATATAATGAGTTGCTTTAAGTTGTATTACCTTATGAGGAGATCGGGCTTTTTTCCTAACAGATTAACATACCATTCTCTTATTCTTGGACTTTGCAACCATGGTATGTTGGAACTTGGAGTTAAGATGTTGAAAATGTCTATTGCTGAAAGTTCTACTATTGATGACTTGACATTTAATATGCTCATTAGGAAGTGTTGTGAAATCAATGACCTGGATAAAGTCATTGATTTGACTCATAACATGGAAGTCTTTGGGGTTTCTCTTGATAAAGACACACAAAAAGCCGTTACTGATGTGCTTGTTAAAAGAATGGTTTCCCAAAATTATTTCGTTTTTATGCATGAAATGCTCAAGAAGGGTTTTATCCCTACGTCTAGACAATATTCCACTATGATGAAACGACTGTGTCGAGTGGGGGACATACAAGGGGCATTTAAATTAAAAGATCAGATGGTGGCACTTGGTGTAAGTTTGGACGATGTCGCAGAATGTGCTATGGTTCGAGGGCTTGCACTTTGTGGGAAGATTGAAGAGGCAATGTGGATTCTCCAAAGGATGCTTAGGATGAAGAAAATTCCTACTACCAGCACGTTTACAACTTTGATGCACGTCTTGTGCAAAAAAGACAATTTTAAAGAGGCACATAATTTGAAGATCCTTATGGAGCATTATCGTGTGAAGCTTGATATAGTCGCTTACAATGTTCTCATTTCTGCGTGTTGCGCTAGTGGTGATGTTATAACTGCACTTGACTTTTACGAAGAGATAAAACAGAAAGGTCTCTTGCCAAACATGACCACCTACAGAGTTCTAGTTTCTGCTATTAGTACTAAGCATTATGTTTCTAGGGGTGAAATACTTCTCAAGGACTTGAATGATAGAGGATTAGTGTCTGGGTATATAGATGGGAAGTCGCAAAAATCTTGCAAGAATTTTCTAGTTGCCATGAATAAACTGAACTCCTTAAGGCCCAATCAAGGAAATTAAGTCAACAACAAACTGAAATACCACTGAATTTGATTCTGAGCACAAGGAAAAATCTAGTTCTTGATGGGAGTGACTAGTATATCTTTCCAAGTTGATACATCTAAGGTTTGGCTTGCCTAAGCATGTTTCTTTTAAGAATATTTGCAACCTTTTTGTAATTTTTTGCTTGAGAATTTTGTTTATCCATGTACTGATGTGCCCTTTCAATTGCTGCAGGTTTGTTACAATCATGTATCACATACTTGCTTGGCCAACAGACTTTGACAATTCAACTTTTAGTGGGAATATGCATAGGAGGGACTGGATTAAAGAGCCAAATAAGGCAGCATCAGGTGATATTAGTTGCCAAAGCCCCTTTCAATTTTACTCTTGCTGTATTCTTCTCTTTGGAAATACTTTATGTTTCCTTTTTTTCTTTTTTATTTAAACTACATTTGCTGCCTTCTACCCTATCTTTTTACACATTTTTATATATTATTTTTCTGTTTATTTTAAATTATCGTTATCATTAATCATCATCATCATCATTATTATTATTTTGTGGCAGATCCTTCTCAACAATGAATGTTGAATACGAAAAAGCACGGTGGTATATATCAACATTATAGGATTACGTGGCATGGTGAGTCTTCTCTTTGAAAGATCACTTGTTTGTGTTTCTAAGAAGATATCTTGCTGTTAGGTTACAATATTTTAAAGAAACCCATGTATTCTAATTTGAGGAAATTAAACGGTCAACTATTTAAAACAAACATATTTGATTGGCACAGAGTACAAAATTTCTAAAACTACAGAAAACTCTCAATGCAAACACAAAACCAGTGATCACTAAACAGGCTTGCATCTCCATTTTTCCCCATCTGATAACCACTTTTCCTCTATCATTAGACAGACTTATAGCCTTTTGCATTTTCCATCACTGGAGTTATAGCCTTCCATATTTTCCTCTTTAGTTTAGTTATTTTCATGTTAATGTTCTAGTAGCGACAAAAAACTGTTTGTTTAATAGCTTTCACCTTCAACATTTTGCACACAATGCTATTAGTTCTTTTAAAAACCAGCGGGTGTCAAGTGTTCAGTTAATGCCTTCTTTTTGTTTTCATTCATAATCAATTTGACTACCCCACCACCTCCTTTCCTTAAACTTCCCAGCCCCTTTTCACTTGAAGAAATCCTATCATGTTTCCCTGCTTTCAATTCAAATTGTTCAAGACCTAGGTGCCACTGGAATTGATTTACTCCAAGTATCGTCATCCTCTGTCATCCAAGCCATGAAATAAGATACAATCATCAACATGAGTCAATGTGAAGCAGTTTTTCTTTTGGGTTTGAAAAGCACGTCTTGTTCCTAGTTTAAACCTGTCTACAAATAGTTCCTAAAGGTCAAATGAAACTCTTCCATTTCCCCATCAAAAGTATCTTTTTTTCTTTTATAGGAAACTAAAACTATTTTATCACGAGGGTCCCTAGACTAATTACAAGAGGAGGACATAGTTTACAAAATGTCATTTTCTTCTGTGTTTGTTGTATATTTGGTACTCACAAGAGCAGACTACCACCTGAAGCTGATGATGTTTTGCTATTTATCTGCCTCCATTTACTTAGTGGAAAAGAACCAGGTCTCATAACATTTGGGACCATGGTTGACGTCTGCAGACCAATTTCTTGGCTAAAGATTAGGTATGAAGCCCTCTTTGTGAACCGTGGAAAATAACAAGATATCGTTTGACTAGCCTCAAAGCCACTCGACTAGGATCCTGCCATGTTGGGGTTAAGTCCATAAAGTTTGTATTGGTGCCATGTGTGTAGAATATCTATGCTCAAACTCCTCACAAACCAGTACATTGAGTAGCTCCAACACATCAGACAGAATACAGAAAAGGTTAGTGTTCCTTCATTATGGGCTAAAAACAAGATAAATGCATGTCTCCAAATCAATTGTTTGTTATTATGACTTTCAAATCATTATATCCATTTTTTTTCTTGATTTTCTTTCTACTAAAACGCTTAAGAGTTTTTATTAAGTTTTGATATGAGTTTTCCTGGTAAATTAATCAATCTTGAAAATATCCTTCAATTTCTTCCAATGATACTTATGTCTCTTAGAGAAAGAGAACCTTGTTCAAGACAAGAAAGTTGGGTTGCAACAGAATGATAGTCACCCATACTGGGATACGCTCCCCTTGTGCACTCAGACATTCTGTGCAAGAAATTGATTTTAGAGAAGTATTGTAGCCTCTCTTCTTATATAATGTAATGTATTAATTTAAAAGATGGAGAGAGTTAGCCATATTTGATTAGGGTTATTTTATTGTTTAGTTTCACTTTCTGTTTCCTTTTGATAAGGACAGATCACAGAAATTGAGGAATTCAGCCTATGAATACAAAAATGTGGTTCTTGCTTATTTCTACTCTGATTTGTAAAATTAATATTTCTTTGTAGGGAAGTTTATTGACTTTGATTGAAATTTTCAGCCATCTATCAAAGTTCATTATCTCTCACAATATGTTTGCTATTTTTTTAACTTATTTTTTGCTGACGAGCACTAACACAAATGCCACTTGTCGTATCTTCTTTTACTTCGTAATGTAATAGCCTAATAGGTACATTTTTGCTACGTATTTACTTATGGTGGTTGCCATTTTGGTGAAGAAACCTATGTTGGTTCAATATATTTGATAAACTGTGTAGTAGAATCTACCATAAGACAATTAATCTTTACAACAGTTCCCTTGGCCTTTAATTGAAATGGGATCGAACTGCGGCCAATTGAAAATGAAAAATTGAGGCAGTTTTTGTAAAGTAAAAGAAACTGCTACTGTGATGAATACTGAAGTTTGCTTCTTGATGTTGATGGAATGGAATCACTCTTATGTGATAATTTTGACTTTTGTTTCTTTTTCTACTATTCCTTAGCTTCTTGATGGATGACCTTTGAAGAAAATTGCCATTTTTTGACAAAACTCTCTCCTGTTGATACTATCTCATGCCGAACTTGACCGTCTTTCCAGTCTTCTCCAAGCTTGTTTTTGTTGTTGACATCTAAACTTAACACTGTTTTAGGAAATTCAGATTATTAAGATTGCAAACAATATCTAAGCTAAGACACTGAAAAAGCTATATAAGAATTTGGAGTCGAGGTCTTTCTAATTACTGATATATTTTCAGGGAGCTTTATTACTTAATGAGGTCAAGCTACAAATACGGAGAGTAAAACACATGGGTAGAGTTAATTGGTGTTTTGAGGTGAGCTGTATTCTTATCAAATGTACTTTTTTTTGACAGATATCTGAAAGGCATATTTGGAAAGTGTAAAACTTGTCAAATGTACTCTTTCGACAAACATCTAATAAAGGCATATTTGGAAATTGACACTTCTTAACACTTAAAATCCTTTTCTAAGCAGTTGCAAAGTCATTCCAAACTGACCTTATGCTTATATGAGTAAGTATAACATAGAAGTACTACTATTTTTGTGTTTGTTGTTCAAATATCAAATTGTTAGACAATTATGGGGTTAGATTCATTGCCTTGAACTTGGCGGGAAAATGGAGGGAAAATGAAAATGTCAGGTTCTTTCTTCATTATTGAAGTTGCGTTGTTAAGATTTATTTATTTTTCTTTTTAGTTATTGGTAACACATCCTTTCTATGAGTAGTGAGTTATGTTAATAAAATTACCGAGCATCTTGCTAACTTTAGCATAGCTTAATTGATTATGGTGTCTGATAAAAGATCAGAAGTATTTTAACTCTTGAAACCATTGAGTATCTCTGATTGTAATGCTTAATTGCTATTCTTGAATACAAAGAACACTACGAATATTCTGAAGGGGAAGGACTAGAGAAGGACGAGAATTATGTTTATCCAGAATTTAAAGTTGCTAATTGATATTACATTCTGTTTCAATCATCAATGAAATTGTTCCTCTTCCAGAAACAATAATTGAATTTGAATACCTTTTAGTAGTTCATTATACTCTCTCAAACCCCTTTGCAAGTAAATTCTATTTGTTATTTTTCTTGGTTTGAATTTCATACACAAAATGAAGATATTTCATTTGGTATAGTCCTACTCCTACCCTGATTTGGAAAAAAGATGATAATTTTATTTGGCAAAGAGATGTCATTTCATTCTTTGAAGTAACTTTTTCTTGTTCTGTTTTTGCAGTTTTTAAATTTTCTTCTCTCTTTTCCTTTTTAGACTTCAATTGAATTTCTCTTGAATTCTACTAAATAACTTTTTAAAATTTGGATTGGTTTAATGCAAAGGTTATATCTCTAGCTGTTCTACTTCTGTTACCATGTCAGGTTTTGCCTTGGACAGCTAACATCCCAAACTACTGTGTTGCATTCTTTATGGTTGGCAAGGGAGGGTACCGACCAGGCGACCACTTATTTTTGGGTTGCTTGTTGGCACGGTCTCTATGGAGTTGTTTGAGATTGAAGTATTGGTTTGAGGGAAATAGCAGAATTTTTAAAGAGATTGTGAAAGATCATATCGGAGGTTTTGAAAGGTAGTTTGGGTTTTATGCTTCTTTATGAGATTATATTTACTATGCTTTAGCTATCTTATTGAAGTTGATCAGAAAGATGAAGTTGGTCAGAAAGATGAAGTTATGTGTTTATGTTATTTAATGTCTATTTGGTTCTTGAAGTTTCAAACAAGTACTTGGACTCTCATTTTTTTATAATTATTTAGCTTCTAAAATTAAGATTTTGAGTTTAGTGTTTTTAGTAGGGTGTTTGCATTGTAAAATCAAGCTTAAATTAGCAAATAATTTATGGATTTTATATGATTTTTGTATCTTAATTGTGTAAGAAAAGTTTAAAATTGGCAAGAAGCTTATTAATTTTTGTGTACCCATGCAGAAAATTTAATGAATCCAAATGGTTGTGGGATTAAAACAGATTGCTATAAAATCGATTTTACGGAAAGATTTCAAGAGCCTCATCAATATTGACAAGTTAGAGTAGCGCATGACCTCCATCTTCAGCAACAATTTCTACCTCATAAGATCTACATAGAGGGTATCAAAGCTCTCCATTCCTTATCTGTTCTATCATTTTTTTTTTTTTTGAAAAAAACAATGGAACTTCTATTTTTCTTCTTTGTATCTTGAATTCAAAAAAGAATTTCCAACCATGTTTCTCGATCTAATCCTCTTGAAAAGCAGTGTTATAATTTGGTTTCTCTTGAAAAATAATAAATTGAATTCGATTGAGATAAGGACTGGGTTGAGTCTTCTTGGATTGATTTTTGTTCTCGATCTCAGCTATTGATTTTGCAATTTTTTCTTTTTTACTTTAATTCTATAATTTCTTTGTCATTCCTGTTCTTATTATTGTTTTTGTTTTCCTTCGGAGCAAGCTGTTCTCTAAATTATTTACTTTTTCACCTTCAAGTTGACTACCGTTTTGATTTTATTTATCTTCAATGAAGTTTCTTTGGTCAATTTCAATGTATATCTCATCTTTAATTTTTCATGGTTGACGATTTTTTTCAATCAGTTTTTTTTTTTTTTTTTTATTTTCTTTTACTATGACAGTTCTCTCTGGTACACTTTTGTTACTCCTCGTCTCTTTCGATATGACTTGACCCTCTCCTTAGGACTCAAACATGTGAATTCTCCAAGGAGGAGCAACAATCCTAACATGTATGTTTTAATATCTCGGCACAATCTCGATACATGGTTTGTTTTTATCAATTCAAATTCATATTATTCGTTTAGATTGACTCCTATATACTAAACTTGAATCTGATAAGGGCTAGATAACATTTGGATTTTGTAAAGACATGAAAGGAGTTAGACGTAAGACTTTGCTTTTAACCCTAGGCATAGCGCAAAACCTTTAGAATCATAGCACAAGTACACATGGTGCATCCAATTAGCATTATTAGAGTAAGCTTCAAAAGGCTACACTATATAATTAAAGGAAGAATGAGAACATTTTATTTTATTTCTTCCTTTCTCAAATATTACAAAACTTTGTACACATATATTTAAACTATCAAATATATACACTTTTTTTTTATGGCATTTTGATTAGCAAATGTTTTCTTCATACACATTATTATATAGGAAAAATATAAAAAGAAAAGTCAAGTACAAGTGGTATAAAAAGTTATCGACTTTTTTTAAAAAAATATGTAATTTAATTCTTTGGATTTTGAAAAATAAAGTAGTTTAGAAAGTTGTTTGATTTTTCTTACAGTGAGTTTAGATTTCTAAGAGATAAATGTTGCAATCATATACTCATGTGTCCAAAATCAAGAAACAGTAACATATAGTATAGCTCTATCACATTATATATTTTTTCTCCAATAAAAGAGAAGTGACTTACCTGAGAAATTTTTGTGCATCAAAGCTAAATTTGAAATCGTTAGAACATTATAATGGATCAGATTGATTTTTTTTTAGAATTTAGAGGTTGATATTAAACTTGAAATTTTCAGGATTTTAAAATTCCTTTTCTGTAGGGGGTACAATTGATTTTTTTTAATTATTATTATTTTAATAAAAGAAATTTCATAGACGCAAAGAAAAAGTAACTTTAGAAACACACGAGGAAAAAAAAAAGAACTATTAATTACTTCATAAATTCAAAGGAAATTAGAAGCTCAACGTCTCTTAAATCTTACAAATGAGAAGAACAAGGTCAAAAGAATTCGAAATACTAACAACGTAACGGATAAACACAATAAACAACCCTAATTCCCAATACAAGAACAAAAAGAGAGGTAGATAACTCCCAAACACCACGTCCAAGCATTGATCTTGTTAACTGTATTCTTTGACTAAGTTGAGTTCATGTGTATAGAAGTATATGACTTTTAAAAAATAGAAATAAACCTAATATGTAATACAAGGGATGTTTGACCTTATCAATGAGTTTATGAATATGGATAAAAACAAGTAATCTCCGTTGGGAGTTTGATTTCACTTGGACCCTCTGCTAAGAGTATATTCCAAAAGACCTAGCCTAATAAAGCTATTGTAGCAGACGAGTCAGAAATCTATATAAAATCTAAAAAGTACGAAGAACTAAGAAGGAAAGCTGTAAAATAATCTAAAAAAATTACACATTTTGTTTAGATAGCTCTAGATGGTTCTCAAATTTTTAAACAGTAATTTTTAATCGTCGGATATTTTAAAATAAGTTTAAAAGATCCTTATAATACTTTTTAAAAATTTATTCTAAATAATTATGTTACATTTTAAATTATAAAAAACATTTCTAATTTAAGATGTGGTACATTTATTTTTAAAAATTTAAAATTATTCAAAAGAAATATTATTCTAAAGGTTCCACGACTAAAATTGGACACACCTTCGAAACTCAAAAACAAAATATATTCATTTAGAATACAAATGTACATAGAAAAAATAACTCATAAACCAAATATTCATATTCCTCCAAACTCGAGGACTAAAAAGATAATTTAACAAAATAATTTTTTATTTTATTTTAGGTAAACATATTTATATAGTACAAATTTCCCAAATACACTTTGATCAATAGCCAACAGCCAATATTACCTAAATGGGCCTTGGTCATGGTTTATATCATCATGAATGAAGTTAAATCTACATCTACAACTATGATTTTTGGAACGTTTAGATGTTTACATTTGTCCCATCATTCTCAAACAATGGCCAAACTTTTTTATTTTTACCTAAATTATGATATTAAGTTAACTAATAATGGTTTTCTTAGTGAAAAAAATTAATAGGACTTGAAAATTCATATTTAATTATCAACAAGCCTACCTCGACTCTAAACTATATTAACTAAGAGAAATTGAGGTATGAATTCTCACGACATGTTATTGAACTAAAAAAAACTATAATTGTTATTAGTCTTCTTATTTCAACAATTGCAAAATGGAAACTAAACCGTTAAATTTTGTGTTGATAATCAGTGTCTTTGTCACTTGAATTACTAATTAAAGTTACAATATTCATTAGGATCACTAATAGAAGATTATTGTCGACTAAGATAAGTATCGTATTCCTTTTAAATACAAATAAATTGATGATATGACTAATTTAATCATTTTTTAAAAGGTAGGAATGTAGCTAAGAGAAAAAGGGGACGAATCGGAAGGGTTTAATGTTTCTTAAAACTAGAGTAGGAGATGATCAAGCAGTGGGAAGATTTTTTTTTCTTTTGAAAGGCAACGACCAAATAGAAAATAAAATAGAGGACGCATTATTTAATTTAATTCTAAAAGAAATTAAAAGAAGGAAAACTTTCCCAAATATAACAAATTATTATAATATTTACGACCGCTAATAAAGTCGATAGTTAGTCATTTTTTAAATATTTCATTTTTCATCTTTTTCTCCTCATCTTGCTCATGTACTCTTCTTTTTTGGCTTCGATTTCTTCCATTTTTTTTTAGATTTGAGTAACCAAATATATTTATTTCTATAGTCTTTCTTGTTTTTCTATCTTTTAGGTGCATGTATGTTTTTTTTTTCATTCACTGCATGCATTCGTCCTTTTCTTTTCAATATAAAGAATATTGAAAAAGAATCATTTATACCAAATTTTGAAGAAAAAAAAACCGTTGATCGTCTAGTGAAATCTAAACGATCATGTAACCTAATTAATTAAATGTAATAAAATTAAATGACAAAATTAAAAAAACAAATCTAAACGATCATATACAAATCACGTTAACAAATATATTAAACAGATTGTTGACGGGACATGGGTGTACGTACTTTTTCTTTTTTCGGAATTGTTTTATAAAATGTAAATACTTTGCCGTTTTTTTTATATTTTTGAGAAGACCCTAAAAAATCTCCGACTTTTATGGATTATTGCAATGAATCTATATATATATATATATATGGATTTAATTAATGTCCAAAAGAATTGAAAATTAAAGAGTTGGAGATGGGGGGTAAATGTGGAAAATGAAAAGGAGTTGGTTTGAATTCTGTTTCATATGTGATGATACATAACGACGTGGCATTTACTTTATTTCCTCAAATTAGTTTATTATTTTCACTAACATCCCAATTTTAGTCTTCCCCAATTAATTCTACGGATGAGTTTATTATCACTTTTCGTTTCAAAATCCAGAATTTCTTTTCTTTTTTTTTTTTTTTTTTTATTTCTTTGATATGCAATTTTAAAACAAAAATATTAGACTTACTATTTTATGTTTGGGGATGTCTTTAATTAAATTGCATATCTACAAATTCACTTCAAATTTAAACCATTCTCTTTCGAATTTTCTTTCAAAATTTACAAACGGCAAAACTAATTATAGTAATCCACTATTACTCAGTAATTTATAAATTTATTTTTTGTTAATTTTTTCTTTTGCAAATTATTATTTTGTAATAGGAAAATTGTCTAAAATATTTGCATTTTAGTGGTTTTTTCTGTGAACTTTCTTTTTAATTTTTTTGAAAATATCTCTTATCATAAGTGATATAAAAGTAATACTATAATTAAAAAAAAAAGGAATTTTTTTAATATAGTCAACTCATATAATAGACCTAAAAGAAGGCATATATAATAGACAAAATAATTAGATGACTCAGTGATCTAATTAAATGAGATTCATTAACTTAATGATCTATTTATGAATGAGAATATATCGAGAGAATCGTAAATATAACAATACGTTGATTTTAAATAAATATAATAAAAATAATTTACAGATATAATAAAATTTAGTTTTTATCTTTTAAGTTTATCTTTGTATAGATCATATCAATAGAAATCTACCGTATATAATATTATTAGTAAGAGTATATAGTAATTACTTTATTTGGATTTCTTTTAAATTTTACAAATTGGTATAATATATTTGATTATTATTCCTTAAAAATACAATACTTTTGAATTACACCATTCTCGTTTCAAATTAGATGTAAGAATAACAATGCAATTACCCCTACACTTTACAAATTTTGATAATAAAAAATAAAAATAAAAATAAAAACTAGGTTAATTGTTATCCCTTAAAAGTGCTCCAATAATGGTTAATTATCTCAATTTTATAGAAAGGTTTGAAAAAAGAAATTACATTTTCAAATATAGAAAAATATTGAATCTATATATAAAATATAGCAAAATCATCTAACTTTCTTTTAAGCTTTTTTAGCTATATTTCGTAAATAATTTCAATTCATTTTTATTCGTAATAAATTTTTTTTTAAAAATTATAATTATTAAAAATCTAAATTGAAAGTTAAATAATCATTTCACCGCTTTAAAAATGAAATTAATTAATATTTTTTATAATTAATATTATATCTACATTAGTGAATATATTTTGTCCATTTTCTATAGTATAATAATACTAATATAAGTCGTTTTAATGTTAATATTAAATGATACGTCACTTTTAAATATAACAAAATAATTAAATTTTATTTTTCTAGTAATAACAAAACATTTGATAAAATATTTAGATTGGATGGAAAAATCAAGTAATTAATTTTATATGATTTTATTCTATGCAGCGTAAATAATTTGTTAATTTTATATTTTTGAAAAAATTATTCGACATTAAGTTTTGCTATATTTTGTAAACATTTTGTTTGATTTATATTAATTGGTAAAAGGTAAAGTTTTGCTATTTTGTAAATATTTTCACAAATTTTATCATTTACGATAATTGTTTTGAGAAAAAGTATATATGTTTTGGAGGATTTTATTAAAATTTAAATAAAATTATTTGGCGAAAAAAGAAAATCTAATTTTGCAAAAGAGAATGGGAAGGGAAATAATGTAATTAAAAAAAGAAAGAGAGGGTAAAAAGGGAAAAATAGAATCTCAACAAACATGAAATCCATGCACGATATTTCAGTGAAGAGGCGGAGAGAGAAATCAGTTGTAGAGAGAAAGAGAAAGTTCAATAATAAAATTCAAAATCCAAAATTAAAAGAAATTAATCTCAGGTATTGACGCGAGAGATCAGATTGTGCTTAAATATCTCAACCGTCACATAAAATTCTAAACTATATTTCACAAAACTTTTCTCACTAATTCATTTTCTTCTTCTTCTTCTTCTTCTTCTTCTTCGTATTCTCTTCTTCACAACTTCTCCCAAAATGTTGAGCGCTTTCGAAATTCGTAACATCGTCGGAATCATCGGTATAATATTAATTTCTTCATATTCATTTTTTCTCTCTCTTAAACTCATTTTCTTAATTTCTTTCGTCTTCAACTCCTTTAGTCTTCCTCTGTTTTTCCCCCAATTTCTTGATGTTTTGAGTTTGAATTATATTTGCAGGAAATGTCATTTCATTTGGTCTCTTTTTATCGCCGGTGTAAGTAAATTTCATTATTATTGTTCATATACTTTCTTCAATAATATCACGGTTTCTTTGATTATAATGTTTTAGTTTAAGTTATTCTAGTTTGTTTTTGTTTTTCTGTGGCTGATTATTAATTTTGATTCTTTATAAAAAAAATCGAGTTACTTCTTAAAAGTTTAAAATTAGCAATTTCGGTTGTTTATACTTTCTTGAATATTAGCATGGAATTCTTGATCATTATCATTGTTAATTTTGATGTCCTGTATAATTTGGTGATATTAATTGTGAATATATCGTAACTGAAAAACAAGTTCTAGCAAATATTTTAGTTATTCGATAGTTTAGTTCAATATTTTGAGTTGATTGAGGATTGAATTTTTATAACGAGGATGTATAAGAAAATGTATTGAAATTGTGAGAGGAAGGAAAATGTGAATATATTGAATGTGTTAATATTAAGTATATATATGTGTGTGGTGACTGGTGCAGGCCAACATTTTATAAAATCTATAAGAGCAAATCGGTGGAGGAGTTCAAGCCAGATCCTTATATTGCAACAGTAATGAACTGTATGTTTTGGGTTTTCTATGGAACTGTTCATCCAGACAGCACTTTGATTATCACCATTAATGGCGTTGGTCTCGCCATTGAGCTTTTTTATTTGGCTATCTTCTGTTGGTATGCTGAATCCAAATCCCGGGTTCGTAATAATGACCCTAAATCTAAACTCAATTACACTTATTCTCATGTATCCCTTCCAACGAATCAAAATTTACTTAATATATGAAAGATATGTGTACTTGAAATGAACTAAGTTACATATATTTTCCCTATGTTTATGTTAATTTGTTTTTATTTCTTATATAATTTCAGAAAAAAGTTGGAATTTGCCTTGCGATTGAAGTTCTTTTCCTGGGGCTTGTTGCTCTAATAACTCTGTTAACATTACATGGAACCAAGAAAAGATCATTGTTGGTTGGAATAATATGCGACATTTTCAATGTTATAATGTACGCTTCTCCTCTAACAATCATGGTAAGTAATTAAAAAAAATTTATCTTCATCATAATATTTCTATTTATATGTATTATATAAGAAAAATAATTGATTATTCTATTTCTTTCCATATATATATATATAGGCAAAGGTGATAAGGACAAAGAGTGTTAAGTATATGCCATTTACACTCTCATTAGCCAACTTCCTCAATGGGGTTGCATTTGGACTGCTTATGCTCTCATCATATTTGATATCTTTGTCTTGGTACGTTTTGTTATTAATTATATATATATATATTTCATTATTCCAATCATTAAATAACAATAATTTTGCAACCATGTTAATTAACTTTTTTTCCCCCTTTAGCTAGCTTTATAAAGAAAAAATTTTAGTTTGAACAAAATTATGAAAAAATTCTCTTTTAGTAATTTCTTTTTGTATATGGATAATAATTAAATTAAAACCCCCCAGTTTAATTAGTGATTAATTTTTTTGTTTTGTGGAATAAATTTGTAGGTTAGCAATGGTCTTGGGGCAATTTCAGGTCTTCTTCAACTCATTCTCTATGGGTATTACTCAGTTTTCCATCCAAATAAGGAAGACAGTGATTCTAAAACAAGTGAAGTTCAGCTCTCCGCCACTGCATAAACACCAACAAAACTCCATTCATCAAAACAAAGTGAGTCCTCCTCCCAAAATAATTATTGAAAAAAAGAAAGTACACTTGAATTCATCCGAGCATTAGTCAATTTTAGGATTAACCTTATAAATTATATTATATTTGTGTTATTGGATTCTTGCTATTTTTAGGTCACTTATATATGGAATGGAAGCAAGGGTTTGTGTGGAGCTGAGGAAGAGATTTGGAGAAAGAATTGAATTGCATTGACAGTAGTTTTGAAGTTCATTTTCATAGCTCTTAATTGAGATAGGAGATTTGATTGGATATTTTATATTAGCCAGAAGGATTTTTTTTTTTTTTTGAGTAGTAGTAATATTGAATTTTGGTTATATGTTCTAAGTCTTTAGCATCCTTTTAACATAGTATCTCTCTATCTTGAAGTTTTTAGGAAGAAATTATAGCTTTAATTTTTTTTTTGTGAGATAGAAATTATATAGCACTATTGAAGTCTTATGTTGAAGGAAAACAAAGATAATGAGATTAAACTATATTGAATATATATATATATATATATATATATATATATATATATATATGCATGAACTCTACAATTTTTGTGATAGAAGTGAGTCACATACGTACACACTATGATATATATTTTAGATATGTTAAAAAAAATAATTAGGTTCTATTTTTGATCTATTTGAAGTAATTTTTGGAGTCCAGATTTAGTAGATTTATCAATTATTAAGATCATAATAAAATTAGAGATATTACAAATTTAATTAATTTGTTGAACCAAATTAAACCAACCCAATATATAATCTAACTAAATAAGTGTTGTTTACCCGATATTTACTTAACCAACTTTGGGTTAGGTAACATTATTTGTTGCCTTTATATATATATATATATATATATATATATATATATATATATATATATATATATATATATATGTATGTATGTATGTATGTATAATATTTTGCTTGTTTTTTAACACATAATTTTTGAAATTTTATGAGTATTTACCTAATAAAATTATGAGGTAGATAGATCTCCTACTAAATAAACAAACTCTGATTTGAAAAAAATGATTGGGAGTGATTTTAGGAAAATCCCTAGTCACTTTAACAAGTTGATTTTAAGTTGATAGGGTTCATTAGAAATAGAAAAAAAAATAATAATAACTATTTGTTGTAAAAATGAGGCAACGAGGGAGATATTAAAATAAAGAAATTATAAAAATTAAAAAATTTAAAAAAATCACTTTCTCCAAATACATTTGGGGAGTTGGAGGTAAAAGGGAGTGACACATTATAGAAAATCTATATTAATAATATTCACAACAGTATCTTATTTATTTTATTAAAATATTGTTGGTATTTTAAATTATTTAATTAGAAACAAAAAAATATATACACCTTTTAAAATAATTTGATGAATTTAAACTTATTTGGGAATATAATAATTCAAAATCACTTTTCATACGAAAACTATTTTAAAGAAATTTAAACCAAACATAAATATGATTTATAAAAATCAATTTCACCAAATGAATTGCATCTAAATCTCACAATTCACTCGCCTAACACTAATTAAGTTTCTATTCTAATTAAGCTCGCTGTTTGCGTTTGAGACTGATAATGATTTTGCCATCGATGAATCTAACACTCAATGACTAAAATGCAAAAGTGCAATAATAAATTTATTCATGACCACAAATCTAACCTTTAGAAAACATAGGGACTTGTACAATGATAGCCAAAAAGAAAGCGTTGAAAAAACTATAAATAAGTAAAGTGATAGCTAAACTACACTGCCACTCATTGTCTGACACCACATCTACCAAATTTCACAAATTTTAGGCCTCAAGCTTCTTTTGCTCTTTCCAATTCATAACTTCTTTGATCAAGTTGTCATTTTGTTAGAGTTAACCTTGTTGAATTGTGGTGAGGCATAATGATTGGTTGATTGCTTTTCCTAACCTCAAACAACTAGAGTTTTTTTCTTTAATTTATATAATAATCCAATTGGACGCTACAATATTGACAGACAGACATACATATATAATGATATTTCGAAAAGTTGTGATGATGTTCACTTTTCATGAAAATGGTGCTCTATAACTCTTGTCGAGTTAGCAATGATCCAATATATTGGTAATTCTATAATTTTCACATTTTCTTTTTTGGTTAATGCAATTGAGCTCCACTTTGGCCTATTTAACACCATTTGACTCTAACATCTAACTCTATCTCTTAAATGCTCTAAACCTACAAAATCAATAAATATATTCATAAAATCTAAAAACGATCTTAAGCTAAGCAAAGTAAATTAACACATTTTCAATGTTATTAATTAGTACAGCTTATAAATAAAAGGAGCATATAAAAAAGTTGTCCGATTTAAAGCAAAGAGCGAGAATAGTTCTGAAAAAGCTTTAATTTAGTAGTAGACTAAAGAGAAGCTAAAGAGATGATTTCTTCCCATATACTTCGAGTTATACTTTGAAATTATTATAAAAACCGTTGCTCCCTCATATATGGTGTTGACATAAATAGAATTGTGTGTTAAAATAAAATACTTTAAATCTATATAATAGATTAACCCAAGATCATTCCGACCAAATTGACAAAATAAGTTACATACCAGATTCTATTGTCAAGAATAAACTATATACCAGATTTCATCTCCTTCAATTGATGATGGCTATAAACTAATGGTAAAATGACTATTATCTTCCTTAACCAAAACCTTGTCCTTAGTGAGAGCTTTTTCTTGATGGGATAAAAGGCTTATTATTTTAGTATATTAGGGACCATAGCCCTAAGGTTTTTTATATACTAGTTAATTAGAATCCTCATTAAATCCTAATAATACTTCTACCCATTTAGTCCATACTAAATTAAGAATTCCAAATCTTAATTAAATAGATCACATAATAGGTCCAATTAAATAAAATTACCTAATGTGATAAATTATTAATTTACATACATAGTCCACACTTTAATTATACGTATGTCTAACATGGTGGTGATATGATCCTCCCATAAGTGAGGAAATTCTTGCTTCATCCTTGAAGAGTTTGTTGTTTCACGCTAACTAAATGAACTATGGTGGAAACAGTTTGGTTTGATTTGATCCAATTTGGTAATCAAATCGAACAGAATAAAAAATTTTATATGTAAAACCAAACCACATTGATTTATTATTCGGTTTTAAATTCAATTTTTTTGTTTTCTAAATTAAAAATAGCGTAGTTTTAAATTCGATTATACTCTTTTTGGTTTTACACTTTCTTAATATATAAATATGTAAATATATAAATATACAAATAGTTTTTTATTTGAAAAAAAGGGTAAAATTACAAAAAAAATTGATGCAACAAAAAGTTAAACCGATCAATTGGCAAACCTCATGGTGTAGACCGTAGGGTTCCTTTAGAATCTTGGACTCCTCAAGGGTTGAATTTGTGTAATATAATTAAATCGATATTATTACCACACCCTAATTATAATTAATCAATATCTAAATTAGTTTTATTTCTTAAACAACAAAAACTACCCTAAAATAAATAGTAATAATGTAATATCATCATGTTACACTGATTTATAATTAAGTTTATTTGGAAAGAAAATAACAATAATGTCCTTGTGCCAAATTTCTTTATTCCATATGCATATTAGTCTGTAAAGGTTTAAAAGGAGAATAATGGAAACAAAAAGTTAGTGAAATCCAGCTCTTTCACCCACCAAAAGCTACTCTTAATTAATGAGTTGCATTAAATAAATAAACATATGGTTCAAAATTGTATAATTATAATATGAACAACTTGAATTTAATTATGCTCAAAGTTACAAAAGTATATTGTAACAATGGCAAAGAATGGAATAATGTTATAAAAATAATAATAATAATAATAATGTTGACTAATAATATGCCAAAGTTCTTCGTTTTCTCAACTATGATCATGACATTGTTAGGTGAAGTTCTTTTAAGCCTGGCCCAATTCTTTTTCCTCTTCTTCTTCTTCTTCTTCTTCTTCTTCTTCTTCTTCTTCTCTTTTTTCCTTTTAAAGGAGAATGGATTTCCTATATCTATTTTGAAATGTGGACTTACCATTGTTAGTTTTCAATATAATCAAATGGTTGATTAATTGAATACGAGGTTTCGTATTCAAATTTCGCAATTTCCAACTTAATCAACTAGTCCATGCATTAATTTATATAGTAAAGTGGGGTATGAAAAATTAAAAATCTATTTAGTAGAAAATTCAGATTCTATTTTATGTTTTCAAATTCATTGAATTTAGTAAATATGTGTTTCCTTGAATTTTGTGATTCACCGTTGTGTAAATTTTGAAAACTACTTTTTTTTTTTTTAATATTTTTATTGTATCCAAAAATTTAAATTTTATATTTTAAAAACTAGAATTATTTAGAAATACAACGTGTCATGTATAAATTCAGTTCATTTTTTTTAATAAATATGTATTATGTAATGTGTTATAAATTATATAATAAGACTGTAATAATTATATAAATTTTAGGTTAAACTACAAATTTGATCCATGTTGTTTTAAAATGATAGAATTTAGTCTACAATATGGTTTATAACTAGAATTTAATTCTTTTGCTTTGATAAAATCATAGAAAATAGTCTCACTCATAGAGACTATTTATGGAGGGTTGTTAAAAAGGAAATACTATATATGAATTTTTATCAAATTATAGACTAAACTCTAACATTCTCCAAACAATAGGGACTAAAATTGCAAATTAACCAATTAGTGGATAAGTGCGACTAGTTTTTGATTTATAAATATATAGTATGAAAGCCATTTAAATATTTTTTTTAAAACTAAAATTCAATTTCTAAATTTGTCACCATACATATATCTAAAAACATAAAATAAAACAACTCTATTTTCGTTAAATACCTTTATTTTCAAATTTTTGATTTCAAATTCTCTACCAAACATAAGTCTACTTTAAAAAAATGTTTTGAAAAAATTTACTCTAATATCTAAGATTGTCAAAATCATATCAAAATCTACTCTAAACTTACAATTTCATCAAATTATAAGCATGGTGAGAGTGTTAAAAGAGGTGTAACTTAGTTGAAATGTACTTTTGTGTTTCACCCACGGATCCCTTAATCTCTAGTATTTTTCAAGGAAACAATTTCATCAAATTACGACCTCCGTTTTGTGACTTTTATAAAAAATATTTAATATATATTTTTTATGTAGAATTTTATAAAAATTAGTGAAAATTGGAATGTAGATAAAAATTACTATACTTATTTAAGGTTAGTATCTAACGTGATGATATTAATACAATTAGATTATTAGAGGTATTAATTAATTGCAATTTGTCCAATTAATATTTTTGGAAAAAATAAATCAAACTTAGGTGTAGAATGACAATATTAGTATGTTTTTGTTTCTATTGTATTTTATAAATAGGTAGATTCCACTTGACATTTTTAAAGAATAAAAAAGAATTTTATATGTCCTTTTTCAACTTTATATATATATATATATATACTTACATATTCTTCATTTTCTTCTAATTGAAATTCTCTTTCTCACATGTGAAATTCTTTTTAAGACAATGGGGATTTGAATAAAATTTTGAAATATGATTGAGACTTTTAATGATTCATTTGCCAAATATTCCCCATAGGGCCCTTTTCTTATATTCTTTATGTGTTAAAATAATAGTATTAATAATAATAACCCAATATAGTATTTATTTTAGTAACTCAAATACTTTTCTTCAAATAATAGACCAATTATGTCACTAAAATTTATGGGCAGATACATTGGTTTTTATAAAGTATATGTAACTTTTTTTATAAATAGAAATGTATATACTTTTTTCTTCTCATTTTTATTTTTATTTTCAAATAATTATGTAATTACATCTCTTATCAATAACTAATCACATGTGGGAAATCCTCCATATATTTTTATTTATATAAAATGAAAAGTTATAATTATTCTATTATTTTTATTATTTTAAGTATCATAGAGTATGGCAATTGAGATATCATGCTTTTCCCAATAATATTATTAATAATAATAATAGTAATTGTATTCATTGAACTATTATCTTGTTTCTAAAGTGATTATAAAATTAAAATTACTTTTTTTTTTTTGCTTTTGCTAAATAATTCACAGAAAATTTTGCTAAAAAGAATCGCATATTTTTCTTGAAAAAAGAAAAGATATTGAATTTTATGGTCTAGTCTCATGAATAAAAAGATGTTTAATTATTTAAGTAAAAAAAATTCATATGGGTATCTATCAAAATATTTTATTTTGGACATTTAAAGTATCAACTTTATTTAACAAAAATAAAAAGTTGTTTTTAACCCCCCCCCCCCCCCCAAAAAAAAAAAAAAAAAAAGTCATAGTGATATTTTTGAAAGGTTTTATTTTCAACTTTCAAAATATGAAGCTTACTTGTTCAGTTTGTTTTATTTAGATTCATAAAATTTAAACTGCTATTTTAACTTGAATTAAATAATTTTCAATTAATTATTTAATGTAATTCTGCATTTTAACATTTAAATTTATAAAATTTAATACATATTTTCAAGATTTAGAGTTCGTGTAAAAAATTTAAAAAGAAAAATAATAAAAATAAATATACCTCAATGTTAGTTCAACTCCATGATTATATTGAATAATCTAAAAATATAAAGCATATTCTAAATTTCAAACAAAAACGACTCTAGAATTTTAAAATAAAATGAATCTAAAATGAAACAACATCATAAATTTAAGAAATGCATCTATGCTTTTAATTATTTATTTATAAATTTAAGAAAATACCCAATAAAATATTAACAAAAATTATATATATAAAAAAAGTTAAATATGTAAAATCAGTCACAGACTTTTGAAAAATTATACCTAGATTTTATTCTTAATTCAGCACTATAAAAAATTCATTTCCAATAATCTTTATCCTGCAATATCTTGTTTTTTTCTTTCCAAACTACTTTATTCCATAAAGAGAAAATGCTAAATTTTGTTAATATTGAAAAAAAGGAGATGTTATTAATTTATTGATGAATATTTAAATATGAAGATGTGAATATTATTTTGATAACAAGTGAACATTTGAATAATAGCACATGCCACTTAAAACTTTGGTTCACACCCTATCCAACAAGTTACCTCTAATTTAACATATTAATCACTTTTTCTCTTTTTTTTTTTCTTTGTTCTTTTCTTTTAAATGATTCATCATCTTCCTCGAACCTTCAACTCTAAATTAAAGTTAAAATGCTTTACATATATAATATAAATGACAATGTAAAATTTGGCAGATTTAATAAACTTTCTCGATAGAAAAAAAATGTTAAACATTAAGAATACAAATCATCTATCCAAGACTCTCAAGGTGTGATATCGGTTCGTGACTTATCGTCAAATATGAAACTTATTATGTTATGGATGTCAAAGAAGGTGAGGCTAAATCACACAACTCCTATCTCATACTAATTTTCAAGATTTTTTTTTTACTTCCTTGTGTAAAACACCGGCCGTTGCATCGTCATATATCCAACAACGCTCTAAAAATGTAAACATACCAAAAGTATACTAGAGTTCAATCAGTTGTAATCATAGTATGGTAAAAAAACATGAATCTTCCAAGTAGTAACACAAGCCAGGTTTAATATATATATGTGTGTGTGGGTCAACTTTCATGTGACATATCCATCCAATATGTTAGCAAAAAACAACACCCCTTAATCAACGACAACTCATAAAGCTACTTACACAAACCCTAAATCAACAAAATTTAATATATATATAATACATGACCTTATTATATAAAGCTGACAACTTCAAAAAGTGAAAGTCAGAAATAAATAAATAGATAAGTAAATAAAATAAAAATCGTTTAAAACCCTCACGGGACCAACTTTACATATTTATCCATTAATCCATTACTTGTCGACATATTCTTCATAACATGTGCATCAAGAAATTAAAAAATATAATGTCCATTTTGGTGTATAAAAAGGCCAATTTTGAAGCTGTTTTTCTCATCTTGTTTTGTTCCATGCATTATTTAACACTTTAGAATTTTGGTTGGAATAGGGAGACAAAAATCAAGGTGAGGTAAACTCCAAAGGGACACTAAAATTTTCAAAGTCCAACTTGGAATCAATCTGACAATAAAATTCCTTTCTCCAAATTCAATCAAACATATATTCCAAATTAAACCAGGAATCATTCTGACAAATCAATTTCTACTCCCCAATCACTTCTACTCATCTCTCTTCTTCATTAACTACCAAACAAACAAACCCCTTTTCTTGATCTCTCCATTTTTATGGCTATTTATCTTTAATTTCTTCTTTCTTTTATGAGAGATTATATTAGTTTCTTCCGCCTTCTCATTTAGTTGTCCTGTTATTGTGTTTCCCTTCATTGGATATTGAAGAAATGGTGAGCGCGGATCTTGCTCGGTTTATCGTTGGCGTTATCGGTAACTATTGCTTATCTTATTGAATTATTAAGTGTGTTCTTTAAATATAATCTATCATTCTACTTATTAATTTCTTAAAAGAATTTAAATTTAGTTTCTATACTTTCAATTAATCATTTAACGTTAGTTTGATTTAACGTTAGTTTGAAGTTAGTAACTTTTATTCAAGTTGATAAAATAATAAACCGCAATGAACAAAAGATGTTTAACAACGGTGGAGTAAAATTACAATAAATTATATTAAATTTAATGTATTAAAAGTACCAAAATTAAACTTATAATGAACCACAAAGTTCTAATCTTGTATATGATCACATATATTTTAGAAAAGTACGATCTCTGTTAATCTAAGTCATCGAACTTCCCATGCTATATTTAAAATTTTAAATACATTATAAATTTGTCCAAAAATGGTGGTCGAACTATTCAACCTTAACCATAATAACAATAATAGAAAATAAACATACTATCCACAAAATCTTAACCTTTAGAAAAAAACATCTAATAAACTTTTGATAATGGTGCGTAATATATAAAACTTAAAGTTAAATATATAAATTTGGAGCAACTACTAAACAAAAAAAAAAAAAAAAATGAAAACTAAAATTTTAAAGCTCTCAGAGGTCGTTGTGTGTGTGTGTGTTTTTTTTTTTTTAATAAGATTTATTATAATGGATATTTGTATGTTTTGAATGATTTTTTAAATGTTTAAAAAAGTGTTTATAAACAATTTCAAATTTTAAAGGTAGTGCAACGATAGGAGGGGCATGCCAGAAAGACATTGATTGTTGGGTTGAAAATAATAAATACATGCACCTAGAAAATTAATCCAAACAAATTCAATTTTTTTTTTATTTGATTAAAATTATAAAATAATTATATTATATTATATGTATATATATATATAGATAAAGAACCTACTCATTATTTTGAAGATTAGTGAATAAAACAAGAAAATTGTTTGCTTGAATTAATTATTATGGTCTCTAAATGAATGCTGAAATTGAAAAAATGTGTAGGGAATGTGATCTCCTTCGGCCTCTTTCTGTCACCAGTGTAAGCTCGCGATCTGTTCTTGAATTATTCGTAATTAATTAAAGTGTGTGTATTATTTTTATAAATGAAAATGAAAAATATGAAGATTATTGTTATATGGTGCAGACCAACATTTTACGAAATAATAAAGAAGAAATCAGTGGAAGAATTCAAGCCAGATCCTTATATTGCAACGGCGTTGAATTGTATGTTTTGGGTGTTCTATGGAATGCCTTTTGTTCATCCAGACAGCTTTTTGGTCATCACCATCAACTCCGTTGGACTTCTTCTTGAGATCATTTATTTGACCATCTTCTTCCTCTATGCTGATTATAGAGGCCGGGTACATACAATCATAATTATATTTTCCATTCTTTTCTTTACATATAAATTAATTTCTTTTTCATTATTTTTTTCGTTTTTATTTTTATTATTTTCTTCCCTTTACCTAATTATTTAACTACCTACAATTATAACTTAATCCCACAAAAAAAAAAAAATAAATAAATTACAAACCTTTAACATATATTTATACAAGTGTGTAGATGACTTGAGAGGAAAAACCTAGCTATATGGAAAGAAGAAAAAAGAGCCCATAAGAAGGGGAAATAATAAAAGACCATAAATTTGTATATATATATATATATATATATATTTTTCTAACGGTAATGAATGAGAGAATCAATGAAGAGATTGATTGCTTTCATTTTTTGTGGTTATGATTTGTTGCTCTTGTAAAGGACAATAAATTAATATTGTTTTCTCCATATTTGTGGCAATCAAGGAGGATTCTTTTCATGGGAATCAATGAAGTTTGGACTCATATGTCGTAATAGTTATGTTCTTTTACACTACTAACCTAAGAAACTTTTTGCCAACTATTCAGACTATATAATAACCTGCCTATTTCTTTTTTAACACTTTACCAATTATCTTTTAACGATTTTGAAAACTTAAAAAAAAATGACAAATAATAATAATAAAAAAAAAAAGAATAAAGAATAAAATAGAAATAAAAAAGAGAATGTGCTAGAAATTTCCTTTTATTTATCTATTTTTTTTTATTTCTAAAGGCTATGAAGTTATTTCATAAATTAACAAAGCTAAGGTTCCTTCAACTACTGTGAATAGCAAGTTTGTAAAGCAAGGTAAATTCAATCTTACCAAATAAAGGGTGAATGAATCAAAATATATAAAAAATACCTATATTGGAACAAATTTTACCATCCAACAATAAATAATTATAGATTGCGTGATAGACTCTAATCTGTCATGTTTATAAATATTTTAAAACGATTTTGTTATTTAAGTCAATTTTTTTATTATTATTTTTATTAGATTTTCTTTGTCTTATATTTTATTTTATAAATTGAAAAAATCTCTAACAATTGTTTTTGTTTTTGTTTTTGTTTTTTAATCTTATTTTCAGACAAAAGTGTGCATCTCTCTTCTAATTGAACTCATATTGGTCTCCATTGTAATTCACATAACCATATTAGCTTTGCGAGGAACAAAGAATAGATCATTGATGGTTGGAATTATTTGCGACATTTTCAACATCTTGATGTATGTCTCTCCTCTAACCATCATGGTAAGTTCAATTTCTAATTTACTTCTTATTATTGAGATATTTATATCAAAAAAATAAATAAATTAAAACCCTTATTTTATGTTACTTATGATTAAGACACAAAACTCAACTAATATATAATATATGTTAGTGACTAAAAGGTTTGTAGTTGAATTCTTTCAATTTCTATTGTATATTAAAAAAAAAAAAAAAAAAGAGGATAAATAATGGTATAAAGAATTAAACTATTTAAATATCATTTTTTAAGATTAAGCTAACCATAATTTGGTTTTCCTAAACTTTTAAAATTAAAACTTTAGTCACTAAGGTTTTATTTCATAACAACTTATTTTTTTGTTTTCTAAGAAAAACAAGCCTCTAAACTTTATTTTCACCTATAAATTTTTATGTTATTTTGTCTATTTTCTACCAATGTCATTAAAAATTAAAAATCAAGCTAAGTTTTGAAACTTAAAAAGTAATTTTTGAAGTCTTGTTGATTTTAGATTTTGACTAGAGATTCAAATGTTTTAAATAAAAAAAATTAAAACAAAATAGTTTACCAAACATCAAATGAAATTCATGAACCCTAGCTACTTAAACGAACTTGAAAATTTTGGGTTCCATTGAAGACGAAACTCAAATTTATACCTAATAGATTGAACCACTAGTTTAAATTTTTTGGATTTATTAACACAATTTTTTTGAACAAAGATCTAGAGATATTGGATCAGGCTAGCACAATTTGATGAATGAAAAATGAATATTAGCCTTCTTTTGTTCGAGTCTAACACAATGCTAACAAAAAACAAATTGAACCTCTACCTTTCAATATATTCTTTATATCAATTGAACTACAACCATTTTGATCTATTTTTTATTTCAACAGAAAAAGGTGATAAAGACTAGAAGTGTGAAGTATATGCCATTTACCCTTTCATTGGCTAGCTTCTTCAATGGTTGCATTTGGATGTCTTATGCTCTCATCAAATTTGATATCTACATATTGGTATGTACTTTAAACTTTCTAATGCTAACACTTGATATGATAAAGAAAATAAAATATTTTGAACTACGAGTTTATTATCAAAGATTAATTTAATTTGAATATCCTAAATATTATTTAGGAGATACATTATCTATCTTATATTAATTATAAATTATCATGGAAATTATGTTGATTAAATATATTAAAAATGGCTACAATATAGTAGGAATATTTAATATCTTTCAACTTTTTTAGATCTACTCTACAAAATTGAAAGTTAGGATAAAAATCCAAAGTTTTGGATAAGTTCAAATTAAGACTCCTATTAGACAAAAAGATGAAGTTTGAGAGTTTCGATATTTGCAGTAACATTTGTTCTTGTTTATGAAAATCTGTGCAGATTTGCAATGCAATTGGAGTAATTTCAGGCCTCCTTCAACTATTTATATATGCATATTACTACTTAACAGGTTCAAAAGTGGAAGAAATTATAGAGAAGAAGGAGCCAAATAAATTAGAACAAAATAAGGTTCAACTGTCCGTCATAGAAGGACCATGCAAAGTCTAGAAACTGTTTCTTTCTTAATTTTTTTTTTTTGGTAATTTAGAAAGTTTAATTTGGGCTAAGTGAGCCCTTAATTATTTAGCTTTTATGTGTTTGTATTAATCAAAAGCAAACAATCATTATTGTTTTTGGAATTTTAATTTTGTTTAAATAAATTTGTCACATCTCAAATTTATCTCAATTTTTATGTTTATTATAAAAACAAATATTTTTAAATATACTAAAATAAACCAATATAATATAATATTATATTTATTATACTCAATCAAAAGGAAAATAAGGTGCTTTTAGATGTACCCTAAGTTAATTTGACCTTTTTAGTTGACTTAAAAAAAAAAGTAAGAGTAATATAAGGTATTGAATTTTAATCGAATTTTATTGATTAATAATGTGTGTATATACAAGTACTCATTTATAATAGGGTGAGAATAACCGAATACTACAAGAACTCCTACGTACAATGAAAGGATTAAATTAAAAGTACAAATCTAAACAAACTTTGAACAATATTTGGTGGAAGAACTGAAATGAACCAAGTAAATCTAATACTACTTTTCAATTTAATCTACAAGAAGAAAAGGGAGGAGTTTAAGAGGGAAAAAGAAGAAAAAAGATGTAAATAAAGTAGATAAAAAATAATATAAAATAGTATAACTTCAGAATAAAGTGTCCTTTTGATACTTTAGGAACAATTAATTAATTTATAAGGAAAACTAGGACAGAAGTTGACATAAAAAAAGAGTTCATAAATAATTAAATAAAAAAAATGAAATCAAGCATTTAATTTACTCCCAAAGTCTTTGGGAGAGAATCAAAATTTAATGGATCAATTTCACAAATCCATAATTCTTCTTGTTGATCTTGATTTAGTTTATCATACACAGCTTCAAACCGCTCGGCCTTGGAGTCGGTACAAAATTAAAGCCCTTCTAGAAATAAGAAACAACATCTTTTCATCTTCAAAAACTTTGATGAGTTGGAAATGATATCTAATATGGTGTAAACCATAGTAATCACGATCTCTTATATAACAAAGCACCCCTGTCGACGAAGTACCTGTGATGTGTTGCATAATAAAACAAATTCTTGTTCTAATAATTTAACCCATAAATAATCTTCTTCCATCAGCTTCCACACATGAACCCTACCAGTGCCATTCTCATAGTTCACGTCAAAACAAGATAGACGATATAGGGTGTCATTAAAGGTCCAAATATTAGAAGAAGCAAGAAAAGCTTTATCTCTCACACCTTGTGGAAAAGAAACAACTTCAAATTTCTCATCTTCTACATCAAGACGTAAAAGAACAACTTTACCCTGCCCTTGAATCCGTTTCAATAAAGAGATCCATTAAAAAAAAAACGCTTATCAAGAGTGGAACCTTACAACGCCATTTTCCATAACTACCTCGTGCAAATGTTCCAATTGTAAAAATTTCAGGTACATATAAACCCCTCCTTTTTTAAGAAAGTTTAACTATTTTGTACTGTTTTTTGTTAGGGCTATAACCAAATCCGAAGCTGTAACCGGGGGTAAAACTTCAGAGAATTATTAAGTGGGAGTTCCTCATTCGTCATCGGATTCAATATGATAGCGAAAGGTTGTGTCAATCCAAATCTTTTCTTTTCACACTGATCAGATATCATTTCGGTGTTCACAAAACAAATTACAGGAATTGATAATTTTGAATGTGGAGAAACGAGGATGGAAGGTAAATGAACCAACGATACAATTTTTCTTGCCTTCTTTCAAAATTCTGGAATCGAAGTCAATACAATGAAGCTTTTGATGAGAAGAAATATGAGCAAATAAATTAGCCTTTGAATTTAGATCCAACAACTTACCAGTCAATATGAGATTGTCCCAAACTTTACAAACTGACCTAAGATTAATCAAAATGTAGAGGGAAAGTTTAGATGAAATAAGTTCAATAATATGAGATGGAAGCTGTGGATTTTGGCTTCTTCCTCGACTTTTCATTGTGAATTATTGGGAGACGACGAAGAAGATTGCAACTTAAGGTTTCTGGATTTTGGATTTTCGCATCTTTCTATTTATTTAAACATATATCACCTAGCATTTCAGTGATGTTGGCGTAAGACATTTGTTAAGTTTACGTACTCTCCTGAGAAAGGCGTAGTAAAAAAAATAATGAACTATGTAACAATGCAAGGGTCTTTTTTCTTTTTCCTTCCCCTTTCTTTTTGAAACAATATATCGGGAGGTTCAAATATTAATAATTTATTTCGAATAATAGGATGTTTTTTATCAAAAGATTCAGCAAACACCACAAACTTAATTTTTTTAAATGGTTCAATGTCATGTAATAATAAGGAAATTTGAAGCAGAAATATTTCTGAATTTATATATTCAATAATATAAGTTTGATATTACTCCTTTCTTAAGAGAGCTACCTCTAATGGAGTTTAGATCCTTACAAAGTAATCCTGACATTCACACTCCAAAAACTAATATCTACAGTTTCAAACAGTTCTGGTCTCTTATAAAAGCTCTCAGATCATTAAATGATGATACAAAAATAACATCGTGAGATATCATAAAGGATAATCAAATTACCTGATCACGAAAACCGGTTGGATCTTCAGATCCAAGAATACTAGAATCTTCTTTGTTTGTTATGGAAGGTACAGGAGCTTGTTACAGAAAAAAGGCAAAAAACTGAGGAATCAAGAAAACACAGACACACATCTCTCATTGTTATAGTAATTATAGCAATCTTCTTAAGAAACCTTCTGAAGATCCAGGTTTTGCAGCAACCTAGCAATTAAGCAACAAAGAGGCTTTAGAAAAGTACCGAGGAAGAGTCCTCCAGTAACTCTCATACAACACAAACTTAGCTAATGCATTAACAAGATTGTGAAGTTCTGAAATTACACTCGATTCATCCACAACAAAGGTTTGGAGGAGGGATATAGCAAACTCTGTCGCAGCCTCTGACAAATTGCTTAAATGGTCAGTTCATACTGACACACAAAAAAAGGAAGTATTAATAAAATCGATACGTTCACTTACTTTCACCATATGAACATTATACTCTGCAAGATTTAATAATTCATTGCGAACAAGGTCAAGAGTGATGTCCTTGTACTTCCGTTCTCCCTCAGAGTAAATCACCCGTAAACAATAAAGTTGTAGATGACATGACATTTCAAACTGTATACTTCTGAAAAATATGAAACTAAAAACAAAATCATTTAAACAAAGGTGAATGCAATCAAAGCATCTATGTAGGGTTATAGTTTGAAAAAAATCAACACAAAGGATTTGTTTTAGGAGATGGCACTGATTTGAGAGCAAAGGATTTGTTTTAGGAGAAGGCATTGATTTGAAAGGGAGCTAACCATGCACCATGATTGTCCATGGACATGGAGCACTTTGTCTAATTTTCTATGTAATTGTACTTCTATGTAATTATTCAAACTAAGGGAATTCATCCCAGCCTAAGCAGCTTTTAGAAGGCATTGATCGACTTCCCAACTTTTAGAAGAACTCTTATGTGACGACCATTTTCAAACCCCTCCCCATTATCATAGGAAAACTCACACGAGGCGGAGTCTACACCGGACACCGCAGTAGTTTATTCGACTGAATAAGCTCTAGTTTCTGAAGACTTAAATCAGCTTGGGATTTTTATATTTCATATTCTGCCAAACGATTTATCCATCATTCACATGTTGAATAAGGAATCAAGAAAACCAAAAAACAGTGAAAGAACCTTGCAAGAACTTCCACTCAAGTTTTAAAGGGTATGTTTGGTACCTTCTAGTTTAAGAACATTTTCTTAAAATATTTTTAATAAAAAAAATAATATCTTACACTTTTTAAAAAGTGAATAAAATAACAAATGTGTATTGAGCGGTTTACATTCACATTCAAAAGTTATTCTAATAATGACAACCTTTCGTTTCTCGCTACATGTTTTAAAGATTTTGTTTGATCAATTTAAAGTCAATTTCAGATAACAATTAAAATTATTAATTTTTTAAACATGCTTGTAACGAAAGTAATTTATTTTGAAAAACAATTTTTTCACAAATGTATTCCAAAAACTGTAAAATTAATTCCTATGGTGACCGACAGAAATTGAATTTGTGACCTCTTAATCAATTATTGAGACTACGTCTCTTTTTCTACTGCTAGGTCAACAATGTAGGATTTATAAGAAACAACATATGATTAAAAAGGACTTACAGAGCATTCCTCCATCCTTGCCGCTTCATCTTCATCTTGGCCCATATACCGTCGAAAATCATTTATGTAGCTTGTGTATGCCGACTTAAATTTTTGGCTAACTAGAGCAACAAAGCCACAAGAAAGGGCAGTTATTTGTTGGAGAGCTCAGATTGTTGAATACAAAAAAGAGAAGCTCAATATGGATGTTTTCCTATCAATTGTTGGTCCATTCTTTCAAGGAAGAAATGGAGAATCTGTTTGGCTTCTTTTGGCATTTCACAAATTATAGTCTGACGAATTTGTATGTAATTGGAAAGTTTTAATGTAACTTTCTTTAGAACTGAGGTTCTTACCTTTTTGTATATTCTATCTACATTTCCTAAGGTATTTGAGAGCATCTATAATATAAGTAGGAACTTACAGTCTGACTCTTCCTCATCACACTATTTATTCTACCCAACCTTCAAGTATGGAACAGGTTTATCTTCTGTTTTCAAGAGCTTTTTCCACCGACCTTTATGTTCTTTTCGGATGGAGAAAATTATGTTTCCTCAAGGAAACCTTAGTTTTACAGCCCTGTATCAAGCAAAGAGAAAGCTCCCGCATAAATATAAAGTAATGTTAAGCCAGCACAGTAAGAGTGCCAAAGTTTCTACTCTGCCTTATTGAGCTTAATGTTTAAATCTGATTGTCATTCTTGCTCTTATATGTCAAGTCAATGACTGTATGCCACATGTGTGGCGGTTTGCTAGTAGCTATAGCTATTTGTTGCTTGTCCCTGTTTAAAGATCCTTCAAGACAAAGCGCAAGATAAGAAATATTCTCCTTTTCCTCAAATTCTCCTCTCCTTTCTCTGATTTTCAGTAAAGATTCTAGGTTTTAAACAAAATGTTCTCAAAAAATTATAAAAAATAAAAAAATCACAGCATTGATACCATTTCTCCGAACATTCAAAAGTCCGTCCACCAACTTCCGCTCATGTAATCCTCCCTATACACATAGGAGAACAAGAAACTACTAGATGTGAGATATGATCAGTAATGAACACATCAAGGTTAGTTTAAACAGAATATAGAAGTGCATAAAAAATTAGTCAATAACTCACCTCAGGCACAATAGAGTACCCAAAAAGGTCAGACCCTCAGAGTTCTAGCCACCCTCTTTAACTACTATGATTTTTCTTTAACCAACCAAAAGGTTAAGTTTTTTAGAGGCTCTCCGAGTCAAACTGCATTCCATTGGTCTAAGAAGAAGTGCAGTTCGTATTTTGATTCTCTGTTTAGTTTAAACAGTGCGGAAGTTGTTAGGCCTCAACCTCAATTTTATCTATCAACAACCGAGAAAGGATTTGAGAGCTCCCCAATCTCTCCGCATTTGAGAAATGAGAAATCTACACCAAAATAATTAAGCAAAAAGATACCCTGCTTCTACCATACTAGATACCTAAATAGGCAATACTAAAGAGAATTAACAGAATACTTGGCCCCACTCTAACAAACACATTCCTAAGGGCCTACACAGTTGGAAAATTACTAACTAATTGTCAATCATTCTTTCCTTTTCCCACTTTTATCCCCAAAGAGCCACTTTGTCCTCGGGGTGAAATTCAGGAAATTGTTTTAAATAAGAGTGGCATGTTCCCATGTTGGACTTTCTGGTGCATAGATAAATTAGCAGCCAAATCCTTTGGAATTGGGAATCGTGGTCGGTTTATACCCACTGCCTTACGAGGAACAAAAACATGAAAAATCGGGTGAATAAGGGATTCCTTAAGAAGGGCCAAGCGATATGCAACAAGACCAATTTGGGCCACAATCATAAATAGACCAATGAATCTAGAGGCCAATTTGGGGTGCTTAAAATGGCTTAGAGAGGACGATCAGTTGGGCGCAACTTCACATAAACCCGATCGTGTACCTCAAATTACACCTCCCATCATAGGCATTGGCATATTTGACATTTGTTGTTGTGCTTTCAACAAATTGGCCTTCAATACTCCCAAAATTTCATCTCTTTCATTCATCAAATGGTCCACTTCATTCACCGGACTCGATCCCTTCATATAAAGTAATATAGAGGGGGTCATAGGAGCCTCAAAGGGGGTCATCAATGTGGTTGTATGAACAGTTGTGTTATAGCTCAATTCAGCCCATGCTAGCCATTTAGCCCATTGTTTGGACGTGTTCATAGCAAAACATCGCAGATACGTTTCCACCCCGTGATTAACAACTTCGGTTTGGCCATCCGTTTGGGGATGGTAAGTGGTGCTTCGTCTCAGCTGAGTACCCAACAAACGCAACAACTCTTCCAAAACAAGCTTGTGAAAATGCAGTCATGATCCAATACTTCAGGGCCATCCATTCAAACGAATAATCTCACGTATAAAAATAGAAGCTACAACTTTGCACTAAATGGATACTTCAAAGGAATGAGATGTGCATACTTGAAAAGACGGTCCACAACCACCAATATGGCATTATAACCCTCGGATTTAAGGAGGCCCTCTATAAAGTCCATACTAATATCCTTCCATACACGGTCTGGAATGGTTAACGCTTGTAGGAGTTCGATTGGAATCGATACAAATATTTGGCCTGATGACAAACCGAGCATTCAGCAACATATGTATGGATACGTACTTTCATACCGCGACAAAAGACCTCCCTTACTAGCCTCTTATATGTATTCAACGCATCATGATGTCTCCCTACTAACATCAGCCAATAATAAAGAAATAGTATGTGAGTCCTCCGGAAGAACCAAGCGACTGTGATGGCATAGAACCTTCCCTTATAGCAAATATCCCTTAGGGGCTTGCTGGCCATTGATCAAAGATAACCAAATGCGATTAAGAGAATCACTCTCAGCCACTTTATCAATGAAAATCGAAGGATTGAGCCTACCTATAACACTTAGAAGACCCAATTCAAATACCGACGATAATCTAGATAAGGCATTAGCCGCTTTATTTTCCAATCCCTTCTTGTATTGGATCACAAAATTATACCCAAATAGTTTAGCAATCCATCTTTGGTACTCTCCCCCAATAACTCGTTGCTGACAAAGAATTTTCAAACTTTTATGATCCATACGCACCACAAAAGGCTTATTCAATAAACAGCTTTAAACCTATGGGTAATAGGCAAAGATTGACTAAAAAAGGCCACTGGTTGTTGATGTTGCATTAGGACCGCCCTAATGCCCACACCAGAAGCATCAGTTTCCAGCACAAAACTTTGCATAAAATCAGGAATACCTAGCACCAGAACTGACATCATTGTCGATTTTAACTGCTGAAATGCCTTCTCTGTCGTGTCATTCTACTGGAATATACCTTTCTCTAACAATTGTGTCAAGGGTAATGCGATAGAACTGTAGTTCGCAACAAACTTCTGATAATACCCCGTTAGACCCAAGAAACCTGCAGTTCCTTAACGTTCTTAGGTGCTGCCCATTTAACCGTAGCTTCTATTTTAGTTGGATCTGCCGCCACCCCCCTTTGAAGAGATAATGTGGCCCAAGTATTCAATTTTATTTACCGCAAGTTGGCATTTTTTAAAATTCGCCACCAGTTGATGAGCTACTAGAGTTTCCAATACCATTGCCAATTGGTGCAAATGTTCCTCCAACAACTTGCTATATAATAAGATGTCATCAAAGAAAACCAAAACGAATTTGCGTAAATACAGATGGAGAATATCATTCACGACTGATTGGAATGTCACTGGGGAATTCTTCAACCTAAACAGCAACATGAGGAATTCATATGCCCTCCAAGGGTTCAAAAAGTTGTCTTATGAACATCGACAACCTACACTCGAATTCGAAGATAACTGGACTTTAAACTAATTATTGTAAATATGGTTGCCTGTAATAATTCATCTAATATCCTAGCTTTTTCTTTTTTCTTTTTCACGTCTCAAGTCTGTTAGACCCCCCATTAGGCTTGTCTATAGAAGGAAGAGTAAAACGCACGTGTGAGGAGTGTGAGTTGGGGGGGGGGGGGGGGGGGGGGGCAATTAGGTCGGTGAGTTGGGTAGTATAAATACAGGTTGTTAGGCGGGAAAGGGGATTATGAAATTTCATGTTTAGTTTGGCTGTTGAATCCAGAGAAGAGATGAACAGAAGTTGTATCAATGAATTGACATTCAATCGATTCATTCCCTGTATTCATATTGAAATAAAGAGAATTGCTATTACAAAGTAGAGTTCCATCATTTTTGGTATCAGAGCCACGATTATTAGAGAAATAATGGTACAGGCGTGAATCGAGGAAAGATTGGAGCTGATCGATCTAGAGATCACTGCGATGAAGAAGAGATAAGTAAGATGCTGGTGGTTGAATCGAAATTAAGCGATATCGTGAAGACCTAGGAATTAATGCGATACCACTCTTCCCTAAGAGCTTTAAGTTAAATGTCAATGCCACAGTCCACAGTCCACACATCCCTTTAACAAAACTTGATCCAATTGGCCAATCTCACTCTTAGTACACTATCTCAATAATTAAACAAATTGAATAATCCTTTTTCCAAATGTTGGCAAGAGTTCTCTACTCCAAAACTGAGCAAATTGCCACACTGCAAATCCAAAACTCGAATATATTTACATTTTTTCATGTGTCGTTCACAATCCTCCATGTGTCTTTTTACCAATTACACGTTATCACTGACTTTTTTTTTCATATAATCATTCCATGACTAATCCAAATTGATAATTCTTTTGTTAAAGGATGACAAAAGTTCGTTAATCCAAAAGTTCTTTAATCCAAAACTACAAGTAAAATGTCACGCATCAATCCAAAACTCTTATATGCTAACTTTTCTTTTTGTGTTGTTTAGTCCTCCACGTGTCTTTTTCCAATTTCATTTGTATAGCCAAATGTTTTTGTCTATATCCATGTCCACGACAAAAAATCTAATCCCTCAAATTAAAACTTATTCCAATTATAGCTAATCTCACTCTCAATACTAATCCAATTTGATAATCCTTTTGTTAAAAGATTACAAAATTTCTTCAATCCAAAAGTTAAAGTAAAACGTCACGCTTCAATCCAAAACTCTCATATGCTAACTTTTCTTTTTGTGTTGTCTATAGTCCTTCACGTGTCTTTTTCCAATTTCATTTGTATAGCCAAATGTTTTTTCCTATACCCATGTCCACAAGAAAAAAAAACCTAATCTCTCAAATAAAGCCTTAATCGAGTAGTAGACTAATCTCACTCCTAGTACATTATCTCAACACCTAATCCAATTTTATAATTCTTTCGACAAATAATGGCAAACATTCTTTAATTCAAAGATCATATAGCCTAAACTAACTTATAGTACACTACCCTAACACTTACCGAATTTAATAATCCTTTCTACAAACACATGAAGTTCAATCCCATACTTCAATAAAAACTCGTATATTCATACTTTTCTTTATGTGTCGTTTATAGTTTTTCATGTGTCTTTAGTCCAAAACTTGAAGTCCTATATCCATCTCTACGACAAATCACCTCATTCCTTAAATAAATCTTGATCTAATAGTCTAATCACTTTTAGAGCACTCTCTAACACTCGACTCAAATCCTTTCTCCAAAGAATGACAAGAGTTTTTTAATCCCAAATTTGTAGTCTCATGCCACACACCGATCAAAATCTCTCATATCCAAAATTTCCTTTTTGTGTCGTCTAAACTCACCCATGTGTTTGTTTCCAATTTCATAGTCCAAACATTTTTTTCTATAACCATATCCAAAGCAAATGATCTCATTCCATAAATTAAAACTTAATACAGTAGGCTAGTCTAACCTTTGGTGCAATATCTCTTAATCCAATTTGACAATCTTTTATCCAAACAATTGCAAGAGTTTTTTAATCTAAGACTTGAAGTTCAATGTCACACCTCAATCCATACTTTTCTTTTTGGGTCGTCTATTGTCCTCAATGTGTTTTTTCTCAATTTCATTGGTATAGCAACACTTTTTTTTTTCTTGTATCCATTTCGACAATGGAACACATCCCTTAAATAAAAACTTAATCCAATTGGATAATCACACTTTTACTTCATTATCTCAATACTTAATCCAATTTGATAATCCTTTCTCCAAACAATAGCCAGAACTTATTTTATGCAAAACTTGAAGCCCAATGCCAAACTTTATTCCAAAACTCTCGTATACTAACTTTTCATTTTGTGTCATCTATAACTCCATGTGTCTGTTACCAATTTCATTTATGTAGCCAAACGTTTTTTCCTATGCTCATGTCCACGACAATTCACCTCATCCCTCAAATAAAAACTTAATCTAGTAGGCAAATCTCACTCTTACTATACTATCTCAACACTTAGTCAAATTGAATCTCCAACAAATGGAAAGAGTTCTTTAATCCAAAACTCACATACCATTACTACAAGAGACGGAGATACTCCCGACGCTAAAAAATGTCGACAAAAATGAAAAATACGTCGGAAAAGGATATGTCAACGTACGTCACAGCGTCGGAAAGAACATTGGAAGAACCGCGTCGAGAGAGGCTTTCCCGACGCCGTGTTGGTACGACATCGGGAAAACCTCTCCCAACGTCTAAAAAGCGTCGACAAAGGTGGCGACGGGAATACCTCTTTCCCGACAGACCTTATGTCGACGCACTCGCGGCGTCGGAAATGCCTCTTTTTCGACGTTTTCTTTCCAACGTTTTATTGCGTCAGGAATTCCTTTTTATATATATTTTTTTTAATATTTCATTTCTATTTTTTCTCCACAAATATTTTGCTCAAACATTCACAACGATATTCGGATTGCTCAAATATTTTTCCCGACGTTTTGGATTAAATTAAAACAAATTAAGAAATATACATACACAAATTAAAAATAAGATTTAAAATTAATAATACGAATAAGTTCACAAAATATTAGTAAGTTTAATACAAAAAATATAGTTCTCATAATACAAGAAAACACAAACATAGCAAAAAGTCTCCTAACGAGGTGCGTATGGATATAAAAGTGATATAAAAATAACTAAGTTTAGTACATAATCATATATTGCAAAAACTTAAGAATAATAGACATATATACATACGGTAGAGTTAGGGATCATGTGGTGGTCCCTGTTGTGCACGAGTTAATTCTTCTATCATTTTTTTTATTGTTTCCACTTGTGAAGCTAACACTTGGTGATTTCTATCTTGTATTTCAATCCGTTCCAAAACTTCATGAAGTTTAGCTTGTAATTCAATCTCTTTTTCTGTGGACTGCGAACAAGATGTCGACGAACTGCTTGCGCTCGCCGTTCTGCAGGCCTTCGGCTTGAGTCCCCAACCATGACCTTTTGAGTAGCCTGGTCGTCTACCCAACACCTGATCGCATATCTTATCCTCAGAGAGTGGCTGACTACCCTCTAGGCCTGCGACACGAACGTCCCAGCTCGAACATGTGTTTCCCGAAACAACTCCACACGATCGACCGGCTTCCCTTTTCTCTTAGCGAGCTCGTACTATCGTTGTAGAAACGACTTGAACCCGCTACTATGATTGTAAGGTTGCTTCTGTCTAGCAGTCTTGTTCGTCCATGATTGGTCCTAGATTTAAACAATTATATTGTTTATTTCTTATACATATTAAAACTTGTTATCATAGTTAATCATGACAAATAGCTAGAATGCACAGTTGATATAGTGATCGCAGAGGAAGTGTCAATCCTCATGACATCCAACCAATGCGTTTGGTGGGTTAGCTCGAGCCTCCTCCGGGTTGCTTTACTTTTTGAAATGTCTGTGATAGTCGATTCGAAACTCTTTAAAGGTCGTGAGCATCTGATGCTCAACAAATCTATTCATTGCTTGATCATTGAAATCAAGCAGAAACAATCGCTACACATTACAAACATAACACATTAGATTGGTTAAAGTTGGATATGTTTTAAATGAAACCCTAAATGTATAGTACACTTAATTACCTAGAGGTCGCCCTTGACGACCTCAATGTATTCTCTCCCAACGTCCGCCCATTTAAGACGGGGGACAGAAAATGTCTTTCAGACGCACACGCCTATCGCTTGGCTGAAGCAAACGACGTGTGGGAAAATAGGCTTCTCCGCTCCAAGGGTAATCGTCATCAGGATGCGCCCATTTATTGCAACGTGGCGCTCTAACTCCAATAGTCGAGACTGCGCAAGTCTCCTATGAGTCAGAGTCGCATGTCGATAATAACATATAATGTTAGAAAAAAGAACATGAAATAATCGTGAGTTAAAATGAAAAAAATTCTTAGACTCACCCGTATTGCCGCCCACAGACGACAACCCTCCCGCGATGTTATCTAAATCGTCCTCAAACTCGAGGAACATATCGTCTGTCTCTATAAAATTATTACGTCGATATGACATAATGACTGTGGACATAGAAAACAAACATTCAATAAGCAAATACGAACACATAGATAGAATCAAAATATATAAATTAGATAAATATGTGGGTACGTGGTTTGTCATTATAATTCGTTATTGCTTGTATGTGACAAGTGTTCATCCACATCGTCGATGAAGTCGTCAGTGACATGACGCACAATCGGTCTATCAATAATTGTGGGATCAATGTCATTTCTGCATAGAGTGTCATCCTCGAAGTGGTCATCTACTTGATGGCTTACAACAACTTCTAGTATATTAATATGGTCATTCTGAACATGCTTCACTTCTGGCACGTCCCATATACGCTTATTTTGGATGACTTGCACAACTTTTCAATTGTTTTAATTTTTAGAATCATCTACGTAAAAAACTTGATGTGCTTGAGTTGCAAGAATTACAGGTCCCTCTACATACCAAAAACGGGATGTCTTGAGATATTTGTACCCTACTTCAACATGTGTTCTTTGACTTTTATTTACATCGGTGTCATACCACCGACACTTAAATAGCCATACATTTCTTTCAACGGATATTGTACGTGCAATACTTCATCCAGAACACCGTAGAAATTATTGTCGCTAGTTCCACTTGCATCGCTTTCACCAATGACCATTATTCCACTATTTTAAGTAGTACGTCGGAAATCAAGTTGAATAGTGTGAAATCTTACACCAGCAAATCCATTGTAACAACGAACGTCAAAGGATGGTTCCATCGCTAGTGAGAAGAAATCATCAGATAGGTTTGCAGACTTACGCAGTTCTAACACTTGAAATGAATGTGACAATCATTATAGACTTCTCACATGTTTAAATACGTTAGTTCTTACATGTCACACTTAAATTTCTCCTTCGACATCTTCTATATATTTTTCCATGTTAGGACTAGGTATGAGCAGTGACATAAAGAAATTTGTCTCTTTCATGCATTTCTATGGTGGCAAATTGTAAGGAAGTAATACAACAAGCCACATACTATACGAGGTACTCATTTGACCAAATAGGTTAAACTCATCTGAAGAAAAGCCCAAATCGCACGTTCCGTGAATCATAAGCAAAATTAGGAAATTCAGAATCAAAGTGCTTCTACCCCTCTGCATCAGCTAGATATGTCAAGACATCATCTGTTTCAACACGTTTATCTCTATGTCATCTTATGTCAGCAGACCCAAGCACTGTAATCTGTTTCAACACGTTTATCTTAAGCGCTGTAATCTAGGTACCAAAGTAACACAACATGTCGAACGACTTGTTACTCCAACCATTTAGAACTTTCACATGCATCAACATAACCAAAAAATTCGATGACGAAAATTCAGAACAACCAGGGTACAACTCATTACTTGCTCGATTCAATAAGTCCTAAAATATATTATTTGTTCTATCTTCATCTATATCTACCCCAACATTCAACGGCATTTCATCTTCCAAATGAAATTCCTCTATTTCCTTTTCATGTTCAATAAAGGCTTGTAAACCATGTAGCATACCAGAGATATCACCTTATTGAACATGAAGAGGAAATAGAGGAATTTCGTTTGGAAGATGAAATGCCGATGAATGTTGGGGTAGATAAGATGAAGATGCAACAAATAATATATTTCAGGACTTATTAAATCAAACACGTAATAAGTTGTACCCCGGTTGTTCTGAATTTTCATCGTCGAATTTTTTGGTTAAGTTGATGCATGTGAAAGTTCTAAATGGTTGGAGTAACAAATCGTTCGACATGTTAGAACTCTTAAGAGCAGCGTTTCCAATGTGTAGTAGTATTATTCCTAGTTCATTTTATGAACCAAAATGAAAACTTCGTGGCTTGGGCTTGGGATACAAGACTATTCACACATGCAAGTATAACTGTGTATTGTATTGAAAAAAGTTTGTTGATTTGCAACATTGTCCAACATGTAGCGAGGGAAAAAAATTCTGCATAAAGTATTGCGCCACTTTCCTTTGGTGCCTAGATTACAGCACTTGTTTATATCGTAGGAAGGGTCTGCTGACATGAGATAACATAGAGATAAATATGTTGAAACAGATGATGTCTTGAGACATCCAGCTGATGCAGAGAAGTAGAAGCACTTTGATTCTGAATTTCCTAATTTTACTTCTGATCCACGAAACTTGCGTTTGGGTTTGGCTTCAGATGAGTTTAACTCATTTGATCAAATAAGTATCTCCTACAGTATGTGGCCTGTTGTGTTACTTCCTTACAATTTGCCACTATGAAAATGCATGAAAGAGACAAATTTCTTTATATCACTGCCCATACCCGATCCTAAACATGGAAAAGTATATAGAAGATGTCGGAGGAGAAATTTAAGTGTGACATGTAAGAACTAACGTATTTAAACACGTGAGAAGTCTATAATGATTGTGACATTCATTTCAGGTGTTAGAACTGCGTGAGTCTGCAAACTTATCTGATGATTTCTTCTCACTAGCGATGAGACCATCCTTTGACGTTCGTTCTTACAATGGATGCATTGTTGGTGGTGTAAGATTTCACAATATTGAACTTGATTCCTGACGTACTACTCAAAATAGTGGAATAATGGTTATTGGTGAAAGCGACGAAAGTGGAACTAGCGACAATAGTTTCTACGGTTTTCTGGACGAAGTGTTACACGTACAATATCCATTGAGAAGAAATGTATGGCTATTTAAATGTCGGTGGTATGACACCGACGTAAACAAAAGTCAAAGAACACACGTTGAAGGAGGGTACAGATCTCTCAACACATCCCGTTTTTTGTATGCAGAGAAACATGTAACTCTTGCAACTCAAGCACATCAAGTTTTCTTACGTAGATGATCCAAAAAATGGCAGCAATTGAAAAGTTGTGCAAGTCATCCAAAATAAGCGTATATGGGACGTGCCAGAAGTGGAGGATGTTCAGAATGACCATATTAATATACTAGAAATTGTTGTAAGCCATCAAGTGGATAACCACATCGAGGATAACATTTTATGCAGAAATGACGTTGATCCCACAATCGTTGAATGACCGATTGGACGTCATGTCACTGACGACTTCATCGACGATGTGGATCAACACTTGTCACATGCAAGCGATGACGAATTATAGTGACAAACCACGTACTCATATATTTTTCTAGTTTATATATTTTGATTCTAGCTATGTGTTCGTATTTGCTTATTGAATGTTTGTTTTGTATGTCCACAGTCATTATGTCATATCGACGTAATAATTTTATGGAGATGGACGATATGTTCCTCGAGTTTGAGGACGATTTAGATAACATTGTGGGAGAGTCGTCGTTAATGGGTGACAATACAGGTGAGTCTAAGAATTTTCTTCATTTTAACTTACGATTATTTCATGTTCTTTTTTCTAACATTATATGTTATTATCGACATGCAACTCCGACTCCTAGGAAATGTGCGCAGTCTCGACTCTTGGAGTTAGAGCGCCACGTTGCAATAAATGGGCGCATTTCGATGACGATCGCCCCTGGAGCGGAGAAGCCTATTTTTCCACACGCCGTTCGCTTCAGCCAGACAATAAGCGTGTGCGTGCGAAAGACATTTCCCGTCCGCTGTCTCAAATGGACGGACGTTGGGAGAGAATACATTGAGGTCGTCAAAGGCGACCTCTAGGTAATTAAGTGCACTATACATTTATGATTTCATTTAAAACATATCTAACTTTAACCAATCTAATGTGTTATGTTTGTAATGTGCAGCGATTGTTTGTGCTTGATTTCAATGATCAAGCAATGAATAGGTTTGTTGAGAATCAGATGCTCACGACCTTTAAAGAATTCTGGGCTGACTGTCACAGACATTTCAAAAAGTACAGCGACCCGAAGGAGGCTCGTGCTAACCCATCAAACGCATTGGTTGGACGTCATGAGGATTGTCACTATCTCTACGACCACTATATCAGCCGTGCATTCTAAGTATTTGTCATAATTAATTATAATAACAAGTTTTAATATGTATAAGAAATAAACAATATAATTGTTTTAATGTAGGGAGCAATCACGGACGAACAAGGTTGCTAGACAGAAGCAACCTTACAATCATAGTAGCGGATCCAAGTCGTTTTTACAACAGTACAAGCTCGCTGAGAGAAAATGAGAGTCGGTCGATCGTGTGGAATTATTCCGGAAAACATATGTTCGAGCTGGAACGTTCGTGTCGCAGGCCACCGAAGATGTGCATGTAAGTTATGCCCTTATTAATTATCCACTTTCATTATATATTTTTGCGCGTTACCTAATATAGTTTTTAAATTTGTTACAGAATCAAATGTTGGAACTCCAATCCCAGCCTATCCCAGAGGGTAGTTAGCCACTCTCTGAGGATGAAATATGCGATCAGGTGTTGGGTAGACAACCAGGCTACTCAAAAGGTCTTGGTTGGGGACCCAAGCCGAAGGCCCATAGAACGACGAGTGCGAGCAGTGCGTCGACATCTTGTTCGCAGTCCATAGAAAAAAAGATTGAATTACAAGCTGTATGAAGCTATGGAACGGATTGAAGTACAAGATAGAAATCACCAAGCGTTAGCTTCACAAGTGTAAACAATGAAAAAGATGATAGAAGAATTAACTCGTGCACAAGAGGGACCACCACATGATCCCTAGCTCTACGATACGTATATATGTCTCTATTATTCTTAAGTTTTTGCAATGATTATGTACTAAATTTAATTACTTTTATATCATTTTAGGATCAAAAGTGTAGAATGACGCATACGCACCTCGTTGGGAGACTTTTTGTTATGTTTATGTTTTCTTGTATTATGATAACTATATTTTTTGTATTAAACTTACTAATATTTTGTAAACTTATTCGTATTACTAATTTTAAATCTTTTTTTTAATTTGTGTTTGTATATTTCTTAATTTAATTTATATACAATTTTTTTTTAATTTAATCCAAAACGTCGAAAAAAATATTTGAGCAATTCGAACATCCTTGTGAATGTTTGAGCAAAATATTTTAAGGAAAAAATAGAATGAAATATTAAAAAAGATATATATAAAAAGGAATTCCCGACGCAATGAAACGTTGAAAAAAAACGTCGGAAAAAAGGCATTCCCGACGCTGCGAGGTACGTCGGCATAAGGTACGTCGGCATAAGGTCCGTCGGGAAAGAGATTCCCGATGCAGTTCTCCCGACGTTCATCCCAACGCCGTGATGTACGTCGACATATCCTTTTCCGACGTATTTTTTATTTTCGCCGACGTTTTTAAGCGTCAGGAGTACCCCCGTCTCTTGTAGTATTAGTGCACTATATCAACACTTAAATAAATTTATTAATCATTTCTCCAAACAATGGCAAAAACAATTTAATCCTGTTTTTTTTTTTTTTTTTTTTTTGTGTTGTCTATAGTCTTTACTGTGTATTTTTCCAATATCATTTGCATTGCCAAACTTTTCTTCATATTCCAAGTCCATGGTAAACTTCATCCGTTAAATAAAAACTTGATCCAATTTGCTATCACTCTTAGTGCACTAAATCCAATTTGATAATTTTTTCTACAACCAAAGGCAAGAGTTACTTAAATGTAATCTTGACGTCTAATACCATACTTTAATCCAAAACTCATATCATAACTTTTCTTTTCGTGCCATCTATAATCCTCCATGTCTCTCTTTCGAATCATATTTGCATCGCTGAACTTTTTTTCCTATACTCATGTCCATGGGATCTCTTCCAATCCCTAAGTACAAACTTAATCCAATTGGTTAATCTCACTCTTAGTACACCATCTTTAACACTTAGGGTGTGTTTAGATTGCATTCTCAAAATGATTAAATTAAGAAATAAGTTGTTTTGGAATAAATGTCATGTGTTTGGCAACCACCTAAAATAAATTTTGAAAGAATGAATTCATAGAATAATGTGGTTTAGGATAAACACCTAAGACAACCTTTTAGAAAAATAAATTTTGTGTGTTTAATGATTAATGTCCCTAAGTTGGTCCCTTTTTTGTGACCGTTGTTGGATTATTTTTGTCAATTATTTTATGGTAACTATTACCGATCAACTTTTGTCAATCGTTTTTAATGTCTGTTATTGGCCTACTGCCAATGACTTTTTTTTTTTTGTAATTGTCATTGTTTAACTTCCAACGACCATTGTCACCAACTTCTAATTATCATTTTACGATGAATATCCTCGGCCACCTCAAACCATCATCGTTGTTAAACTTCTACCAAAATCTCCACGGACAAATTCTATATATATATTACTATTACTGTTACTCTATTACAAAGCAAACAAATTCTTGCCTAAGAATACATTTGAAAAAACAAAATTGTCAAACACACGTATGTTTTTCTTTCAAAGAGTTTTTAGAAAAAATGTTTAAATGAAAATGCATTTTTTAGAAAACATTTTTTTCTTAATTAAACAAGTCCTTAATCCAATTTGATAATATTTTCTTTGAGAAATGGCAAGAGTTCTTCAATCCAAAACTCACATATCATTACATTTCTTTTGTGTGGTTTATAGCCTTCCATGTGTCTGTTTTCATTTGTATAGCCAAATATTTTTTCCTATACCAATGTCCACCTCATACCTCAAATAACAACTTAATCCAACAGGCAAGAAATAGGCTTTCTTCCGATAGTTACGTTTCTCTTTTGACTTTGTTTGTTTAGGCTTTCTTCTTGTTGTTGTCCAAGTTTTCCTTTTAGTTTGTATTCCCCTAGTTCCTTTGTTCTTAGTACAACAATCTTGTACTTTGAGCCTTAAGTTTCATATATTATCATTAAAAAAGAGGCGTTAATCATAAACTTAGAGTCCAATGTCAATGCCACACTTTACGAAGAGCTTTAAATTCAATGTCACTCGAGAGAGCTCTCAAGTTTTTCCCATCTTTTTAGCTTCCTACAATTGTTTAGCCTTGAAAAGGCTTTATTCCGTTTGTTATGTTTCCCTTTGACTTTCTTCTTTTTGGTGCCTAAGTTTTCATATTAGTTAGTATTCTCCTAGTTCCTTTGCTTTTAGTACAATACTCTTGTACTTTAAGATTTAAGTCTCATATATTATCATTAAGAAACGGGCTTTAATCCTAAACTCAGAGTCTAATGTAAATGCCACACTTTATGAAGAGCTTTAAGTCCAATGCCACTTGAGAGTTGTCAAGTTTTTGCTATGTTTTTAGCTTCCTACAGTTGTATCGCCTTGAAAATGCTTTATTCTGTTTGATACATTTGTTTTTGTATTCGTTTGTTTACGCTTTCTTCTTCTTGTTGCCTAAGTTTTCACTTTAGTTTGTATTCCCCTAGCTCTAATGCTGTTAGTACCATCACTAAAAAATAGGCTTTAATCCTAAACTCAGAGTCCAATGCCAATGTCACACTTTACTAAGAGCTATAAGCCCAATGACAATGTCACTTGAGAGAGTTGTCAAGTTTTTGCTATTTTTTTAGCGTCTACAACTGTTTCGTCTTGAAAAGGCTTTACTCTATTTGTTATGTTCCTATTAGACTTTGTTTATTTAGACTTTTTTCTTCTTGTTGTATAAGTTCTAACTTTTTTCTTCATGTACTTTTAAATTTAAGCCTCATGAATTCTTTAAAAAGAGGCTTTACTCCTAAACTAAGAGTCTGATGTCAATGTCGCACGCACTTCACTCAGTGCTTTAAGTCTAATGACAATGTCATTTGAAAGAGTTGTCAAGTTTAGTCTCGAAAAAGCTTTATTTTGTTTGTTATGTTTCTCTTTAGGCTTTCTTCTTCTTCTTGCCAAAATTTACACTCTAGTTTGTATTACCCTAATTCCTTTACTCTTAATACAATACTCTTGTACTTTGAGCTTTAAGCATAATATATTATCATTAAAAAAAAAAGGCTTTAATCCTAAACTAAGAGTTCTATGTCAATGCAACAATTCACTAAGAGCTCTAAGTTGAATGTCAAATCCTATGCCACTTAAAAGAGTTCTCAAGTTTTATCTATCTTTTTAGCTTGCTGTTTGTTATGTTCCTCTTTGACTTTGTTTTGTTTAGGCTTTCTTCTTCTTGTTGTTCATGTTTTCACTTTAATTTGTTTCCCCTAATTCCTTTGCTCTTAAATACAATACTCTTATACTTTGAGCTTTAAATCTCATAGAACTATCATTAAAAAAGAGGCTTTAATTCTAAACTAAGAGTCCAATACCAATGTCATACTTCACAAAGAGCTTTAAGTTCAATGCCAATATCAATGTCACTTAGGGAAGTTGTCATGTTTTTGCTATGTTTTTAGCTTCCTACAGTTGTATCGTCTTGAAAAGACTTAATCCAATCAACTACTCTCACTTTTAGTGCATTATCACATCACTAATCCAATTTGATAATTTTTTCTCCAAACAATAGTAAGAGATACTTAATTTTAAACTTGAAGTTTAAGGTGTGCCTTCTACGTGAATGTTATTTGTACAACCAAATATTTTTTCCTATATTAATGCCCACGTAGGTCACCATCGCCCTTAAATAAAAATATAATCCAATTGGCTAATCTGATACTAATTAGTGCACTATATCAACACTAATAAATTTTGATAATCATGTAGTGCACTAGATTAACACTAATCAATTTTGATAATCTTTTCTCTAAACAATTGCAAGACATGTTTAATTTTAAACTTAAAGTCCAATGTCGTAGTACAGTCCAAAATTCACATATTCTAACTTCTCCTTTCGTGCTACCGGTAGTCATCCATATGTCTTTTCACAATTTCATTTGTATAGCCTAACTTATTTTCTATATCCATGTCCACAACAAATCACCTCGTCCCTTTAATAAAAACTTAATTCAATTGGCTAATTTCACTCTTAATGTATTATCTCAACAGTTAAACAAATTGAATAGTCCTTTTTCCAAATGTTGGCAAGAGTTCTCTAATCCAAAACTTAGAGTCAATTGTCACACTTCAAATCCAAAACTCGAATATATTTACGTTTCTTCGTGTGTCGTTTACAGTCCTCCATGTGTCTTTTTACCAATTACATTTGTATCGTCAACCTGTTTTTTTTTTCCAATAATCATTTCCATGACAAATCCCCTTTAGATAAAAACTTAATCAACTTATAGCCAATTTAACTCTTATAGTGCAACATTTCATCACTAATCCAATTTGATAATCCTTTCATTGAGAGATGGCAAAATTTCTTTAATCCAAAAGTTGAAGTAAAATGTCACGATTCAATCCAAAACTCTCATATGCTAACTTTTCTTTTTGTACGGTCTATAGTCCTTCATGTGCCTATTTCCAATTTCATTTGTCTAGCCAAATATTTTTTCCTATACCCAAATCCACAGCAATTCACCTCATCCATTAAATAAAAACTTAATCTAGTAGGCAAATCTCACCCTTAGTATACTATCTCAACACTAAATCAAATTGAATAATTCTTTCACCAAACAATGGCAAAAGTTCTTTAATCAAAAACTCGCATATCCTTACTTTTCTTTTTGTGTTGTTTATAGTCATCCATTTGATTTTCTATAAATTTATTTGTATAGCCTAACTTTTTTTACCATATACTTATCCATGACAAATTACGTATCCCTTATAAAAACTTAATCCAATCAGCCAGTCAAAGTAAGAACGCGGAAAACAAAATACCAAAATAAAAGACAAGGAAAAACAAGAAAAGTATAAAGGCATTGATGATTATTCATTTGGTTTTCAGCAGAGGATGCTATCAAAAAGCATTTATTACCCACATCATTACCCTAGTCCGGCTCTAGGGTAATGATGGGTAATTCATACTTTTTGGTACAATCTTATGCTAAAAACCAAATCAATAACCATCACCGTTTCACTTCTCTTTTTTTCTCTTGTTATTTTCTTGTCTTTTATTTTTTGTATTTTATTTTCCCACTTTTTTACTTTGGTATTTTCCCTTTCTACTTTCTATTTTCTTCCTACCCTACTGCCTCAACGCTTATCCAATTTATGGCAACTAACTCGCTATTCCTAAACTTGGTTTTTATTTTGGTATTTTCTTTTTGCATTTTCTTACTTTAGTATTTTTCCCTTACCACTTTCCCTTTTTTTCCTTTCCTAGTACCTTAGTACTTATCCAATTTGATAATCCTTTCTCTAAAAGATGGCAACCAACTCCTTATTCCTAAACTTGAAGCAAAATTGGTTTAATCCAAAACACTCAAATCCTAACTTTTTCTTTTGCGCTGGCCATGGTCCTCTATGTGTCTGATTCCAATTTTAATTGAACAACCAATGATTTTTCTTATATCCATGTACATACCAAAGTACCTTATTATCCAATTTAATAATCTTTTCTCCAAACGACAAGAGTTCTTTAATCCAAAACTTAAGGGGGCGTTTGGGGGAAGGGTTGGATTATGGGGGTTAGGGTTATGTAATCCAACCCCCGTTTGGGGGAAGGGTTATGTAACCTTAGTTTTAACTCCTTAACCCTTCTTCAACACTTCTTAATCCTTTTTCAACTTTTCCTCAACCCTTCTTCACAACATTATCATAACACTTCCTTCATAACACTTCCTCCAAACACATTTTATCATAACACTTCCTCCAAACACATCTTATCATAACACTTCCTCCATAACCCTTCCCCCAAACACATCTTATTATAATCCTAGGTTTATCTTAACACTAGGTTTATCATAACCCTAACCCTAACCCCCATAACTCAACCCTTCCCCCAAACGGCCCCTAAAGTTTAATACCACTTCAATCCAAATCTCATATTCTAACTTTTCTTTTTGTGCCACTTATAACTAGTCCTCCATGTGTCTTTTTCCAATTTCATTTGTACAACCAAACATTTTTTCTATAACCATCTGCATGGCAAACGACCTCATTCCTCAAATAAAAACTTTATCTAGTAGGCTTGTCTCACTCTTAGTGCACTATATTAACACTTGATCAAATTTAATAACTCTTTCTCCAAACAATGGAAAAAATTATTTAATACTAAACTTGTACTATAATGCCATGTTTCAATATGAAACTCTCACATCTTTTTGTTTCTTTTTTCGTCGATAATTCTTAATGTGTATTTTTCCAAGGTCATTTGTAAAGCCAAACTTTACTTCCAATATCCATGTCCACGGTAAATAACCTCATTCGTTAAATAAAAACTTAATTCAATTGGCCAATCTCACTCTTAGTGCACTGTATCGACAATGAATCCAATTTGATAATCATTTTTATAAACAATGGCAAGAGTTCTTGAATCTACAACTTGAATTCCAATGACCCCCTTTCATCCAAAACTCTCATATCCTTACTTTTCTTTTTGGCTCATCTATAATCGTTCATGTGTCTTTTTCTCATATTTGCATATCCTAACTTTGATTTTTGTGTCGTCTATAGTCCTCCTCTAATGCCAATACCACTTGAGAGAGTTGTCAAGTTTTTGATATCTTTTTAGCTTTCTATAGTTGTTTTGTTTTGAAAAGACTTTATTACCTTTCTTACTCTTTGACTACTTTTGTTTAAGCTTTCTTCTTCGTGTTGCCTAAGTTTTCACTTTAGTTTGTATTCCCCTAGTTTCTTTGCTCTTAGTACAATAGTCTTGTACCTTGGGATTTAATACTATCGTTAAAAAAGAAGCTTTAATCTTAAACTAAGAGTCCAATACCAATGCCACACTTCATAAGAGCTTTAGGTCTAAAGCCAATGTCAATGTCACTTGAGAGAGTTGTCAAGTGTTTGCTATCTTTTCAGCTTTCTACAACTGTTTCGTCCTGAAAAAGTTTTATTTTTGTTTGTTACGTTTCTTTTTTACTTTTGTTTCTTTAGGCTTTCTTCTTCTTCTTGCCTTAGTTTTCACGTTAGTTTGTACTCCCCTAATTCCTTTACTCTTAGTACAGTACTCTTGTACTTTGAAGTTCAAGTCTCATATATTATCATTAAAAGAGAGGTTTTAATCCTAAACTAAGAGTTCAATGTCAATGCCACACTTCACTAAGAGCTTTAAGTCCAATTCCAATACCAATGTCACTTGAGAGAGTTGTCAAGTTTTTGCTATGTTTTTAGCTTCCTACGGTTGTATCATCTTGAAAATGTTGTATTTTGTTTATTACGTATCTCTTTTAATTTCTTTTGTTTATGTTTTCTTCTTGTTGTTGCCTAAGTTTTCACTTTAGTTTGTATTCTCCTAGTTCCTTTGCTCTAAGTATAATACTCTTATACTTTGAGCTTTAAGTCTCATGAATTTTCATGAAAAAATAGGCTTTAATCCTAAACTAGCAGTCTGATGCCAATGCCACAGTTCACAAAGAGCTTTAAGTCCAATGCTATAGCCAATGCCACTTGAGAAAGTTGTCAAGTTTTTGTTATATTTTTAGCTACCTACAATTGTATCATCTTGAAAATGTTTTATTCTGTTTGTTACGTTTCTCTTTGACTTTGTTTGTTTAGGCTTTCTTCTTCTTGTTGTCTAAGTTTTCACTTTAGTTTGTTATGTTTCTCTTTTTCTTATTATTATCACTTTCAAGTAATTTTAAGCATTAGTCTCTTTCGTAGTCTCTTTGGTAGTCAAGTAATTTTAAGCATTAGCTCTTATCTTCTTTTGTAGTCTTCCCTTTGAAAAAGTTATCTCATCTCCCCCTGCTTTAGTTTTAGTGACTATTACAGGGATAATTATCTTTTTTATACTGTCGTTTAAACAAGCATGATTAATGATACTCTATCATTCCAATTTATAAAATGTTCTAATTAAATTTGTCACTTAATCCTTGTCTCTTAGATAAGAAAAGCCTCAAGAAAGAAAGGACCTAACGAACCTGAGATAACGGGTGAGTATGATTTCCAGAATTTGATGGTGTTGCAACCTCTAGCGGGAGCTCCACTTGATTCAAAGAAGACATTATGCCGAATTTCACTTCGGCTGCCAATTGTGTCTGAGATGCTCCAATGTCTTTGTTCAAAAAATCAGGATTGCCATCAATTTCTCTCTTCCCATCTTTGAGAAGAGAAGTTGGTGTTATTTGTTTCATATCCACCTTGAGATTCTTGAATAAAACCTGTAAAAATCAAAGTCGAACTAATGAAATTTCTGATTGAATTAAAATCAGTGATAAGAATTTTATTTTCCCTATTATTGACTACGCATATTTCATTTAATCAATGAAATTCTCTTATCCCATATCAGCGGTACTAATTATCTTGAGAATTTATAGCTAACTGTATCCATAGTCATTTACCATCTTGAATTGTGCATACATACCTCAATGCAAACTTCAGGTTCATTTTCAAGTTAGGCATTGAATAAAACTCAGCCAGTAGTCCAAGAATGCCCATGGTCCAAGGGTTTGGAGGTTGGTATGCTAAACTACTTTGACATGGTTCAAGGATCTACAGCCATAACAATATAAAAGTATGATCAGGATACTCAAACAAAACTACCAAAAATATTCCTTACACAGTGTGACCATACCTTGGAAGTAAATGGCGTTACTGCAATCATTAGCCCCTTTTTCATATGCCTGTCAGAACAAAAAATGAGTACGGAAAAAAAATAATAAATAAAAAGAAACTAACACTAAGAAGTATGGTTTTCAAGAAAACAAAAATGATGTAAAGTGGAAGAAGTCTCAAACTCCCTCCGTGGAGTGAATCTAAACCAACATGAGTAGAGATGTTATATTACCTCAATTATCAAAGATTTTGGATCTATTCAACGGGCTCACAGCACTTGGTTCCCGCCAATTGTTAGTTTCCCAAGCCAGCTTCCCAAATTCTTAAGCAATGAATGTTCTTCTGAACTTGACTTTATAAGGTCTGATCCTAACAGAACCTGGAGAGAAGAAAAAACAAAAGTTAACTACAATGTTAGGCACTGGTTGCATGTCACATTATCCAAGAAGAAACGAACACCTTGCAGTTCTCATAAGTAGCCTGAACGATCTCTTTACTTAAAGCTTTTGAATTAACTCTGTCCAGGAACTTCAAGTACAAATCATGGAAATCCGGCTCGATGCTAGCCCTGTATAATACGATGTCGGATGTTAAAATATAAACTGTGCATAAACCAATATTTTCTCTACGCGAATTTTTCTACAACATCCTGACAGTTCCCTCCCCATAATAAACTGTATCCCATGGTTTTCAGTTTTTAGCTCAATGGTACCCTCCAATAAACTACAATTAGTTATGTACAGAAATGTATACAAGAATTCAGAGTAACTTCAAACCTCTTCATGACCATATAGTGAGCAAACCAGGGATAAAACTGCTCCTTGGAGATTTCAGTAAATTCTTTTGCTTTGGCTTCAAGATTAGCGAGTGAAATATAATTAATCATAAAAAGGCTCGGAAGATCCGGTTTTGCAGCAACCTAGAAATTAAATGACAAAGAGGCTTTAGGAAAGTACCGAGGAAGAGTTTAGGGTTTAAAGTGGAAGAACTCTCATATAACACAAACCTTAGCTAATGCTCAACAAGATTGCGAAGTTCTGAAATTACACTCGATTCATCCGCAACCAAGGTTTGGAGGAGGGATATAGCAAACTCTGTCGGACATTCCCGGAAACCCTATCGAGAGAAATTGGCACGTTGAATGTGAAACCGTGTTTAACAAGAAAAATAAATAAAGCCGTTGTTTGCCGTTTGCCAATTAAAACAGCTTTCTCTTGCCCTAGCAACCATATTCTCGACATCCCCTTCAGTCAGATAAAAGCCCTAATCTTCAAAAATAAAAAAAATACTGAAGTGGATTTGGGGGGTTTCCAAATCCCCTTCAGTTTTTCCGAAGATGAGATAAGTTGTTGAAGAAGAGGAAGATGAAGATCAGTGAGATTACCTGTTGAAGACGAGGGAGACGGTGAGAGAGCAAAGGGAGAAAGTGAGAGAGCAAGGGAGAAAAGTGAGAGAGCAAAGGGAGAGAGCAGAGTGAGAGAGCAAGGGAGAAAAGTGAGAGAGCAAAGGAGAAATAACATATCGGTGAAATTTTCGGGATACAGCTGGCGAGCCATGTAACGGCTCTTTTTAGTTTGACCCTTACACCATTTTAAATAACGTCTGCTTATTTTAATCTTCCGTAATTTGACTTATTTACAACTTATATTATTGAACATTATTTTGTTTTATATTTACGCTTCTTTTCATTTTTATTTTCCTTTCCTTTATTTTAGTTCATAAAGTTTTCTCTCTTTTCTTTAGAAAAAATTAATCTTTCCTAAGAGTCAAAAGAACTAACAATATGTTCTTAATGATTTTTAATTTATATTGAAAAATTATAATTAAATTTATTTAATTAATGAAAAAAAATATATGATGAATTAAGCAATTGTGTTAGTGTTGCTTTTCTGTAGTTCAAATAATTAATTAGGATGTTGTGTTTGATATATGTTAATAATCATATTATAAATTATTTCATTAAACATCTTAGCATGCATTTGTTTATTGATGCATTTTAAAATGTTTGTTGAACTCACAAATAAATTTAAAAGAAATACGATACTTTTAGATTTTTTTTAATAAATTAAAATAGATTAAATTATAAATATGATGTGGATGGTTTTTATTTAATAAATAAAAAAGAAGTGATTGTTCGTTGAATTGGGTTTAAAATCTAAGTACTTATAAGAAAAGCACTTCATTTCGTATTGATGGTACGATTGGCTGCCACTGAAATTTGTTTTGATACGTGGACTCCAATGTCAATTAAGTTGAACTCATGTTCACAATCGCAACTAAAAATTTCACAACTAATTATTAAAAAAAAAACTTTTTTCAAGCTTCTCTTCCCTCTTTAGATTGAGATAGCAAGAATTATTCTTTCCTATTCATTAAAACCATATTGATGGATCGATGAGATAGTAAAATATATTTTTTAAAATTAACTTTGAGTTAAGTTATAATTATATATCTAGACTTCGAATAATTTTATTCCTACGTCCTCAAACTTTCAAATTTGTTCTAAAATTATTTGAAAATCTAGATGACGTAAATTTTCAATTGAACTATCATTTAATTTTTATGTGCATAATTACAAAATATTTGAAAATTATATTATGCACAAAAGCAAGTAATTAAGATTATAGATGGAAAAATTGGCATTTAGAGGGAAGGAAATTGTAATTCGATAAACCTATAGTATACATTAGGTCTCTTAATTTAGTCGAGTTCTAATAAGTTCATGAACTTCTAGAATATTTCAACTCTAATCTTTTAAGTTTATCACCTCAAATTTGCATTCTTTAAGCTAATGAATCAATCCTTGATCACTCTGGATAAAGAAAAATAAACATATAGCTTTTTCTTTCCAATTGTCAACTACTATATTATAAACGGATACCTCCAAAACAAACTTTGTAATGCTACAAAACTTTGAATGATGAGAAAACAAATCAACTTCTTCTAACATACATGCAGTCCGAAATGGAGATTCAATATTTATCAGCACTCCACCCACACTGCACAATCAAAAGGCCATCAGTTGAACTCTAACAAAATATTGTCATTTTTTTTCACATTAATTTTTTTTCCTTTCGAAAGTGTTCAGGTTTATTTCACATTCATGAACTCAATAAAAAAAAACTACATCTAACCTATATCTAATCCCCTTGGAAGGTAGGAGATATCTCTAAGGTACCTAAATATGAATTGGTAGTGTAAGCTAGTAAGAAGTATAAGGCCAATTACATGGGATGTTAGTTCTTGGGTCTTGTTATAAATAGAAGGGTGTGTGTGTGAAAGTAGGCAATTCTTGTAGATCGTGCTCAAGCGAGAGGTTTCAAGTGTCTTGAGTTATCTTGTAGTGGTTGATTTTACATTTCAATACGTTCCTTCTTCCTTATATAATATCTCATTTCCTTCTTGTCAAGGAAATTGTTATGATTTACATACAATAAATACAAAAGTAGGAAGGTATATATACCAAAATGCTATATAAATCATAGTCAACTTTTAACTCCCTATAAATAAAAAGTAATGATCTTCTAGAGAATGTTACAAGAAAAATATATGAATATATCGATACAAACGGGTATTATAATAGAGGTATGGTATACAAATTAAGGATTATATCAATCAAGTTCCTAAACTTTTATAAATAAATAAGTTCATAGTAGTTGTTAAGCTTTTGTTTTAAAGCTCTAATTAATAGATATTATATGTAGGAACTAAAAAAATATCTCTAAGGTACCTATATTATAAAAAAATATTTATATGTAGGAACTAACATGATATTATAAAATGATGTGAATTAAGTAGATATTTTCAAATTTTAAACAATACAAGATATTTTTAATCTTCTCATGCTCCAATATTTTCTTATACTTATTTGAAAAGAATTACAAGCTAATTTTTACTCTGAAGAAAAATTAAGAGGAGTTTTATTTCGAAAAGTTTAAATCACTAATCAATTATCTAAACGTTATTTAGGAGTTTGAAGTTATACAATTCTGAGAGCATCACTTGATTATAGATATATATACCACAACCTCTCCCCTACTAACATCTAACCAATATTGGTATCATATGTTGCGGGAAAACACAGTAGCTGAAAATAGACACCATTTCAAAGTTAAAATGTAAAGGAAGGTTCATGAATATATGAAAAAACGTAAGGAGAAATTGATGAACAATGGGGCTGCAAAATCAACTAATGAGAGAGCATACAAATGTTTAAGTGCAGCTTAAAAATGCCAAGTTTAGACAGCTTTATCAGCACCAATCAGATTTGATACATAACTCAATCAAGAAAGCAATCTAATTGACGTTCTGGGCTATTACTATACAAACTTCACCTTCAAGTTGTTAGCTATTTACAGCCGCCTTTCCTAGTTTCCTCTTGCCTTTTCCAAGTCTAGTAGATCTGTCAAGCAGTGTCAATAAGAAGTAGAACATTAGTATCTGTTACATATATTAATCATTCTACTTTTACAATATAACAAACTTATTTACTGATACACTTATTTACAGACAATGCCTCTGTATCATTGTTTATTTTTTAAGAAAATTTTGAAAAACAAGCTAGCCAAAATTTTTAAATTGTAATTTGAAAAAGAGAGAAATAAATAAATGGTCAAAAATTAACTATATCGTATACTTTTGGAAAATAGAATACTAAAAACAAAAATCATTTAAAAAAAGGTTAATGCAATCAAAACAACAGTTTGAAAGAAATCAATATAAAGGATTTGTTTTAGGAGAAGGCCCCGATTTAAAAGAGAGTTGACCAGGCACTATGTTTCATGGAGCGCTTCGTCTAATTTTGTATGTAACTAAACTTTTATTATTGTTAGCAATTCTACGTGGAAAAAGGAGAATAAATACCTTAAATCAGCTTAGGACATATATTTCATACTTTGCCAAATGATTTATCCAATGAAAGAACCCTGCAAGAACTTATAGTACTCAAGTTTTATGGGTATGTTTGATACCTTCCGGTTTAAGAACATTTTCTTAAAATATTTGTAATAAAAAAATTGCATCTTGCATTTTTTTAAAATAATACATGTGTATGCTATATTCATATTTAAAAGCTATTCTAATAATTACAACTTTTTGTTTCTTGCTGTGTATCTTAAAGATTTTATTTGATCACTTTAAAGTTAATTTTATTTAACAATTAAATTTCTAATTTTTTTCAAACATTTTATAGTAAACTTACGTAATTTATGTACATATTGACTAATCTCTCGGAACCATACACATTTGGATATTAAGAAAATTTGTAAAAAGTTAATTTCTTGCTATATCGCCACCATAGATTGAACTCACAACCATTTAATTAATTATTGTGACTATGTCTTTTTTTTACTATTAGATCGAACCATGATGATTAACACAATAAGAATTACAAGAAACAAGATATGGTTAAAGAAAACTTATAGGGCATTCCTCCAATAAAAACCCCTGCACCAAATTACCAATATCTATGTACGAAAATATCCCTAGGCAATAAAAACCAATTAATTAGAAAATATCAAAATACAAAAGTAACCCCACAACTCATTAATTTGAAAACAAAATATTCTAAAATCAAAATCTTAACCGACTAAAAGATTTTATTAAGCATAAAAAATTATATATCTTTAAATCTCTCTTAAATAGATAGTAAATTAAAAAAAAAAATCTTAAATTCAAGGATGAAAATAAAATTATATTTCTAAAACTTACACAATTTAAACTTTAAATTTAATTATCGAAGAAAACTCTATATAACAAAAAAAAAATCCACGAATACAACGTAGTTAAAAGAAAAAAACAATATATATATATATATATATATATATATATATATATATATATATATATATATTAAAGAAATTTGATAATCAATTTTGTTAGGATCAATTCAAAACACAAATAGTCTGTATTCAAAACTTTGATAGTAAATTAAAAAATATAAAATTCAAACATGAAGATAAAATTCCATTGCTTATTAAAAATTTCAAAACTTTCAAAATTTGAACTTTAACGGAAGAAAAATCTACCTAACAAAAAAATCTCACAAATTTACATAGGATGCCCCACACCCATGTCTATATATGAATGATTCAGAGCGGGCTGCATCCATAGTGTTCTCAGAATAAGATTTCCAATCTTATTCATGCATTATAGATTGTTTGGAATATAAACTCGAACTTATCCACCTTTATGTCTCTACATAAAATTCAAGTAGCCCCAGTACCTTAGTTAATTGGATTCAAGATTATAGTATTTTATTTTCACTAATAAGTCTTCAATACTTTATTTAATATAATAAAATTTTAATTGCAAACTACAAAATTTTGGACCTAAGTTCTAACAAACTCCCATTTTAACTAAAACCCCTAGTGTGAGAAAACAATGTTGAATTTAACCATGAGAGAATTACTCATCATATGAGTACAATAAAATAGGGCATACACCCAAGTGGGAGTCTTATTGAAACTATTTAGGTGACCTTCAAACACTTTAGTCGTGAAGGACTTTACAAATTAAACAGCCAAGAATTTTCTCAACAAGTATTAGAGTTACTACAACGTCACTATAATGCACATTTACCTAAATAAAGTAGTACACTTTAACTTTATGTTTCTTCACACTACTGCTCCTTCATTTATAGTGAATACTTATTTCAATGTATACTTTATAACATTTTTCGAAATCAGAATTAGTGTATCCGATAAGGATCAGATCCTTATCACTATACACGATCACATAGTCTTTTAAAATTCTAAAGTATTTTAGAATATACTTAACGACAACCCAATTCTTATTTGATCTTGAGAACACATTATGCATTTCCAAAATTTTTATTTGAAAGTGCATAGCTTCTAGACGTTAGATACTACATCATTCATTGTCTTTTCATAAGTCAATAGATATTCTTAAACCATCATCAAGTATGACGATTTGGTTTTCGATAAAACCATCATCAAATAAATGGATAAAAACTGCAATTTTAAATTACAACTATTTCTAAAGTAGTTTTTTAAAAAAATAAATGGATAAAAACTGCTCACATTCTATTCGGTTGCATTTAATTACAATTAATAACTAGTATCATTTTACTAATAAAACAACACAAATAAAGAATTATATGAAGAAACAAAATGGGAAGGAAAATACGTGAATGCTATTTTTGTATTTAAATGACAAAAATACAAACCAAATAGTAATGAAATTATTTTATATAAAGATGTTCTCGATCATATTAAATTTGATGGGCTATTTTAAAGAACATAATGTTTATTACTTTTAGATAAAAAGTAAATGAAAGTATTGCTTTCTTATTCAATTAAAATTTCCACCTAAACTCAATCCCTCGCAAAGAATGGCGTTTCAATTTTTGTTATATTCAATCAAAGGAAAATATAGTGCTTCTAGATGTACCCTAAGTTAATTTGACATTTTGAAGTTATACTAAAAAAAAATAAAAGTAAGATGACAGTTTTATTGAAAACAAAGGTATTGAATTTTAATCTAATTTTATTGATTAATAATGTGTATATAAGCACTCATTTATGATAGGGTGAGAATAACAGAATACAACAAGAACTCCTACATACAATGAAAAGATTAAATTAAAAGCACAAAATCTAAACAAACTTCAAACAATATTCGGTGAAGAATTGAAATAAACTCGAGTAAATCTAATACTACTTTTGAATTTAATTAATCTACAAGAAGATAAGCTAAGGGAGGAGTTTAATTGGGAATAAGAAGAAAAAAAAAGATGTAAACAAAGTAGATAAAAATATATATATATAAAATAATATTACTTCGCAGTAAAGTGTCATTTTGATGCTTTAGGGACAACAATTAATTAATTTATTTATAAGGAAAACTACAACAAAACGTTGGAACAAAAAAAAGAAAAGATTTTATAAATAAATAAATACAAATGAAATAATAAGTAAATACAAATGAAATCAAGCATTTAATTTACTCCCAAACTCTTTGGGAGAGAATCAAAATTTAACAAATAATCAATATCATGAATCCATAATTTTCCATCCTGATCTTGATTTAGTTCATCGTAGACTGCCTCAAACTGCTCAGTTTTGGAGTCGTACAAAATTAAAGCCCTTCGAGAAATAAGAAACATCATCTTTTCATCTTCAAAAACTTTGATGAGTTGGAAATGATATCTAGTACAAGATAAAAGTAAATCATCGGGACCACGGTATCTTATATAATGAAGCATGGGTTGTCTAATAACAAATTCTTGTTCTAATTTAACCCATGAATAATCTTCTTCCATGAGCTTCCACACATGAAATCTACCAATACCACTCTTAGTGTTAAACTCGAAACAAGACAGATATAGAGTGTTGTTAAAGATCCAAATATTAGAAGAACCACGAAAAGCTTCATCTTCCACACATTGAGGAAAAGAAACAACTTCAAATTTCTCATCTTCTACATCAAAACGTAAAAGAACAACCATACCCCCATTTCTCATATCATTGTAGTTACCCTGGTATCCGTTCCAATAAAGAGAACCGTTCAAGTAAACACCTTCGCCGCTCCCTAAAACGCAAAACCGTATCAAGGCTGGAACCCTACTCCATTTTCCATAACTACTACGTGTAAACGTTCCAATTGTAAAAATGTCAGCTACATATAAACCCCTCCTGGAAGAAAGTTTAACTATTTTGTATTGTTTTTTGTTAGGACTATAACCAAATCCGAAGCTGTAACCAGCGTAAAACTCCTTCCGAGTATTATTAAGTGGGAGTTCCACGTACTCATTCGTCATTGGACTCAATATGATAGAGAAAGGTTGTGTCAATTTAAAGCGAATTTTTTCATGCTCCCGAGATATAAATTTGGTGTTGACAAAACAAAAGAGACCATTACAAGAATTGATCATTTTGAATGTGGAGAAATGACGATGGAAGGTAAATGAACCAACAATACAATTCTTCTTGCCTTGTTTCAAAATTCTGGAATCAAAGTCAATGCAATGAAGCTTTTGATGAGGAGAAATATGAGCAAATAAATTAGCCTTTGAATTTAGATCCAACAACTTACCAGTCAATATGAGATTGTTCCAGGCTTTACAAACTGACCTGAGATTAACCAAAATGAAGAGGGAAACTTTAGATAGAATAAGTTCAATAATATGAGATGGAAGGTGTGGATTTTGGCTTCTTCGTCGGCTTTTCCGACTTTTCATTGTGATTTATTGGAAGACGACGAAGAAGATTGCAATTTAGGGTTTCTGTTTTCGCATCTTTCTATTTATTTATAGCTGAAAAATAAAAATATAAAAATATATGTTTTACATAAAATCTCATCACATTTCTTTTTAACACATTTTTTAGACAAATCTATGTAATTATTAATTTTTATAGAAATTGTTGTGAACAGAAAAAAATTGGAACTACTTTCCCATATAGTAAAAAGAAAAATTAAATAGGGTAAAATTACATTTATTATTATTTAATTATGATAATTGAGTATAATATTTAAGTTTCAAAAACTAATAACAAATGAAACTATCCTTATAAATAAATCTAAGAATAAAAAAGATAAACTTTTAAAACATACGAACCAAACACACAAATCCACAAAATTTGGGAACTAAAAAAGTAATATTTTTCTATTATGATTTTGACAAAGAAAAATAATAAAAACTTGTGAATCAAATCAACTGTGTAGTCCCAAAGTTTTTGGGGGAGAATCAAAATGGAAGGACTGAATTTAACAATTCCATCAACTAGTAAGTGATCCAATTTTTGTGCCTAGTTGGTATTGGGGATCATACATATAATCAACTCTTTTTTTTGGATAAAGAGACACTAAAATCTTTACTCGTAACAAGTTTCTTTGTATATGAACTTTGATTCCAAATCTTTGAAAGAATCCGAGGGTTGTATTGTTGGTTTATACATCTTCCAACCTTGTTTCTCCCCATTCAAATTTGTCAACTCTTGCTATGAACTCTTTTGCTTCGTGAATAAAGGTTAAGTTGGAAAAGATATAAAGATGATTGTCCTTTGATATTAAATCCTGCAATATAATGTGATATAAACACAATTCTTGCAATTTAATGTGTTTATATATATTGTGGTAAATCGGAAAATATATATAACGCCTTAGTTTTAAAATGTAAAATTACAAATTGTTTTAAACGTATGGGATAAGAAGTTGGTAAATTATGATAGTTTGTGTTTTGCTATAGATTATTATAGTTTGTATTTTAGTATAGATTATTATATAGTTTAAAAAATAAATGAGTGAATATTTAATCAATAGTAAATATTGTAGCAAAATGTGGTTATTAGAAACTTGCACTACAAGAAATTAAATCTTTAATGTATGTTGAATTTCATTGGCACGATGTACAATATTGGTTTTTTGATCAAGAAAAACAGATATTCAATATCAATTTTAAACCTTAAATCCTATCTAGATAATATTCTTACCCCAAATACCCCTAGGTAGATCTAACCATAATGAAACTTGGAGTATGAAAAAAAATTAAACATAATATGATAAAAATTTAAGTGGTAATATACTTATAGTGGTGTACTTGAATGAGATAGTATGATAAAAAAAAAACATTTTCATTTCATCAGTTCTCAAACAATATTGATTCAGAGCAACGATTAACAAATATTGATGAATAATATAAACATGCTATCAACTTTATCATTTTATATAAATATATATATGTGTGTGAAAGTTCTTTATGTTTGCAACCGAAAAAGAAATGAATATTATTAGTTTTCTAATTATGTGTGAACATATATATATATGAATAATGATGGAATTTTAAAAGAATAACATTTCTATCTCATTATAAGCATTTTTTTACATGGTTAGCATATTATACTGAATTGTATTTATATTTAATTGAAGATGTAAAAGTATCCTAATGCGACAGTGAATAGATATATAACCTTTTTTCTGAAGTTAAAATTGTCATGGTTAGAGATATACTTGACAATAAAAAGTGACATTATTAACCTTTTGTAACAATATGAAAATGTTAATTTCTATTGTAGTTAATATTCATATCAATACTAAAATATCAAAGTTGTGAGTCAGTTATTAATAATAATCCAAGATTCCATATTTCTATTGTAACTGTTTTTTGTCAAATAACACGTCAAGTAAGAAACATAATATAATTAATTGCAAATCATATAATGACAGTTTTGGTTTAACATCTATTATTTCTAAGATTAACAATTTGAAAGTATAATATAGTCCTACTTAAGTGCTAGTCGTATGTTAAGCATATTTGGATTGAACTTGTAAGATTTACTAATAACTAGTTAGGCTTATGGCGTTGGATTCAAATATTTTCCTTTTTTAATTGTATTCATCACTATTGTACTCAATATTGAGGAGACCATGTGAGTAGGACTCATTAGGTTGGATATTGTTTTCTAATTTGAATCAATGGTTCGTCTCAAGATAAAACCTTCGACTACTCCTGGGCTTAGGTGTAATAATTGGGATTAACATATTTGATGTAATAAAAGAACTGTGTATTCAATTGAGGATAACGTTTTCTTAAAAATGTTTGAACTAACAAACAAACTAAATTGAAAATATTTATAAATATAGTAAAATGTGGGAAATAAAAGTTAGAGATATGTTGTTATATTTATAAATAAAATGACTTATTTCATTATATTTAAAAACGACTTAAATTTTTTATTTAAGAATCGATGGAAATTTATATATCTCCATTTCGTAAAAGTTTGCATGTCCAATTTATAGTTTTAATCATATATTAATCGATAAATTTCAATAATTCAAACTAATTATCGGTTATAATTTAACTCAATAGTAACTGACATGACTTTTTATCGTAAAGTTTTTAAATAAAGAACCCATTATCAATAGTTTGAGGAGTCTAAGATAACTAAAATTTTATCTTTTTAACTTAACATCAAAGTTTTGATTCTAATGCCTTTTTGCATTTCAAAGCTCCAAGAAGTTTGAAAAATTCAAGACCAAACCCTTACCAAATTTTAAGAAGGGTGCTTCGTGAAATTGAGTATTTTGTGGTGAATCTTATCCATATATGGAGAGAGAGGGAAGAGAAGACCCCACTCAAACCAAACATACAATACTATTTGTGAACAATAAACCAAACACAATCAAAAACCTTATCTCCATCTTCTTCTTCTTCCCCTGTCCTTTCTCCATCTCTACTACCATTTTCATATTCTCCTTCATGTTATTTGGGTGTTCGAATTTACACTGTTTAAGCTAACTTTAATGGCGGCCATTTTCTCCTGCAAGTTTTGTTCCTCTCTTACTACCTCCAAATCCTCAATACCCACTTCCCATTATCGTTCCTCCAAGCTCTGGAATGGCGCTTGCTCCAACCCATTTGGGCCCAGATGCTCCTCCTTCAGTCGAATCAAATGTAGGCTTCAGAATGTCAAGGTAAGATTTGGATCTTCAATTTTTCTTTTAACATCTAATTTTGCTCGTACCAATGTTGAAGCTTGTGGAACCCTGTGTGAATTTAACTTGGAAAGTTTACTTTCGTATTGATGTTTTTGCTTAATTGGGATTTTTCTTTTGAGGATATTCTGTTGCAAAATTGAAGAAGTTCTCTAGGAAGAATTTTGCTTCAAGTCATATGAATTTGGTTGTATTATAAATGTTGTTGCTCAACTTTGATGATGGTGTCATTTTAATCTCCAAACTTCGGAAGATTTCAACTACATTCTTAGACTTTAAATTTTGATTCTATAATGTCCTTGCTTCTAAGTTTCTTTCTAGTTGGATGAAATAAAGTGGTACTAGTGAAGGCATGGTGGTACACCAATATTCATACCACTTTATTTTACCCAACTCATCTACTTCTCTACTGACTTAGCCATCATACTGCGCAAATTAGCCTGTATTTTTCCAGATAGCAGTTTGCATCATCGTTTAATGAATGACCTTGATGATGAGAACTAAATTCTGCATTGGATCACTTAATTTAAACATTTCAAAGTTTAGAAATTAATAAACACAGTGAAATGAAGTTTGATGACTAAATATGGAATTTGACTTGTGAAAAGAAATAAATAAACGACAAATGGATTGAATGAGTTTAAATTTTGTTTATCAGAAAGGCAGGCCATTTTGCTTGAAGGAGTTTGCAATTTCCTCGGCTTTGGCGTTTAGTTTAATCACAGGGGTTCCAGGTATAGGCCCCTCTGCAGATGCATATGCGGTTGCTGGTCCAGTGATTCCGGAGTTGTCAGTGTTGATATCCGGTCCACCAATAAAGGATCCTGGAGCTTTGTTGAGATATGCTTTGCCTATTGATAATAAAGCCATTAGGGAAGTTCAAAAACCACTAGAAGACATTTCTGAAAGTCTTAAAATTGCTGGAGTCAAGGCACTTGATTCTGTGGAGAGAGTAAGTTATATGATTTTGATTTTCTCCTCCCAACTCCCTAGTAGTAATTTTTTTTTATGAAGGGAATTTTAGGTACTAAGTAGTTTTTCTTTTGGTTCATTTGACCATGATTTTGTTTCTGGTTTTCTGTCTGAGAAACAAATCTGTTACCGCTTAGATATGTTTTTTCTTGCTCTGTAGAATGTGAGGCAGGCATCCCGGACGCTCAAGCAGGGGAAGAATTTGATCATATCTGGGTTGGCAGAATCGAAGAAGGAACATGGAGTCGAAGTTCTTGGTAAACTGGAAGTTGGACTAGATGAGCTCCAACAGATTGTGGAAGACAGAGATAGAGATGCAGTTGCACCAAAACAAAAGGAGCTTCTTAATTATGTTGGCAGGTGAATTTTATGGCCTTTACTACATTATATTCATCATGCTGATGATTGCATCTCATTACTTTTTCTGGAGCACACATGAGATGAATGATGTTGAACAAAGTTTTCATTCAAAAGAAAGCAATACCAGATTATATTAAGTAGGATATTGTGTTTTTCATGTATTGGAATAACCCGAGGTTGTATTGGTGTCACAAACAAATCTTGCACAAAATTGATAGCTGAAACTAAAGAAGTGTAAACTCATAGATTTGACTTAAAAATGAAAGGAAAAAATACTGAGTTTAGCCTTCAAAGATAGCTGGTGTTTCTTTACGTGGTCAACTATTTCTCTTCAACGTTACTGTCTAGCTCCACAGTGCATAAGAATTATTGAATTTTACCTAACATTAAAAAAAAATGAATGCCTATTTGGAGTCCAATCTTAATTAAGGAAATACAAAAAAGACCATCCAACTAGTTAGATGAAAGAAACAAGGGACAGATGTTGTGTTAGTAAACCTTTTGAGAACTATTTCTTGATTCCCAACAATCTCCGTCGCTGGTTCTCCATCTCTCTCTTTGACTTTTATATCTTGTTGGGTTGGGAGGATCTGCATTGAACTTTTAGTCAAGGTTATATGCCTAAACCAATTGAGCTATACTCATATTAGCGGGTTCTTCATCTCAACTCAGAGTGCCTTTAAGAACGCCTCTTGATCCATTATGACTATGTATCTCCATTTCCTCTAAAAGAGAAGATCCACATTTATGTTATCCTATCCTCTTTCAGAAGTCTAACAATTGAGAGCAACACACCAGTTTTATATGTGAAAATTAGGTTAGAAGGCTGATAAAAGATAGTCGTCGTTAAATTATAATCTCATACATACCCTTGTCATTGACTGCAGCTGAGATCTTCCTGGGGCATTCGGTTTCTGCAGTGTTGAAGAGGATATGGTCGATGGCTTCCCATACGAAGTGCCCGAGGAATACAAAAATATGCCCCTATTGAAAGGGAGAGCAGCTGTGGATATGAAGGTCAAAGTGAAGGACAACCCGAACATAGACGAGTGTGTTTTCCATATAGTTTTAGATGGCTATAATGCACCAGTAAGTGCTGGGAATTTTGTCGACTTGGTTGAAAGACACTTCTACGACGGCATGGAAATCCAGAGAGGTATATACAAGGAGGGCTAATTTTGCTTAATGAGTATGATTATTCTGATGGGATTTCTTTGTTGTAATAATCGTTTTTACAAAGAGTGATTATATATCTGCTGAAAATGTTCAACTGGGCTGAGTTTTGATTGTTGCAGCTGCCATTTTAATTCTTGATATCATAATATGACTCTCTCAACAAGGTTAAGATAATTTTCTCGTTATTGCAGCGGATGGTTTTGTTGTTCAGACTGGTGATCCAGAAGGTCCTGCAGAGGGTTTCATCGATCCAAGTACCGAGAAAACACGAACTATACCATTAGAAATCATGGTTGAAGGGGAGAAAGCGCCTTTCTATGGAGAAACATTGGAAGTGAGGCCTCTTTTCCTTTCAACAAACTTGCACACTGACTAATATATTCATGCTTATGCAAATTGCAAACAGTTAAGCCTATATTTATTAGGTATCACCAAATTTCTTTTATAATAATTATACTTAAAGCCATACTTTATCTGCACATGGCCCCAAAAATAACTTCGTCGTATTGAAGTTTGATTCTGTACTCCAGTTTTATGTATCAGTTTTTATCATTTGTTCCAAACAGGAGCTTGGTCTTTACAAGGCTCAAACAAAACTTCCCTTCAATGCATTTGGAACAATGGCCATGGCTAGAGAGGTAATAATGCTCTCTTTCTCACTTTTTCTCCAAAATATAGACAGCCAATTTCATGTTCGTTATTTTCCATGCAGGAATTTGATAACAATTCAGCATCTAGTCAGGTGTTTTGGCTGCTGAAAGAAAGTGAACTTACTCCTAGTAATGCTAACATATTAGATGGTCGATACGCGGTGTTCGGTTATGTAACTGAAAATGAGGACTTTTTGGCTGATCTCAAGGTTGGAGACGTTATAGAGTCGATGCAAGTAGTCTCTGGCCTGGATAACTTGGTGAATCCAAGCTATAAGATTGCTGGTTGAGAAAGTTTTTTAAATCAAGTAATAGCAATACTGAGTTGCCTTATGAATCAATTCATTGGTGAGGAATGCAGCCTTATGTGGTTCTTAGTCTTACTTCATTTCTTCTCTCTTTTTTTTTCTTTTTCTTTTTCTTTTTTGAGTTTATGGATTCTTTGATATTTGATTTAACCCATTTGAGTGACTTTCATTGTCTGTATTAAGCCCTCAATCTTGGCTTTTTAAGTCGCTTTTTATCCCAAAATCAAGTCATTTCATTTATGAATTAGTCTTGCTCCTCTTTTTTGCCATAGGTTTTAAATTTTAGCTTTTCAATAATACTTTTTCTATATGAGTATTTTCAAATATAGCAAAATGAATCAAACATTACAAAATATAGAAAACTTTTATCTTCTATCAACGATATATCGATAGACTTTGATAGCAAAATATCTATAGATGACTAATAGAAATTCTGTTAGTGTATATTTTTTTAAAACATTTTAACCGTTATTCCATTTATAATAATTTTCTTTTATAATGAGACTTTAAATTCTTTAATTTTATCATTTTATTTAAATAAGTCTGAAATAACATTCATCCTTCATTTTCTATATTTGTGTTTGATAAGTCATTCAAATTTAAAATTTATCCATCACGTTTCTAAACTTTCAATCAATCTATGTTTAATAAGTAACATTAATGAATTCCTTAGACTTAAAGATTGAAATTTGTATCTAATAAAATACTAAGCTTCAATTTTATATGAATTGGTTAGGGATCTCTCGAAGAAAAATTTAAATTTAAGGACGTATTATACACCGGAGTTTATGAAAGTGCTAGCCACATGCAAAAAGGTTATAGATCCATGATTGAGATTAGATCATTGTGAACTGTTCATATTGTAATTAGATATCTTTTTTTAAAAATTCGTTGGGTTATTTAATCCAAACAATGTTACGTGAGCAAGTTTGGTGTTATGAAATATATTTTTTAAAAATATTGCAAATTTATTTAGCTTAGTTTTGATTATTTTGGTTGATTTTGGTCATTGTATCAATTGGATTGAGATATATCAACCAACCAGTTTAATTTTTAATACATATTTTGATACCCATTTAGATGATTTGGTCAATTTAAAAATTCAAAGAAATAAAATTGTGAGATTCCATTTGTTTGGCACTAAAAAACTACGCAAATATGATTCCAAGACTTCCCCTTTAAAGGTAAGCCACGGCATTGCCCAAATATTTATTAATGGAGCTTTGTAAATGTTCAATCCAAGTTAACAGAAGAACATTAAAGCTTATCTTTCAAGGAAAACTTACTCTCTCTTTTTTTTTTTTCTTCACAAGGGGAGGGAAGGAATTGCTACAAAGAAAGAAAAGCTTTTACAAAATCCACACTACAAACACAGATATTGCATAGCTCCTCTTAAAGCCTATAAACCTTCACTCTACTTATCCCTTGACTCTCAAGTTCCAATTCCTTTTCAATTGGACAAATTACAATTTGAATATCTTCGATATTGCATTGTCATTGCTGTCGTCATCTTTGCTCGATGAAGAAGCAATCATGTTCAAGGCCCCCGGTACCTACGGAAGCAAAAACAGCCTTGTGACTGATCGAGGGGGATCATACCTCCGCCCTTCGATGTATCGATTGCTTCCAACATGGTTACAACCTCATCCATCTCTGGACGCTTGTCCGGGTTAGCATCCCAGCATCGCTTCATTACATTTGCAAGCGAGCTGGGGCAACACCGAGGAATCTCTGGCCTCAGATTCTGCAGTCAGAGAAATTGAGATTTCATCTTTAGCTTGTATTAAAGTTAGGTGCATTGTCTATTCAAGCATATTAGATATTATTGGTATTACTATGTACTGGACAAAGTTCATTCACAATTTCAAATGGCTAAAGAAATGTGATGTATTCTTTTGACCTACCTGTCGGACAACAGCTGATGTAACTTCTGAGAAGCTAAGGTCGGGATACGGCATATCGCAGCAGTATATCTCCCATAAACAGATGCCGAAGCTGTAGACATCACATTTCCTGTTATATGGATTGCCATTGAGAACCTACCAAGTTTGAAGTCATCCCAAAGTCAGATCTGAAGTCTCATAGAACCAAAGGGCCGATAGCTTAATATTAGCTATAAGTAAGCAAACTGAACAGTGCAGCCACAATGAAGAAAGACTAAAGTTTTACCTACCACACCAAAATTGAAATCAATCAATGCTCATATTTTATTCCTTTATCTTTCAGTTATGATTTTCATCTAGCTCTCAAGAAACAGGAACATATTGAAATAATATAAACTTGTATGAGGTATGATAAGTTTCAGTGCTATGAAAGTTGCTCGTTGAATTCCATGCACATCACAAAGTTACTTACCCATCTCAAATTTTACAATGGTGAGTGTTTCCCTACTAAAAACTGATTTTTGCATCAAGATCAAACTTCAGCACCTATTTTAAGAAGTAAGCAGTCATCGCACCATTGGTTGCTGCTAGTTAAAGTTAGTTTTTAATTTTCACCAATAGCATAGATTTTAGAGTATGAATAAGATATGATGGTTATAAATCATTCAAGATTTAAGATAATAGAATAGCGGAGGATGAGGAGAACATCAAGATTCAATAAAGCATACAAGCCAAAGGAGAAGAGAAGTTGGAGTTCATTGCATGATTTATTTCCAGGCTATTCAAGCATATACCTCCGGAGCCATATACCCAAGTGTTCCGGTCTCACCAGTCATATCATTGGGATTTGAGGCTTCAACACGAGCAACGCCAAAGTCTGCAATTTTTACCGTTCTCATTTTGTCCAGAAGCATATTTTCTGTTTTGACATCTCTATGAACAATCTTCTGTGAATGAAGATAGCTCAACCTACAAATGGTAGCTCCCCTTGAGTTTAAAAGCACGATTCTAATGTACAAAAAGAATGCAAATTTCCAAGAAGTTGAAGAATTCAGAATTTTGTGGGGAAATGGAAAAAAAATACTAGAGATTCAGTATTTGAATTAACCCTCTTGCAAGGTCTAATGCTAGCTGGACGACTACTTTGAAAGCCAGCTTTTTCCTTCTGTTCTTTATGAGGTAGGATTTCAGAGCACCTCCAGGACAATATTCGACAACGACACAACAAATATTGCTGGGCATGCCAATTTGGCCATTTTCTGTTTGTATGTGTAGATCTGAGGAGCCTATTGTTGCTCCTATAAACTGCAAAAGTTAATGGAAAACCATTAGTACTTTTTTAAACCTACATAAAAACAGGATCCTCAAAATATGATAAATTTGAACGTCAAACACCAATAGAACAATTACTTCATATCAGCAATCAATTAAGCTGGTTGCTTATTTCATCGCCAATTTTAAGTGCCTTTGTTAAAAACTTGATGCTAGATGTATACACTCCTGGCATTATTAATTAAGCTCACAAGGAAGCATTCTTAGTTACGAGCTTTCTCAAGCTAGATCAGTTTATTCATAAATAACCAAAAAAAGAGGTAATGTAACCTTCATGCATATAAAATTATAGATAAACTTTGGATTAGGTCATGTTGAATGTCGAGTCATGAAGCATACCATAAAAGTTTACCTTTGTAACATTAGGATGGTCAAGCTTGTGCCAAACAGCAACTTCTTGCGTAAAAGCCGCTCTAAGCGACGCAATTTCTGCCTCTGACCTATGACCCTCTTCTCCCCAGTCAAGAAGTTTAACTGGGGAAAAATTAATTAACATTTAATCTCTTAGAGAAAGCTAGTCAAAATAGACTTTAATGAATAATTAAAAAAATCCCCCAAAACTCATCACGAATAAGGCAAGATATCCCAATAAAATCAAAACCTAAACTAGTAGACTAGTAGCAAAAAAAATCCCCATTTTTAATTAACTCCTTTTGGTTGCTTCCATTTTCAATTTCATGTGCAACTGTGTCTTCAAAAGGGGTGCATATCAACAATTAATGGAGACGCACAAAAGTTCCAAAAAAGGAACACTGTGATAGTTACTGTCTGCTCAAGCCAATCTCGTGAATCACGGTTCTGTTGAGGATAATATCTACAAAGAGGCCATAGCTCCAAAAAAGGAAAAAAAGAAAGAAAGAAAGAAAGAAAGCCAAACAAAACTCTGCTACTTCTATTCAATTCCAAACAATATCATTTTCCATCTACTAATACTCTCTCTTTTTCTCTAGTTGAGCAAAAATATTAATGTAGCAGAAAAGAGTTTATTCTCATTTTGTCATAATCTCAAACAGGTTCAAGGCAAATCTATCCTCAAGGAGTAAAAACTCAAAACCCCATTTCATTTATGAACAAACTTCAACAAGAATTGAAAAAAACAAAATACTGATGACCTTATCTGATGTTAAATTCAAAATCTAGGTGTTCCGCAGAATACCATATGAAGAGAATTAAGAACCCCCAATGATAAATGCAACAAAAACCCAAAGAAAACAGAACTGATCGAGTGTTCTTTAACCATGCATTAATAAACAAATTTTCTCAGAATCAACAACTAGCCATTTGGAAAAATGGGGTGCATTCCATTTCTTCAACAACAAATTAGAAGGAAAAATCTCGTACCAGCAACATCTTGACCATCATAAACTCCACGATGAACAGTTCCAAATGTGCCACGAGCTATGACAGCTTTGATGATGAGTTTAGAAGGGTCAATCTCCCACTCCTGTCTAGTGATTGCCGGTCTTCCACCGCCAACACCTCCTCCTCCGCCACCACCGCCACCGCCGCCGATGCCGACACCTTCCTCATCTTCCCTCCTCTTGTTCTTCTCCATAGTCCATGCTTTGCTCAAATGTCTCTGTAACTGCTCATCTAAGCTCTTCAGATCTATTTGATCTGCTCTCACATACCCACCTCCACTTTCACTCTTTTCTTTCATAATTTCCCACCAATTTCAACAAACCAACAACAGAAATTCAAAGACACAGAAACAATGGTTCCTCTTCTGAGTCAGTTGAATAATGGGTTTGTTCGTGTGTCTATGGATTTGTAGATTCAATTAAGAAAGAGATGAAAAGAGAAAGAGAAAATTAATAATAATAGTGAGCACAAGAAAAGTAGAAGTAGAGAGAGAGAGAGAAAGAGAGAAAGAGAGAAGAGTGTGATTGGTTTCTACTCTGTGTTTCCTTTCTCCATCATCCATGTGGGCACATGGATTATGAAACCCACATCGGTTTCTTCTTTGCCCTCACAAACGCTCTTGCTTGCTTTTATACACTCGCACACAATTCTTTTTTTCTTGTGTTTTTCGTTTCTATTGCTGTTGTGTTGAATTCCTTTTGGGGAAAGTTTATGGTCAAATGTTAGTGGCCTTTTTGTTTGACTGTCTTTTGTTATGGGTTTTTTTATTTCATTTAGTTTTTGAAGCTCTGTTTTCTAGGAGGGTACCTGCACATGCGAAAACAGTTAAGATGGAAGTTATGGAATTTTGTACATTTGTTATTATTTTTAATTTAGGGTTTAGGGTTGATTTTCGAGGGTAGGAGAAAATATATAATTAATAATACTTAAAGATGGGTTTGACTTGTTTTAATTTTGGGTTTGTGTACGAGAATGAGTTGTAGATATCTTTGATTTTTTTAATCTCCTCAGTCTTTGTTACTCTGGTTCTAAATTATAAATTAATTATAGGTTAAGTTATCAAAAAAAATTATTAATTGTCTTTTTTCTGAACAATTCTTCTTTTAAACTCCAGTGAAATTATTATATCATGAATGATTCGAGGAAAAAAAAAATCATTATATTACTTTGTTATTGTTAAATTTTAGTTTAAAGCATTCTCGAATATAACAAAATAGATCTAGATATTTATAAAATATAACAAAATTTTTAATTCTATTAATGATAAAAAATATATAAACTTAATTTAAAATCTTGTTTTATTTTACAAATATTTAGACAGTTATATCATTTATAATAATTTTTCTTTAAAATTTTTATTCAATATTTTTAAAAAAAGAGATCGCATTGCTTAAATTATAACTTTGATTCCTATTCTTTAGAGCATGTTTTAAGCTAATAAATTTCACAGACGTATAAAATTCTTCACCTTTCAAAGTGATGCAAGGAAATTCATCCATTAGTACAACAAGAATACAAGAACTTTAACCTCCAATCTCAAGAAAAAGGGTTCATATCTCAAATTACAAGTTACTGTTGGCTATAAATTTTGAAGACGAAATTAAAATTAATATTATTATTTTACCAAGTTAGATAAAAATTAACTTAAAAAATATAGCAAATATAACAATCAAGTCAAAAGTATTAGTAGATAAAACATAATTAAACAAATTGTAATTACAATTCTTAGAGTTTATTATAAGTTAGACTATAATATTAATTGAAGTTTATCAACATTATTAGACTTTATCACTTATAAATTTTGTTACATTTACGATTCTTTAAAAAGTTTGTCAAATTCACCTCCAAAAGGGCATGGACTGATAAATCATGTATAAAGACTATAATGGTCATTTTAACATTTATTCCAAAAATGAAAAGGAACCAATTTATTAATGTAATTACAAAGTTGATTTTTCTTTGGTGCAATTATTGATTCATGCAAGAACAACACCTGGTCAGTTTTTATAATGTCCCCTATAAATTAAATTCTATCTACAAACCTTTAGTTAGGTGGCCAGACAATGAATGCATATTATACAATCAATTTCCTATTAATGATTTAAAGAATCTATGGCTTCCAATGTTTGTGGTGAGACAGAGCCCCACTGGCACCAAGCCTCCAAAAAGGAGAAATGTTTTAACATATTTTGAAAAGATTTTTGAAAAGAAACTAAAGATTGTTATTGCAATGGCTTGAGTGACCAATGAATTTTCATTTTAAAAAAATAACAATGCAAATAAGATGCTATTGCAGTGGGGAGCAATATGATGCTCTTCAATTAATATATATACACACACACTTAGAATCTGCCCATTTCAATATATACTCTCTATTCAACTTCCCACTACCTCTATATCGTACAAAGTATCTTTCTATCGTTTATTCCAAATATCAAAATTTAAAAATTTTGTATTTATTTGATTCCTTAACTTTTAAATTTTTTTTGAAAACTCATCCATCTATTAGATACAAAATTCTAAGTTTTCAAAATTCAAATTTATACCTAATAGATATTTTGAATTTGGTAGAAACTTATTAAACACCAAATGGAACAATGATATTCAATCTTTGAACCTTGAATATTTTTTAATTCCCATAGCATCTACTGATCTTCTTCTTAATTTAGTAAATCTCTGCAGTTAATATCATTAGTTTATACTAAGTGGACTAAGAATTTATTATTGGATACAATGCAGCATAAGAGAAAGGGCAGATAGACCGATAGATATTGTCCCTTGTACTTCGTCATCACAATTACTAATTCAGTCAGCATGTCATGCCAACATAGGACTCAGAACGACAAAAAGTTAAAACCATAACTGAAAATTTTGAAGAAAAGAGACAGAAACTTGTTTTTGTGTTTACAGGTGGTTAAAGAATGTGTAATTAATTGTTTGAAAGTCCTTTGTACTTTTCGTTCAACTAAATTTGTAATTCAACCTCTAGTAAATTTAGGGCATTACTCCCTACCTAGTAAACAAGGAGCGTTTAGTTACCATTCACCAAATCAATTAGGACATACTCATATCGTAATCTTTTAATTTCAAAGGGTGCTTGGAGCTAAGTAGTGGAATGAATTGTAAATTCATAAAATCTACGTAGAGTTAATAAGATATAAAATTGTTGTTTTCTAGTTATCGGACCCACAAGCTCTTTAGTTCAAACAAAAAGTGTGGTTCACTACTCCCCTAACTCCTTAGAACAAAAATTACTAGAAGCACCGGTTTGGAATGATTTTTCAAGTGATTCATTCCACCCCGCTTTAGTCCCTCCCAAGTCATATTTAATTAAAACTAGGGAGGAAAAAGATCCGTGAAGCTTATAACCTTTTTTGACTTCAAGAGGGCACTGAAAGAGAAGAAAATTAAATGGGAAGAGAGAGTCACGGGGCTTAAGAGCGATGTACCTGTTATATTGTGGGTTGGACTTCGATCTCGATGGATGGTTGAGATTTTAGATGCCTCGTGAATTTTCCCATGACTCTTTTCTCCAAAAACCTGCAACTTCTTCAAACTCCAAATACCTTAGTTATTACATTACATTACAACAATATACAAAATGGCAGCACATTAAAATATATCAGTAGCTTTTTTTAGCCATAGAAGTTTTTAGCAACATAAAATCTATGGGGAAAGTACGGTAGATTTTGGGGAAACTAACAAACGTATCTCATCAAATTCAACGCTACACAACACACACACACACACATATATATCAAACACGTTTATCTAAGATGCATCAAAATTTCCTATCAAGTATTAAAACAAAGACTGAAACTCTACAATATAGAACAAATTCAGAAAGGTGTCACAATGCCCAAGTACTTTGATTGTTCGAACTTCAAAGCTCACAATTCCGAATCATTGGGTAGAAGGTGAATATTGATCTGTATTGACATGACAGTATAGAACCGCATTTAACAACAGAAACAGGTCGAAGTATGGTAAGATGTACAATACTGAATTCAGGAAGACAAATATGCAAATAAAACCTTGTCAAATAATAAACCAATCATAACAAACTAAAAGCTGATGAGTGCCAGGCAACATTGAGTATTACGCAGGCTCAAAATCTTCAGCAGTTGTCCGTAAAGGTTGACAACAAAACTTGTTGACCAAAAACCTTTTTCGTGGCAGGTTCCTCCAGCTAAACCGGCTTAAAATCAGTAGTTTGTGTCATGTACAAAATTCCTCATGAATCTAGCTTCTAGGAGGGAAAGTCAAAATCACGAATCTGTAATCGTAAGCCTGTGTGATATTATATTGAAGTATTGTCTCTACTTTGTAAAAGAGAATAGGTAATATCAACAACAGTAACATCAAATGCGCCGTTTCTTCTTATCTGGTGTTGCATGTACTTGTGTTTTGATCCCATAAGTTTTCAACTGAAAGTTCTCAAATGCTTCTGAGATGGCTTCTACCTGTAGATTACATGGAAAAGGACTGAAGTTCGGAAACAGAAACAAAAACATGATTGCAATAACCTTGCATCGAAGTATACAGACCAGCTCAGGTTTTTTAGAATACACCCTCACTATCATATCTTGATATGATGTTGGCAGTAAATGGCTTATGCGATCATCAGAAATCTTGAATTTATCATTGCTTTCGTAATCCTGAAAATAGAATCGGACCTGTTATAATACTACAAATAGAAAGATGACAACAAAACAAAAGTTTCTGTTAAATAGGTTTTTTAATGAGATACTCTTGGGATTAAGTAAATCTCATGCCTCAACTAAATAGCTTTCACATGCTTATTTCCAACCCCACGTTATTTTACAGATTTTCTTTGATTTCTCCCCTCTGCTCTACTGTCAACGTTGCCTTAATCGTGATGGAACTGAGCAGGAAGATGTTGAGGTTGTCAGGAAAGTTGAGATGTGAATTGGACACATGAATGTTGTTCAATTTTTTTTTTAAAGCACCACAAAACTTTATAATAATTACTTGAATTCATCAATATAGTTTGGGTACAGGCTTAAATAGGCTATATTTTTAATGCTCACATCCATATACAAGTAATACATGTAAGACTTACTATTTACAGATCTACACAAGAAGAAAGACAAGCCCAGTTGCATGTAATACGGTGTGACAAAGATTCAAAGCAAGAAATGTTGCTACTAATGAACAATAATCCTCCCCAATCCATGTTCATCATTGACTATATCAAAGGTCTAAGGTAGGCATCGTGCTATCTCACCTATAATATTAATTTTCGAATATTGAGTGAGAACAAAGATTCACATAAAAATCCTATAAGCTCTGAAAAAATCTAATTTGAAAGGTAACAAGGTTAAAAGGCATAATGAGTGAGTAGTGTACCTTGAAAAAATGGATCCTGGAAAACATGCACAAGAAGAGAGAAAAGATTAGTAACAACCAATTCATCACAATAACCGTATCAGAATGATGTGACCCCCAAAAAAATTATACTTTCTTAACAACCTTTCAAGAGGATTTTTTCTACCACGTGTCAAGTCAATCCTGACATTGCTGACAGCAACATCCTCCTCTTTTAGCTGCACTCCACCATTTTTCTAAACAAAGATATCACAAACAAGCTAAATTCAGACTCTACTTCGTTAACCTAAGAAATGGGTATACATTTAAAAAATGTTTGGTGCACTCTTTTTTTTGTATGTCCTTGTATTTTTTAATTTTTTTCTCAATAAAAGTTGTTGATTCTAAAAAATAATAATAAATAAAATAAAATAAAAATAATGTTCGAGTAAAAAACCTGAGAACAAACAATATCTTTAGCAGTTACATCCTTGAAGTTTTCCAGTTTGTCTTTTGGGACAGCATATTCATTACAGAACTGGAAAAGCGGAAAATTCAACAGTGTAAGCTTCAATTTGTACATATTTCCAAAATCTAGTGTTTTATCTAAATTTAACATTGAACCACTGAATAAATGGCGACAAAGAAAAGTTCAGAACCTGATAGAGATTTCTTCTGCGGATCCGCAAAATCAGATCCCTAGATTCCTTTAGCTCTTTGTCTGAAGCTGTCTCAATTGTTTTAACTATAGAATCATCTAACTGCAGTTTAAAGAAAGGGAAACAAGGGAAACAAGGTAAACAATTTATGCAGAAAAACTATCATGAGCATGAGAATTCTGATAAGTAGTATTAAAACCTTCCAGTACTGCGATGGATCATGTATGTAAGATGAAAGTTGCAGATAATCATTTGCCTTCAGCAGAGCATCAACTATCATAAGCTCAATGGCCTGCATATTCAGAAGAAATATCTACAGTGATAGCTATTCAGAATTTAATTCTACTCGTAATTTTTTAACCCATGTTAAATGAGTTCTTACAAGTGTATCAAAATAGAAAATAGAGTTAGGATCAGTAAAGGAGGATAAACGTTTTCAAAGAAGAGAGGAATTCGCATAAGTACGAATGATTAATTTGATTGGTATTATTCTCTATCGAACTCAAGAAGGAAAGAGGGGGACTTATATTGTTATTTTCCTACCTTAACTTTCGGATGCGTATAAACTGTTCGATACAAATCAGCCCGAGTAGCAAACAATTTGTGAATGGTAAGATCTGGAAAATCATAACTAATAAGCTAAACTTTAAATTATAATTGAAATTAACAAATATAGGCTGATGATACGGACAGTCAGTAGCCTTATAGCAGATTTCATCATCTATAACTCGCATAGTGTCCATTAACCTGCATGGAAAGCACAGATTACATATTACAATCTACCTTACAACAAACTCCACAACCCCCCATTCCAAAAAAACTAAAAATTAAAAATTAAATCAGAATACAAGACAGACATACCTCTCAAACAGAAAGTTGCATCCTAAACCACAAGCTCGGCAATCACGTACAATATAATCAAACCTAAAGTAGATGTAATATTTCCACTGGCAGATCCATGTAATCGAAAATTAAAATTTTAAAAACCAACAAACACTTACTTGTCCACATCAATTCCATTTCGTCCATTTGCAACGATGTCATATAAGAAACCCTTCTCCTTTGAACCCTATTTGTCACACATAAAATGTAATTAAAGACCATAAAATTCATTACGCGAAATTTATTTGAACTTCCTCCCAGAAAAAGAATTGCAGAACATAACAATAAAATTCCTACCTTTGGCCGAGCAAATTCAGAACTAGATAGTATCATGTCCTGACAAAGTCAATAAGTACCGATATTAAACTTTAAATCATAAACTTCTAAGTTTTTAACATATTGGGCATCATAAAGGTAGGCCAATATAATTTTTTTCAGTCCTTTTTTTTTCTTTTTTTTTGGACTTAAGCATCTTAGTAACCAATGTAAGAATGATATGCATTGAATTAAAGAAATTACAGAATAGTTGGTAAAATATAAACTATAAGTATACCTTAACTCTTTTTATCATTCCAGAATCAATATCAATGTGGTGCTCATCAACAATATGGTCAACCATCTTAACTGACATAAGTTCATGAGACCTATAATGAAACAATAAATAAATAAAAGAATCAATTACATGGCAAACAAATATAACTTCCACAAAAACGCTACTCAAGTTATATATTTTTCCTAAAAAGTAAAACAATTAACAAAAATAATAATAACAAAGGAAAACAGATTCATAACCAAAGGCAATCTATAATGAGGATGTCAATTACCATTCATAGCCACTCAAAACCTTGGAGAGGAACTCGCGCTCAAAAAGGTGACTGAAAGGCCCATGGCCCACATCATGCAGAAGACCTGCAAATTAACAAAGAAGTAATTACCAACAGACATCACAAACAAAAATTAAATAAATTAGAATTAGAAATAAATAGATAAGTTGAATAGCTATCAGTAAAGTTAGATAAATTAGAAGAAGAAACAAACAAAGAAGTGAAAACAAACCAACAGATATCCCAACAATAAGTAAAATTAATTAGAAAAAGTAAGACAGAAATAACCACCAGCAAGTTTCACCGTCTGGATATCACTGCGATCAATATCAAGCTCTGCTCCCTATAAGATTAAAATTATGAGGCATCAATAAGAGATAATCGCCTTTGAAACTACTCCATAAATAAACTACTGCATGAGTAACACAATAGCAAAAAAGTGATTTGTACTTGGTAGTTTTTAAGCTTTTGAACAGCATCTCCAGCTAGCCAATACACTCCTAACGAATGTTCAAACCTAGAATGTACAGCTCCTGGATATACCATATGTGTCACACCTGAAAGTATACAAACTTGATTGTAAGCACATGAAACTAAAAGATCCATTGAATATTACTAGATTTTGTGCCTACAAGACTTGAGCTGAACCTTACTGTGAAACTGTCAAGAAAAAGTTCAGTCTAGAACAATCTTAAAAACAATCTCTACAAGGTAAGAACTCCTCGCCATGTCACTGAGATATGAAATTTCTTGATGATTCAGCAGTAGCGGTCAACAAGTTCATAATATAATTGTCATAAACATGTCAGTATATAGTCCAAAGACTCCAAACCAAACAACGAGTGAAGCACAAGCTTCCATCAGTAATACCAGTTTATTAACTTAAAACTTCAATTATAATCAGGACATCCCCAGCAATATTTCACTAAACGCCAAATGTGTTTATATTTCTGATTTGAAACAGCTAGCCTGATAGTATCATATGCACACCTCCTAAATACATATTCATATTTGTGAATGTAGCGACCTCAAATTCAAGGATTAACAAATACGGAAGATCATTCACAAAAATGAATAAACATAGAGAAGTACTCACCAAGCTGTTTCAATTCACGAAGCCTGCAATACAAGAATGAGCCAAATAATCAGACAACAGCTTACAGAGTTCATCTTCAAAACTACCAAACAAGCCATGTCTGAACGGTTTTTCTCATATTTCTTTAGAAAATACACACTCAATCCAATAATAAAATAAAATAAAAAATAAAAATAAACACAAGCCAAAGGATATTCTCCTCCATCGATAAAGAAATATCACCACTCCACCGTCTCACAACAACAACAACAACAAACATGAACTCACCTCTGAAACTGCTCGGTATCAATAAACTTCAAAGATAGCTGCAAAAACAAAACGAAACTCCGCAAATCAAATTCCAATTCCGAGAACCGCAGCGTTTTCACAAGAAAACAAAAATTTAATCCAGAATACGTATGAAATCTTAACAAAAAACAAAACGTTACCGGATCAAGATAAATGTTGCCGTGAACGTTGTCGTGAACGTGTTTGGAGAAGCGAATATCCAGAGAGGAATTGAAGTTGCGAACAGGAGGAAGCAACAGTTCGTCGTTGAGAGACGCACCCATACCTTGCGGTTCGGCAAAAAGGAATATTCCTCGAACTTCGACTGACGAAAGAGAATGAGAAAAAAACGAAGCGAGATGGATAAAGATATGTATATACGAAGGAAACGGAAATTGAGGAGAAAGATATGGAAGATGAAATTAATGGCGTGCTTGTTCGTTACGAAGAGGAAGAGGAAGAGAAGAAGAAGAAGAAGAAGAAGAAGAAGAAGAAGAAGAAGAAGAGGGAGACGTTTGGTTTTTGGGAGTTAGCAAGGAAATGAAGTGCAGAGAGGTGGGAGTAATGGAGAGAAAGTGCCGCCAAAAAACGTGGCGATTAAATGGTAATTTATAATCAAAACCAAGCAAAGCAAAGGGAAAGCAATTTTGCGTATTTCTCTTTTAATTTTTCAAAAATAAAAATGTGATCCACACGCATTACGCATTTCAGGCGTCTCTTTTTGGGTCTTCTCTACCACATTACCTTTTGTTTGTTTCTTTTTTTATTTAGGAAAGGTATTAAATTGCAGTAAAACCAGGACAGATCTCATGATTCGAAGTATAACCAAATAAATAACATTAAAATGGTCTTGTTTCCATGGGTATTGGTATGACTTCCATTTTTAAAGATCAAAGTTTTAAATCAACAAATTCAAGTCTATACCATTTAAAAAATTTAGATTTGAAAGTAAAAGATTATTCACGATGTACAAATTCGTTTACTACGTGAGACTTAACGTTTTATTTTCAAACGGGTTTCTTGGGTTTAAGATATTGTGGCTGGTTAAGATGTTATTTTTTCTATGGTGTAGACTAAGACTTGAAGGAGACTTGCACTAATGGAACAAGGAAGGAATGAGGGGAGAGATTGGAGAAAAAATTTCCTCAGCTGGCACATCCCTGGCTACCCATTATTATTATTTTTCCTCTATGCTCCAATTATTTTTGTAACATTTTTTAATGTATGTGTTTGAATGATTAGATACTTTTTCTTTTAAGGGGAATATACATTTCTGTGGTTTTTATTATTGTTTGAGTTCGATTCCTAGATTTTTAGATTTTTGCTTTTAACATTAAATACTAATCTTTGGTTAATATGATCAACGTTTATTAATTAATTTTAAAAAATTATAATAATTAAGTGTAAATGTAAATAAAAATCAAATCCAAAATACAACAATACAAATGTTAAGAATGAGGGATCGAATAAGACTTGAATCTATGGAGTTTTTGAACTTACATTTTGGTCCGTTTGGAATATTTATTTAAACTTTCTTTCTTTTTACAAAACAAAATAAAATAACTTTCACAAATTTATACTTCATTTTTATTTACTTTTATATGAATATTGAATATTATTTTGTTGTAGGGTTTAATTTTATGTTTTTTCCACCTCCCAATTAGTTTTTTTTTAGAGGACCGAATATGTAGGATTAAACTTGAGTTGAATGAAGATGTTTTGTCTAGATTGTACAAATATATATGCGGAAAAAAAAAATCATTAGTTATAAAATCGAAGAATGAACCTTAATATAATCGTAATAACTATCTTTGAAGTAAGTTCGTTTTAACAAATCTAACTTAACTTAATAAAGTATCAATTCGACTAGTTATGAAAAAAAATGACAAAATCACCGTATTATCGTCAAAACAAACTTAAGCTAATAGATCATTGTTATAAGGGAGTATGAGATTTAACATCCTATCATGCTATTATCAAACTCAATAAGAAAATTGAAAAAAAGGGTTATGGAAAATTAATTAGAATGAAGAAACTAATCTGTTAAGAAAAGAAAAGTGTGTAACCGAACACATGGGTCGCTTTCCTTTACAATTAAGTTCTTGAAAGACATTATTGTTTGGTTGTTAAAAAATTGATTCCTGTGGACAAAGACAGCATTGTGAATAGTAAGTAATTGTCATTTACCTTTACTTTGAAATCAATGGTTTGTAAATACAAAAGGGATAGTTATGGCCATTAATAAATCCCATTATAATATAATTTTAACATTTCGGTACTCAAATTGTTTCTTTTATTAAAAAATTATTGTAAATAATAAAATTGTTTAAATTTTTTTAAATATACAGTAAACCCGTAGACATTAATAAAAGCCTATTAATTGTTTATTGTCGATAGATATGAAAATTTTCTATTTATTTTACTATGTTTGAAAATGATTATTTTACTAGTGTATGTGTAATCGCTATTTTAAAATTAATTATTTGCAACATTTATTTCGTCCTACCTTTTCAAAATAATTTCTCAAAAAATTAAATGTCAATTTTAACAATTTTAATTTTTATTGGTAGATTCATTGATTTTTGGATTTTTTTTTCAAAAGATATAACAAGCATGTAAAATATTGAGAATGTATAGAACAACTTCGAAAACGGAAAAAGACAACATGCTCACAAAATACAAAAAATATCTCAGTCAACACAAGATTAATCAGTCACACACGTGTGAGTATTATTCTTCTAAACAATTGTATACTACAGTTCAAATGAATCATCTACAATCGTTTACGTCATGATACATGATCGTGTAGTTTTTTTTAACAAAAAAAAAAAAAAAGACTTCAAATTTAAACGATCGTGTTGATCATTTAAAATGATATTTAAACAATATTGATATTTTCGAATATGAGAAAGATGAAGAAAAATATTGAAATTGAAATAGTTTCAAATAATGTTGGAGTAAAGGAAGAAGGAGAAATGAGAAATCGAAAGAGAAGAGTAAATTATATAAAAATAGAAAAAGTAAAATATGGAAAAGGGGATAAAAAGATATGGAAAATAATAAATCACACAAAGAAAGAAGAAGGAAGAGAAATGATAAATCTTCACCAAAGACAAATCTTAAAATTATAAAAATATTTTACTACTTCGTACTTTTTTTTTTTTTTTCTTTTGTGGTTTCGTTACCTTAATTTTTCTATTAATAAATTTTTCTAAAGAGAATCCCAAAAATGGGCCAAATGGGCCTATCCATGGAGCCCAAGAAAAAACCCAATCAGAATTGAGAATTACAGATTTTACAAAAATAAATAAATAAATATAAAATAATGATAATAATGATAAAAAGGAATAGGAGAAAGAAATAAAATCCGAAATCGGATAACATATATAAACGAGAGGGTGAGAATGAACAACAGTTGAGAGTCGCAGCCATGTCCGTGACCTCAACTAGCACTACTTCATCTTCTCTCCACTCCAATCCCAAATCCTTCTTCCTCTCTAACCCCATTTCTCCTTCTCGCCTCTTTCTCCCCCAACTATATGGCCGCCGCCGGAGCTCGAATTCGGCCGGCGCGTTCTCCATCAAGGCTTACATGGAGAATCCCAACTCTCTGTCCGGATTTGCAAGTAAGGTGATCGGATCTCTGCCCGTGGTCGGACTGATCGCGAGAATTATGAGTGATGAAGGCGGCGTCGGCAGTGACCTTATTGATTTTGCGGAGTTTCGGAGACGAGTTGGGAAGAAATGTACGATTATGGAGTCCAAAGCTTTCTATGAATTTCAAGAAAGAAAAGGCAAGGTAAATGTGTCTCTTAATTTATGTTTATAATATCTTTTTAAATCATACTTCATTAAATTCATTATATAAATTCTTTTAAAGCTTTGCTCAGCTTACAAAAAATATCTTTTTTAGTTTAGCTAAACTTTTAATTTCATAAAACTAGACCATAAATTTAAGTAATGTGTTATAATTTGTACCATAGTTTAATCATTGCTAATTTATCTACTATTTTTAAGTTAAAAAGAATTGTGTGAAAAACTCCATAAACTCAAAAAGGTTTCATTGAAATAAAAATGTGTACTAAAATAAGTTTGACCTGAGTAAGTCAACTCATCAAATTTCAATCTTAAGAAAACTTTCGACAAAAAGAAAGCTCAAGTGCCACTTTTATCTAATTTATATTTCATTGAATCCACAGGATAATTAATTTCTCTTTTTAACTTATTTGGAGCAAGAACTAATTAAATGATTAAAATTGCAAAACTTTTCAAGGTTCAAGTGCAAAGCGTAATTTGATGAAATTGAAAGTTTATATAACCTAACAAGTTTAGAAGTGAAAGAGGTTGTATTGTGCTCTAAAAAACATCAAAGATATATCTTAAATGCAACGATGTGATCAAATGTGTATTTATTAATTTAAATATATTGCAAGTTTAAGATCAAAATTACAATACTTATTAAATCAGTCCAACCAAGAAATGCAAATCATAATGTTTTGTTTTGAAGTAGAATAATTGGTTGTGATAGGCAGGAGAGCCATTGTATGTTCTATTGTGCTGCTGGCTAGCAGCTGTGGGAGCTGGTTTGCTTAAGTCAGAGGAAATTTTGGAAGGAGTAGCAAGGCTTAGGATTTCAAATGATATTGAATTCGAAGAGGAGACTTTTATTGCTATGATGAATGAGGCTAGAGAGGTTTGTTACTCATATCATACATATATATTTTTCACTTTAAAGTCTCATGTTGCATAAAATAATAAAACGGTGTTCATCTATGTATAGAAACGAGAAAAACTAAAAGCGGCGGTTCCAAACATTCCGATGGAGGTTCGAGTCGAGAAAGCACTCGATGCCATTTATGTCTGTTCATTTGGGAGAGACCCAATAGAGGAAGATGATGAGAAACTTTTAGTTATCATGTTGAGTGCTGTTTTTCCATCTGTTGGGGAAATTGAGATTCAAAGGATTGTGAAAGAGAAAGCAATTAGAATTGCTGAAGGTAAGGACATTGCCATTGTTCCTGAGCCGCAGCCTTTGTCAAAAGAAGCTATTTTAGCTCAAATGAAGGACCTCCAATTTCTCCAAGAGAAGAATGAGACTTGAGTCACAATTTAGTTTGTTTGGTTGTTTGTTGCATCGAGCTCGAAAGTTTGTAAGAGTTTGAATCTTTTGCTCCACGGTTTTCTAAGGTTGGCTGTTAATTATGGTATCTATATTATTCGATATTAGAGGAGTGAGTTTAATTAAAATCCAATTAATATAGTTTGTTCATAAATTTAAAACGTTCCTTCCGTTGAATCCATGTGACGTTGAGCATTATTTGGGATAAAAAATTTATGATGAGATACAATTTAGTTGATTCGTGAATCCAAACATAATTTAGAAGATAAGGCACTAATCATCAACAATGATACAGTGGAATTAGAATTCGACTAGATTTGATCATATATACTTGTATTTGTTAAACTAAAGAAAAGAGAAACCAATCTGGTTTAATGGTGTCTCATAACTCAGTTCGATTTTGATCCATTTTGTTGGTTTTGATCCGTTTAGTTGAGCAATTGGTTCAATCAATTCAATTCCTTTTAGGCAAGGGAGGAAAAAAAAACTTTGATTCATCCTCATAGATATCCATTTTAGATGGAATTACATTATGATGAGATACATACAGAAAAAAAAGACTCACAAAGACACTGATTTTGAAGGCACAAGTGAACTCCCACAGAAGCCAATTTATTTTGGGAACTAATTGTTGACTAAGTGGGAGAGAGTGAGAGGACACCATGGGAGATAAAACAAAACCTAAAGGACTTACCGGTATTGAGGTGCAAGTTGTCCTTCCTTGACGATGTAGTTTTGAGCAGGGAATTCCTCTCCTTTGAAGTACCTTTCAAGCATGTCCTTAATTCCGGCAGCATATCGCAACTGCATTGTTTCCAATATGGTATCGTTGGTTAATATGTCAATACGGTAAGATTAGCTAACTCGTAAAGCATATTCTTCCTGAAGGTAACATTAGTATACGGCCAACAGGGAAACCGAACAAGCTAATAGACATTGGATAATGAAATTTTACATTTTTTTAGTGCAATACAGAATCGCCTAGCTCGTAAAGCATATTGTTCGTAAAGCATATTCTACCGGTCACTTAAGCTATGTCACATTCGAACTTCTTACTTAAGTTTGTGTTAGTCTAGTTTTGTACTCTAAAAAGTTTCAATTCTATATTTATCAGGTTCGTTAATTTTGTCAATTTAGGATGGCATGCTAACTATGTTAAACATTAAGCATGCAGTTGGCAAAGCTATTCGACACAAAATAGAGATTAAGAAACGAGACTAAATTCATACCCCAAAAGTTAAGAAACCAAACTTACAATTGAGTCTGTATAATAAGAACTTTCAATTTCACAAATTGGTGGGAGTAAACCTAAAGGGTATACTTCAGAATCTAAATTTTGTTCTTGAAGAGGATGAGAAAATAGTTTCAATGCAACTACACTATACCTGTGCATCGATGGTAGTGCCCGAAATATGAGGTGTCATAGCTTGGTTAGGCATGTAACGCCATGGATGGTCCTTGGGAGCTGGTTGTGGGTTCCACACATCACCACTGTAACCTGCATATTAAGAACAGTTTGAAGTATTAGCTAATAATGGAATTGGGATGAACTTTATTTGACTGAATCATCCATAGTAAGTCATTAAGATGAGTCTTAGTTTAGATCAACAAGAACCTCCTATATTATAGATGTAAGTTTGACATGGGAGTGTCTGATAGAAAGATTATTCTCTTCTATCCATGGCCTTTTGAGTTATTTAAAAAGTAAAGCTGCCTTACTTCAAAGGTTAAAGCAATCTGTTCAATACTAGACATGTTTTATTATATATGTATTTAGTTACTAAACTTTTGCATACCTGTTAATTTAGTGTTCTAATGTCAATTGTCTAATTATATAGCAAGTAAAAGTTAATGTGTCCACCCTCCAGAAACTAATGTACTACCCCTATGATATGTCATATGTTTACATGTAGGGCGTCGAAATAGTGTCACTTTGACATTTCTATTTTCTATATATGTGCAGCGTATTTGACAAATAAAAGCATAATGTATTGACTAATTGATATATGTTACCGTGCTGCTAAAGAATTATATTCTCCAATTACCTCCAATGTGTCCACTGTTACAAGCGTCAACAACTGCTTGAGTATCCATAATTGCTCCTCGAGCATTGTTAACAATCAGTACTCCTTTCTTGCACTTGGCAATTCTCTCTTTGTTAAATAGTCCCCTGCAGTATCAAATTTAAGTTGTGTTTAGACATGAGTGCCAAAGCTTCCAATCTAAAGTATTGTTGACGAATTTCCTTGTGGTTCATCGTCTCAAATTACACTACAAAGTAAAATCAATACCTTGTCTTGTCAGTTAGAGGAGTGTTGATGACAAGTACATCACATTTTGGTAGCATTGCATCCAGATCCTCCTCAAACTGTGCTCCAATCTGCTTCTCAAGTTCAGGATCGATCTTGAGTCGGTCGTGGTATAGGAGATTGCAATTGAAAGGTTTCAGCCTTTGAAGTAAGAGTTTGCCAATTCGTCCAGCCCCTACTGTTCCAATAGTCTTGCCCTCGAGATCATAAGCTCTGTGAGCTATTCCAGCAACATTCCATTCACCATTAACAACCTGGTGGTATCCTGGTAGGAAATTCCTGACAAGAATGAGAATTCTCATTAGTTCATCCTCCGCCACTGAAACCACATTGCTTCCGGTAACCTCTGCAACCGTTAGTCCAGCAGCAGCAGCAGCATTGAGGTCAACATGATCGGATCCAATTCCTGCCGTGAGAAGCAACTGCAAGTTCTTGGCCTTTTTGATCCTTTCAGCAGTTACGTAGGCAGGATGGAAGGGGGTTGTTATGAGAACATGGAGATCTGGAATGTGCTTTTCAAGTTCTGAAACAAAAATGCACAAAACCACATGGGTCCAATTAGAACACAGTTGGTATGTAACTAAATGAACTGTCTAGTATTTTCACTAACAAAATTAGATACTTTTAGTCCAAGAAAAAAATCGGTAGTTTATTTGTAAATTATGCTTCAAAAGACTTGAATAGTTTTGAGTCGTAAAAAATGAAATGAAATAGTTGAGTGACAAAGTCTATTTAATAATCACGTATTGATTTTTTTTATTTAAACAATATTAATATGGAATAACATATCTAAAATGTTGACTGCCAAAGTTGAAATGAAAAGTTAACATTTAGAATATTATCATTTAAATAAAGTTTATAAAACGTTAAGCCCCATAAATTTATATATTTAAATATTTAATTATCTAACATAAAGTATGTTTCAGCCTAAAAATGCCCGGTTCTGTCTGGCCCGGAAAGTTCTTCGTCTTCCTAATCTACCGGATCTTAGCGGGAACAAACTCGCCCTTTGTAAAATAGGGAATACAGACAGACGAATCAGGTAAAATGTTTTGTCAGATCAGATGCTTACCAGAATCAAGTCCTTCCTTGTCATCTGTGACTATATACTCATGCCCTTGGGACTCCAACCATTCACGTATGCCCAAGGCTCCCTCCACACATCCCACAAAATTAGGGTTCATAGCAGCATACTCATTAGCCTTGTAAAACACACCGACGATCTTCTTGCTCTCTGCAGAAGCCTGATCATAATCAAGGGAGAAACGAAAGGCGTTAATTAACTAAATTCAGGTTCACAAATCACAGAATCAACTTCAAGTATCCAGAAACGCTCCCTCCACCTCCGATCTAGCTCACAATCACACAGAAACACACAAACTGGACTTAGCTGTTTTAGTAATCTATCTTCACGATCGGAGACTAAAAAAACTAATAAATCACAAAAGTAGCTTCGATAAAACCATAAATCCATCCTCCACCACTCTATCAAACACGTAATCACACAAAGACACAAACTAGACTTCCTGTTCTCGTAATTAACAACAGAAGACTGAAAATAAAGAAAGCAATACAATCTGTCCACAACAGAGGAGTAAAAACATGATCGGAGAAGGAGAGACGAACATCACACATTTCAGCGATCAAATCCATTAGAAGAAAAAAATGGCGAAAATTCAACTTCCTAACTTCAGAAACTCCACAAAAGAACCTCAAACTTTGAATGAAAGAAGAAAAAGAAGAGTAAAGAAAATAAAAAAGTAGAGTACGGCAGTTGTAAGTAAGACAAAAATTGGAGTTGGTTCAGCAGAAAAAGGTAAAATGGCTTACATGAAGCTGCCTGACGAGAGGTGATGAGTGAGAGATTAGAGACGAAGAAAGAGCTCGAATCGCTGTTGTAGCAGCCTGCTTCATCGCCATGATCGACGTTTGTTGAATCTCTGAGAAAGTTTTGTGCGTAAATGAGAGACTCGTGAACGATGAAGGAGGTGATGATGATGATGATGATGATGATGATGGAGATTGGGAGTTTAGTGTGTGGAGTATTTATAGTTGGCAAAATGGGATTGGAAGCGAAGCCGCTCTTTGCTTTTGTTATTCAGTTTCTCTGTTTCTTTGTGGGGGCTGCCTTCCTTTTGTACGCCACCACGTCTGTCTTCTTTCTCTTGCTTCATTCTTTTTTATTTTTTTATCTCTCTTACCAGAAGCATGCATTGGTTGGATTAAATTTTTAAACCCCTTCTATGCTAAATTAACTATATTCGATATAGTAAATGTTTAAACCCAAACTATTTTTGATTGATTGATTATCCTGTTTAGACCTTTAAAATTTTTTAAAAAATTTGTCCGGTCTGTATTTTTCTCAAATTAACATCAACCAAATTTCTACCTATCTCCAATCGATCTCTTTGTTTTAGTCAATCGACTAGGTTTCCAACTTATTATGTTCACCCTTATTTTTTGAAAGTCATTTTTTTGGGTTTTCAAATTTTAACTTGATTTCTTAAAATCGTTACTAGAACGAAGATGGCAAAGTAAAAATATTAAAATTTAAGTAATATTTATAAGCTTAATTTTAAAAAATAAAAAGTTACTGAAAGATCGATTTTCAATTTTTCTTTTACTTAGGATTTTTTTATTCAGTTTTTTTTCCCTAGATTTATTTTGGTCAGAATACATATACACACATATATATAGTTTGATGAATTTAATACTTTATAGGGAAAAAATTGGGTTTGGGTGTAAAAGTTGATTGAGATCATCAAATTAGATGTCCAATTTAGTCTAGTAGCTTCAAAGCTAGTTTTTATTGAAATTGATTAGATAATATTAATAATTTTTATTATACAAATTATAATTGATGAATATATTTCTAAAATTTATAATATGATATTTAGTTTGTTTATATTTTTTAAATTTCTTTTTAATCCGAGTTCATTTTGGTAATAAAATTGTAAAACGATTACAACGATTATTTGGTTAGAGAGTTTTTTTTTTTAAAGAAACTATTTAAGCAATGATTATTTTATCTAAAATTACGACTCCAATTTTTCAATTAAGTTTGTTCGAGAAAAAAAAAAAGGCATCTAACAAAATTTAAAAAAAAATCAAAATCAAAATCAAACAAGCCTCTAATCACCCAAATCATCTCACCATAAATTTTTTTTAAAAAAACTTGCTTTTAAGAGTTTCTTGATTATGTAACAACTTAATTTATAATATGTATGGTCCCGAAACAATTTATTGAATATGCATAAGTAGAAATCTCATTAAATGTTTGACAACACATTTTGTGACAAAAAAATTGAACTTTGATAATAGGCATGCTTTTATCGGATTCAAACTCAAACTCCTTGTTAGGGAGAGGGACTAAGGGAAGGCATTATTCATGCCACCAACCAAAAGGCTTATTTCACTTTTAAGTATAAATTAACTATATACAACTAGTATACAATTGTACCAGTTGAAATTTAGATTTTCTACAATCGATTGTTTTACTAAAAAAATGTCGTACATGTATAGATATACACACGATCTTAGAGAAGACCTAGAGCAAAGTTGGTCATTAGGAAGGTCTAGAGCAAATTTGTGTATAACGACAACCCCAAATTATTGCTTGCATGGAATATACTTGATGTCGATTGTCTATATATCACACCCCTTAATCTTCTCCCTTAAACAAAAAAAGTCGCTCCTCTTATGGTATAGCTCTACTTTTCCTTGTTGCATCTCAAACACTTTCATGTTCAATCTAGAGCCGATTTATCCACAATACTAAAATGTCTTTATTAGAGCAACAAACGAACCCACTAATAAAGACAACAAAATTTTGACATATCTCCACAGTAGTAAAATATTGTCAATTTTAAGAATAACTTTTCACAGTTTTGTTTTTTGAACTATTCCAAAATATCTTATACCAAAATGAAGATAATCGTTCTTATTTATATATCATGAATCTATCATTTTCACTAGTTAATACAAAACTTTGTTTCCAACTAATAGGTTGCACATGATGAAAAAATCTATATGACTAACCAAATTCGTGACAAAGTTAAAAGACAAAGAGACGTGCTATTGGGTGATGTGTTGAAGTTGTATGGTGTCTAGTAGGTGACTAGGACCCTCAAGTTTTGGCCAATGTTTTGATAAAGAAATTTTGCACATTATCATTCAGGACTATGATGTGCTATATATCATATTCTTTGTCCAAAGATAAATATTTAGGTTTAGCTACATTGAACAAAGACAATTGGATATGGGTCATGTGTATTAACTCACAAGTATTATGGATGCAAGTGTAGCGATTAGATGTAGATTACTGTCGACCAAATTTTTTACGACAAAGTAAGTGTTAATTTGAAACAAATTTCAAAATTTTTAAGGTAAAAATGGAACTTTTTTCATATATTTTAAAAGAAAATATTTTACGTTAATTGACCTATGTTCACATTGATAATGTTTAAATCGCTCCTAAAGTATAAAATCTTCAATATTGATTGTCGCTATTTTCTTTCAACAAACCGTGAGTTGTGTTTAATTATAAAGTTTAAATACTATTTGGTTGGTACTAAAATAACATATTACTTTGATCTCTATATCTTTGTGTTTAGTTTGATTCCTTTTGATCTCTAAAATGAATAAATTATTTTGATTTTTGACCATGGCACAAAATTATAATTGAATGAACCAAAATTCACTTTATAAAATTATATAGACCAAAATATTTTAAAGTTTAAAATTCAATGATAGAAATAAAACATGTCAAATATCCAATGACTAAAAATAAACCAAGCTTACGTTAAAAATTGTAAGGGCTAAATTGAATATATTAAAATATAAAATTAATCTAAAAAAATTATTGTAAATGATAAATTATTGCAAATATTTATAAATATAGAAAAATTTCATAATCGAGAGAGAATCAATTAAATTCTAAAATTTTGTTATATTAGATAAAGAAAATAGTTAGTTGTATTTTAAAATTAAATTTAATGAATGTAATGGAAACTTTCAATTCCATTGGTTGACGCAATTTGACCGTGACGTGTACTTGGTTTAGGGATAAGGAACTAAAATAAATCTTATCTTATACAACCAACCCAACTGTCTCTCTCTAATTATTCTGCACTATACACATAGTCTTATAACTTTGAGATATTGTTCCCTCTCTCTCATTATATATTTATATGATCCTAAGTATTTTCTATTAGAAAAATGGTATGTCCCAATTGTATAATTACATCTTTATGATGTGACAAATTTTATTTTAAAACCTAATATTGCTCTTTTGATTATTATTAAGTGAGCGACAAATTTTTTAGTCATTAACACATTATAGGCAAAAATTTTGAAACAATACCTTTATTTCCATGTCTTCCCGCTACCTTATCGCCTACTTTGATTTCACGTTTCTGTGAAATATATACACGAATCATTTCTGGATTATAACTCGAACCCCCTTTTTTCTGGATCCATCTCACATCAATAACTCGACCCCTACCGTCGATAGGTAGTTTTAGACAGGTTTCTTTTGAAGTGGATACCTGAATGCCAAATTATGTCATTTAGGGGCGTTCGGGGGAAAGAAAGGAATAAAGAGGAAAGAAATAAATGGAAAAAGAAGTAAGAAGGAGGGGATTATGAAAAGGAAATAATTATAATAATCGGGAAGGAATAAGTGGAATGATTACGAGGGATTGTTTATAATCCTTGTTTGAGAGAAGGAATAAGTAAGAGCATTACGATAGATTATTTATAATTCTTGTTTGGGAGAAGGAAAAAGTGAGAGGATTATGAGAGATTATTTATAATCTTTGTTTGGAGAAGGAATAAGTAGAAAAGAATATGACAAATTTTTTTATTATTTTCTTTAAAAAAAAATTAGTACAAATGTATTTTTAAAAAAAATCATATCGTAAATCCAATTCGTATTTTATTTACCAAAATTTAAATTTTTTATCGAAAAACATGTTTTATTAGTTTTCATAAATACAATGTCAATTTTGAACATTTTGTATACAAGTTTTTCGTGTCAAAAAATTAATTAATGTGTTACATGTGAAAAAAATTATATGTATTTTCTTTAAATTAATGTTGTAAGTGCAATATCAGTAAATTGTGTATCGTTAACGATCGATTTAGAAAAATTTATTATTTCTTTTCTTTTAATTTGTACAAATGTATATTTTTTAAATTCGTATTGTAAATCAAATATACAAATATTCTTATTTTATTTACCAACATTTAAAAATTTTATTGGAAACTTACATGTATTTTCTTTAAATTGATCTTGTAAATGTAATATCGGAAAATTGCATATCGTCAACAATCGATTTAAAGATTTTTTTTAATTTGTACAAATGTTTTTTTTAATTCGTATTGTAAATCCAATATACAAATATTCATATTTTATTTACCGAAATTTGTTTTTTTTTTTTAAAATTGAAAAACATGTTTCATTAGCTTTTGTAAATACGATGTTAATTTTGAATGTTTTGTATACAAGCTTTCCATGCCGAAATATTAATTGATGCGTTACGTGTGAAATAAATTATCTGTATTTTATTTAAATTGATGTTGTAAGTACAACATCGAAAAATTACTTATCGTTAACAATCAATTTAAAAAAACGACGACCAACGTAATAGCATTGAAAGGAAATGAGATATGGAAAACAAATGTTTTTCTTTTCAAATGTAGTTAAATGACGAACATCAATTATATCATACAACTTTATTTTGAAATATAATATTAAAATATTAATAATATCAATTATAATAATAATAAATTTCTTAATTTAAAATAAGAATAATAATACTAATGATATTACACCTTTTGAAGAAGAAATAGAAGAAATAGGAGGGGATTGCGAGAAAGAAAAAGAATTATTAACTATAATCTTTTTTCTCCCCTTGTTATTTGTCTCAAACATGTAAAGGACTATAGTCCTTTCCTTTCCTTCTCCCAAACGGTGCCTTAGTCTATTTTAAATATATAATATAATTTGATACTAACAAAAAGTGACAAAACAGTTTAGAATCAAAATGGATTTAGGAAAGGGTTTGACTTTGAGCCTTGACCCAATCCAATGCGCTTGCCTTTGGCTATGGCCAATGCCAAACCTTGCCAACCGACTAAGGGAGCATGTTTTTTGTAATTTCAATCCAAAAGATCATTTTAAGCCTAAAATATGGTTTAAGGAAGATACTTGACTGCAGTTTGATAGAGCTCTACTTTTTCTAAACTTGAAAAAAATGTCAATTGAGTTGTATGTTGGCTTTCATTAAAATATATATGTAATATTTTGTTGATAGAGGTTTATAAAGAAACTAGGTTATGAATATTGATTCTTGCCATCTTGCCTCCTATGGTTTCCCTACATTTTGCTTTTCAACAAAAACAACATCAATTAACAAGTACAATTGTTTCTTCTCCTTCAAACAACGATAACAACAAACATCATTTCTTGAAATGTCAATTGAACCAAATATAAAGGATAAGACTTTGAAAGTGAGTAAGAAAAAGTATTATCTAAAGGAAGAAGAAAAAAAATATGAAAAGAATTCTTAGAAAATTTTGTTTTAATTAAAAAAATCCAAAATAGCCCATCCGTACCAAAGTTAAATCTTCCGTACTTTTGTTTTCTTTTAAAGTACGTTTTTTCGACAAATAAATAATATATAAGATGTCAACCAATTACTTAATATAATTAAGAATAAAAGAATTTAAACAACGAACATCATAATTAATTATATACCAAAATAGAAAAGAAATTTATGGCGATAGTATGAAAAAAAAAAAAAGATTCATACTAACTCCACTTATTGTATGTCACGTCAATACGCTTTTAAGGATAAGATGAGACCTACTAAAATTAGCATGGATCCACTAATATTTTTGAAATTAAATTTTATAGCGTATACATAAGGTATATAATACTCTTTTTGTGGTATTAAAAAAATTTACCACTCACATCATCACTTTTAATGAAGAAAAATGGTGAACGTTTCAACGTGTGTGCATGACATTCTATAAAGTACAAAGGATAGAAATTCTAACCAATTAGAACTTTGTACTTTTTATCATTGTGTTTGAAAAACTGAATAAGAAAACTAAACTAAACAAAAAGAATTAAAATTCTGTGGCTTAGAATATAATTTTTAAATTTAAGTAAGATAGTAACTTATTGAAAACAAATTGAAGAAATGAGACTAAATTTTCAAAAAATAAAACTCTTGTATTTAGGTAAAATGTAAATTATTGTAAAATAAAAAATAATAATAATAATAATAAAAAAGCATCCAATTTTGACCGTTGGATTTGTCGTTTAGAGTGGGCTGGTGGGGAAATGATTAAATGAATATGGAGATATGGTGGGCCCGATAGCTGACGTGGCAATTTCCTAAAGGTTGGACTTATGAAGTGCCCATCTGGTGGAGGTGGGCCGACAGCCCAACAAAATCTTTCCAACATGGCAACTGCCCACACAATTATCTTCGGACGGTGCATAGATGACATTTAAATAAAAAACAATGGAATATATAATGTAAAAGATAAAATAATTGTATGGCACAAAATTTGGTAAAAGACTACAAAACTTTATGTCTACCACAAATATTGATAATTAGTATCGATTGCTATTAGTAATAACGGTTATTGATGATAACTTTCGATTTGAAAAATGTGTTATCCATTGTTATCACGAATAATTACTGTTTGTGTTAAAATCGCATGCACTGAATGATATATTTAGAATTCTATAAGAATTGATGGAAAAATGCACTTTTGGTCAATGAGTTTGGTGTTACTGTCTATTTGGTCAATGAGTTTTCAAAAGTGACACTTGAGTTCCAAAGATTTGGAAGATAGTTCTAAATGGTCTCTGTGTTAAAATTGATCGTTGGTTGACTAATGGAAAAATGACATCGCTCTAAAATAGCAATTATTCTAATATTTTTATATTCATTTGTGTTGCTTTATTTTATTTTATTTTGTCTTTCTTCTCTAGCTCTTCGTCCCAAAGGTTTCTTTTCATCCATGTAGATAGATTTTCAACTAGTATCATTTTCGTTGTATGCTTAGTTCTCTATTCTCTCAATTTGCGGAATTTGCTCCCGAGTTATTTTTGGCATTTTATTATATATTAATACTCTATGCATATATTTGTTCTCAAAGATGATTGAAGTTTTGACTTACATTATATTTTTTTGAGCATTTTCAAATATTAAATATAATGTAAATCAATTAGTTTCTTCAAGCTTTCAATACGTCTCTTATTTGTTGTCTCATACAACTTTCTTATGGCATCTTCATCGGATGAAGGCATTGTAACTCTAATTTCAACGGGGTCATTATCGATAATCTTCTCCATTATCTTGTCATTATTATTGATCTCCTTCATTATGTTTAATTTTATGAAAATAGAGTGGTGAGACATATATATAAACTAGTACTTCACAGATGCGATGCCCGTGACACTTCAAACATTTTTCAATATCATGATTTGTCACATTTATCTTTGAATTATATTTTCTTTTTCCCTTTAGATTCTCTTTGATAATTTATATATGCAAAGATAGCTAAAGAAGTAAAAAAGGAAATTGCTAAAATAAAAGAAGGGTATAAGATTTTTGTATTTGAAAGATAAGACTTCGAGTACCTTTAATAAACATCGAAATAAAAATTAAAAAAAAAAAAACTTAAAAGGAAAAAAGGAAAAGGTGAGAAATTAAGATTTTTGTATTTGAAAGATAAGACTTCTAAGTAATTTAATGAGTTGTATAAAACACAATATTTTAAAAAAGAGAGACGGTAATCAACACAAAATTTCTTAAATTATGACAAATGTTTTCTCTAAACGTAGGTGTTGAACAGGAAATTTTGACCAATTAAATCACGCCACGTCATCACAGCAAAATTGAGATAATTATAATTTGATTGGATTTAGGTAGTCAAGTTTTCTCATACCCAACCTAGTTCAAGGCCCTAAAAAAAATTGGGCCAAAGAAATAATGGACCCGAGCTTGCGCAAATAAGTGGGTCGAGTTCGAGCCCACCAAGCAAATGGATCCAAGCCCAAACCGATCGAGCAAATGGGTCCGAGCCTAAGCCTGTCAAGAAAACAGGTCCAAGCTCAAGCCCAACAAGCAGATGGGTTCAAGCCCAAACCCAACAAGTAGATGGGCCCAGGCCTAAGCCCGCCCAACAAGCAAATGGGCCCAAGCCCACCTAAAGCCCATCGAGATTCTCTATAAATAGAGACCTTCTCATTCATCTTGGGGGGACCTTTTGATTGAAGAGAAGAATTGAAGACAAAAACTTCTGAAGACTCTCAAGACGTGCAAGTTATCATCAACCTCAAAAATCAACCTTCTGAAAGATCGAAGACTTGGAAGATCAAACTTTCCTTGAATTCCAGAAGATTGAAGCTTGAATTGAGTTGTAGTTACAACTTCTTGAAGATCAAAGACCACGAAGTTTTAAATTTTACTTTTTGTATTCGAGAGAAAGAATCAAAGGAGTAAATATTAGAGATTGTATCCACAATACATAAATCAATACAAAGTTCGATTCCACGAATTAAATTTCTCCTGAAATCTCGTGTGAACAATTTGGCACGCCCAGTGGGACATTCTCTACCTTTCATCTCTTTCTCTTTTCGAAGAACATCCAAAGAAAATCATGACATCTCAAGGCAACACTTCCAAAGCTCTCAGTGACATCGGCAAACGGCCAAACACTCGTAGCCGCTCAAGGGAGATTCAGTCATCTGAAGATATGCCTCCTTTTGACGTTGCAAAGAATATTTGGGAGCAAATCTCTAAGCCACCAAAAGGTGGAATTGTAATCAAAGAGAATCCTGCGATGGACGAACACAACTCGTTGTCTGAGCGCTCAAACGAGGAGGTTCCACAGCCAAATATAATGTCAGTTATGGTAACTGATGTGGATACAAGCGAAGACAGAATGGCAGAGCTCGAAAAAAAGGTTAATATGCTCATGAAGGCGGTTGAAGAAAGGGATTTTGAGATCGCATTGTTGAAGAATCACACTGAAAGTCGTGACGCTGCTGAATCAAGTCACACACACACTATAAAAAATGCTAACAAAGGGAAAGCGATCATGCAAGAAAGTCAACCACAAAATTCGACCTCAATTGCATCGTTGTCTGTTCAACAATTACAGGAGATGATTGCAAGCTCCATCAAAACGCAATATGGTGGACCTGCTCAAACTTTCTCCTTGTACTCCAAACCATATACGAAGAGGATCGACAATCTCAGAATGCCGAATGGATACCAACCTCCCAAGTTCCAACAGTTTGATGGAAAAGGCAACCCAAAACAACATGTTGCTCACTTCATCGAAACATGTGAAACTGCTGGTACGCGAGGAGATTTATTGGTCAAACAGTTCGTTCGAACTCTCAAAGGAAATGCCTTCGACTGGTACATCGATCTGGAACCTGAATCCATTGATAATTGGGAGCAACTTGAGAGGGACTTTCTCAACCGTTTCTATAGCACCCGACGTATCGTCAGCATGATGGAGTTGACAAACACAAGACAACAAAAGGGAGAACTAGTCATCGACTACATCAACCGATGGAGAGCTCTGAGTCTTGACTGTAAGGATCGACTCACCGAACTGTCTGCAGTGGAGATGTGCACCCAAGGCATGCATTGGGGACTTCTTTATATTTTACAGGGAATAAAATCTCGCACGTTTGAAGAGTTGGCGACTCGTGCCCATGATATGGAATTGAGTATCGCCAATAGAGGAGCAAAAGATTTCTTGATTCCAAAATCGAGGAGTGACAAGAATGAACTTGATGACACTAAAAAGATTGCAAATAGTGTCATAAAAGAGTCAATGGTTGTTCATGCAACTCCTTTGAAATCTTTCTCTAAAAGAAAAGAAACAAAAATTGAAAGAAAGCATGATGGCGATGAAAAGCGACAGTCAACTCTTAAAGAAAGACAGGAAAAAGTTTATCCATTTCCTGACTCTGATGTTGCAGACATGTTAGAGCAGTTGCTAGAGAACCAACTTATTCAGCTGCCAGAATGCAAACGACCAGAACAAGCAGGAAAAGTAGATGATCCTAACTACTGCAAGTATCATCGGGTCATTAGTCACCCTGTTGAAAAGTGTTTCGTGTTGAAAGAGCTAATTCTAAAGTTGGCTCGTGAAAAGAAGATCGAGCTAGATATTGATGAAGTAGCTCAGACGAATCATGTTGCGATCGAGATGACTTCAAATGTTCCGCCATTAACACAACTTGATGATCAAAGAAAAAGCTTGATTTAATTTGGGACTTCTGCACCTATACTTGTTCTATTCCAACAAAGGATCGTGGCGATAAACTCCCAAAATAAAGAAGCGCATGGTAAAGATGATGGCGAAGGATGGATAACAGTCACTCGTCAAAAAGGGAGTCAACCAAATTCCATTCAAAAGGAGTCGCGATTCCATCAAAAGTATGCAAAATGAAGCATCTCCTATAAAAAGAAAGGAAGAAGGAACAAGAAGATGTGGAATCTTAAGCCCATAAAAGGAAAAGATGAGGACTTCCTCCAACTTCGACGATCGATAACTTTGGCAGAATTCCTCCCAAGAAGTTTCCTTGAGGATCATCCAGAAGAAATACTTGAAGTCACTGCATGTCATGCTGCCAGCATAGTAGAAGTCGACAACAATTATGGATCTTCTAAAGAAGTCAACAATTCAAATGAAATTAATCAAAGGACCTCTGTCTTTGATCGTATCAAGCCTTCAACTACTCGATCTTCAGTCTTTCAAAGATTAAGTATGGCCACGAAAGAAGAGGAAAACCAATGTCCAACATTTATTTACACTCGAACTTCAACTTTCAAAAGGCTGAGTATCTCCACATCGAAGAAAGATCGACCTTCAACATCTGCTTTTGATCGTCTAAAGATGACAAATGATCAACAACAAAGAGAGATGAAATCTTCGAAGGCAAAACCATTTCGTGAAGAAAATGACGACGATAAGATTCACAGTTGTGCCCCGTCACGCATGAAGAGGAAGTTGTTTGTTGACATAAATACAGAATGTTCCTTGACTGTGAAACCAAGATTTATTATCTTCACCAATCCTACAAACGAAGGAGATGAACAAATTCTTGTTGAAAATAAAAACTGTTAAATATGCAAAGCTCCTTATTGCAATAGCCTAAACTGCATGGTGCTCCTAGCCCACAAGAAATTAAAAGGTGAATGGCAAAAAAAAAAAAAAATTGAACTACGTTATGACTTGATCCCTATGTTATAAAAAGGGTACGTAGGCAGCTTAAAATTCACTTTAAGTTCAGTCGCACGTAAAAAAAAAATATTATTCTTCATTGTGATGATGTAAGCGCATAGTAAATGATGTGTAAACAGTATAAAATGAAATTTAGGAGCAGTCACACCAGAATAAGAACATTCTCATCACCATTAAACAAATTCTTGTATTTACAAGAATACAACTAAAGAAAAAAAAAAGAATGGGGGCAAAGGGGGCAAAGTTAAAGCCTCCACTTGAAGTTCTTAAATTCTTCGCGTGTAGCGTTCAGGCTCTTTTGAACCGTAGCTAGCGCCTCTGTGGCCTCTTTTGTGACAACAGAGATGTTTAATTGTTTACCTTCGTAAGGTGCGGTTTCGTCTCTTCTCCAAAATGTTGACCAACGAACTCTACTCCTCTTTGATATGTTGCAGACAAGGATCTTTCCATGTGTTGTGCCCAAGAGGATCTTCATCTTCATCTTCTCCCATATGTTGCAGCCGAGAGGATCTTCATCATCATCTTCATCTCACATATGTTGCAGCCGAGAGGATCTTCATCATCATCTTCATCTCACATATGTTGCAGCCGAGAGGATCTTCATCATCATCTTCATCTCACATATGTTGCCGAGAGGATCTTCATCATCATCTTCATCTTCAAAGCAGTGCAGCGAAACCATCATCATCTTTATCTTCAAGGCAGCGCAGCGAAATCATCATCAACTCCATCTTCAATGCGGCACACTCGATAAATCATCATCGTCTATAGAACAATCGTCGTCGTCTCCATGCGGGGTAGTCGATAGAACAATCGTCGTCGTCTCCATGCGGGGTAGTCGATAGAACAATCGTCGTCGTCTCCATGCGGTGTAGTCGATAGAACAATCGTCGTCGTCTCCATGCGGGGTAGTCGATAGAACAATCGTCGTCGTCTCCATGCGGTGTAGTCGATAGAACAATCGTCGTCGTCTCCATGCGGTGTAGTCGATAGAACAATCGTCGTCGTCTCCATGCGGGGTAGTCGATAGAACAATCATCGTCGTCTCCATGCGGTGTGGTCGATAGAAAAATCATCGTCGTCTCCATGCGGTGTGGTCGATAGAAAAATCATCGTCGTCTCCATGCAGTGTAGTCGATAGAACAATCATCGTCGTCTCTCGTCTCTATGCAGTGTAATGGATAGAACAATCATCGTCGTCTCCATGCAGTGTAGTCGATAGAACAATCATCGTCGTCTCCATGCAGTGTAGTCGATAGAACAATCATCGTCGTCTCCATGCAGTGTAGTCGATAGAACAATCATCGTCGTCTCCATGCGGTGTAGTTGATAGAACAATCATCCTCGTCTCCATGCGGTGTAGTTGATAGAACAATCATCATCGTCTCCATGCGGTGTAGTCGATAGAACAATCATCCTCAAATTTGTTCAAGCGGCATCTCGATCCTCAAATTTGTTCAAGCGCATCATCTACACACTTCACTCGTATGAAAAAAGAATTTGTGGAAAAAAAAAAAGGTTTAGCTTCACTCCTATGAAAAAGAAGGGTAAGTAAGTAAAAAAAAAATTGTTAAAAAACATTGGGGTAAAAAAAAAATTGCAAAAGAAAAAGTTTGGAAAATTGGGGACAAAATGGTTGAATTTTCTTTTTAAAAAAATTGTAGAAAAAAAAAGAAAGAAAGAAAAAGATAATAAAAAAAAAAGGAAAGAAAAATGGAAAAAGATAAACGGTAATAAAAGAAAAGGAAAACGATAAAAAAAGAAAAAAGAAAAAAAAAAGAACTACATCTGCCGCATACAAAAAAAGAGAGAGAAAAAAAAAACAAGAAAAGAAAAAAAAAGTTTTAAAAAGAAAGTAACTAAAAAAAAAACTTGAAAAAAAAATGTTAGAACAAAACGATTTAAAAAAAAAGAGAGAAAAGAAAACTTTTTCTAAAAAAAAAAACAAAAACAAAAAAAAACAAAAAAAAAGTTAAAAAAAGAAAGGACAGGAAGAAAAAAAAATGAAAATGAAATAAAAGTAAACAAAGAAAAACAAAACTAAACTAAAAGGAGTAAAAATGTAAAAAAAAAAAAAAAACATATATGTATATTGAAAAAAAAAAGATAAAACGTGAAAAAAAAGGGTAAAAAGTAATTGAAAAAAAAAGAAGTAAGAAAAAAAAACAAAAAATGAAAAAGAAAAAAAAAAATATATATATATAGAAAAGAAATAGAAGAAAAAAAAAAGAAATAAGAAAAGGAAAAAAAAAAGAAAAGGAAAAGAAAAGAAATCTCTCCAAAATTTAAAAAAAAAAAAAAAGGTTTTTTTCTCTCTTCTCTGTCTCCTTTTTCTTCTTCATCTGTGCTCTTCCTTACCGATTGAATGAAAAAAAAAAATCTGTTTTTTTTTTCATCTATCACCTCTTCTTCCAAATCATGAAAAAAAAAAAGAAGCACATCGGATTTTTTTTTCTCTCCCAAATAAAGAAAAAGAATTGGAGGATCAAACACATATGCAATGAAAAAAAAGTTAGAGAAGATGAATTGGTGTGAATTTTGTTTGCAAGCTTCTTCCCTATTTATAAAGGATGGAAGGTAGCAAATCAAATCTTTTCTCAACAAACTAAATAAAAATCTTCTTAACAAATAGTTAGATTAGGTGAGATTATAGGAGAGAATTCCTAACCTCCTTTATTCTTTTCCTTTATTAAATAAAAAAAAAAAAAACCTTCTCTTTTTTTTTTTTAAAGATTAATTAAGAAAAAAAAATGACATTTTGTTTTTTTTAAAAGCGTTAAAAAAATTTCAAGTCTTATCCCTCCCATATCCTCTTCATAATTAAACCTTAAAAAAACAAAAAAAAAAAAAAAACCTCAAATCTTGGAAAAAAAAAATCCCCCGATTTTCTTTTCTCATCTATTAAAAAAAATGTTTAAATTTTATCCCAAATCATAAATGGATTTGAAATGAAGTAAAAAAAAAAATGGCAAACTTTTCAAATTTTATCCCAATTCGCTAAAAATTCAAATTAAGAGAATATGCAAAAAAAAAAAAAAAAAAAAAAAAAAAAAAAAAAAAAACTTTGACTTAAATTCATATTTTGATGAATTGGCAATATTCCAATTTTATAAATGTTAAGTCTCAATCCTTCCATTAAATTCATTGGTAAAAAAGAAAAAGTTCAATTTCATTCAAGTTTTGGCTATATTCCAAAATAAATAAATAAATTGTGAATTAAAATCAAAATTCACTACAAATTTGATATTGGGCTGTATCAAAACTTCATTTTTAATCAAACTTATGTCCAAACGCATAGTTTGATTAATTCGACATATTAACTGGAGCAAAAGTCAAGAACAAGATCACTTGTATTTTTTGTTTCAGCTTATCATTTTCGAGATTCATCCACCCATACATGTGTACAAATCTCGAAAAGGGGGCATTTGTTGAACAAGAAATTTTGACCAATTAAATCACGCCACGTCATCACAGCAAAATTGAGATAATTATAATTTGATTGGATTTAGGTAGTCAAGTTTTCTCATACCCAACCTAGTTCAAGGCCCTAAAAAAAATTGGGCCAAAGAAATAATGGACCCGAGCTTGCGCAAATAAGTGGGTCGAGTTCGAGCCCACCAAGCAAATGGATCCAAGCCCAAACCGATCGAGCAAATGGGTCCGAGCCTAAGCCTGTCAAGAAAACAGGTCCAAGCTCAAGCCCAACAAGCAGATGGGTTCAAGCCCAAACCCAACAAGCAGATGGGCCCAGGCCTAAGCCCGCCCAACAAGCAAATGGGCCCAAGCCCACCTAAAGCCCATCGAGATTCTCTATAAATAGAGACCTTCTCATTCATCTTGGGGGGACCTTTTGATTGAAGAGAAGAATCGAAGCTCTGAAGAATTGAAGACAAAAACTTCTGAAGACTCTCAAGACGTGCAAGTTATCATCAACCTCAAAAATCAACCTTCTGAAAGATCGAAGACTTGGAAGATCAAACTTTCCTTGAATTCCAGAAGATTGAAGCTTGAATTGAGTTGTAGTTACAACTTCTTGAAGATCAAAGACCACGAAGTTTTAAATTTTACTTTTTGTATTCGAGAGAAAGAATCAAAGGAGTAAATATTAGAGATTGTATCCACAATACATAAATCAATACAAAGTTCGATTCCACGAATTAAATTTCTCCTGAAATCTCGTGTGAACAGTAGGTTACTTTGATTCTAAAATATATTATAAAATAAAGTACTTCACATTATTTTATTATTATTGTAGCAAGAAGAAGATTAGTATATCAATTAAAAGAAAATGAAAAGCATAAAAACATATTTGTAGTTACAAGTAATTAAGCCTATATCATAGTGTGCTTGTCTTTTTTTAGTACAAAAAAAGAACAAAGTCGATAATAAAAACATCATAACAAATGAAACATCCATATAGATAATCTTCTAACATTTTTTTAAGAATAATCTTCTAACTTGTAAAATCATACCACAAACATTTGCTAGCATGAGTGAAAGAGATACATAATTACTAAAAACTCTTGAAGTGAAACGAAACTCTTTAATAATTTTTTGTATTTGTCTATCAATCATACAAAAATATAATTTGCTAGAGGAAAAAGTGTGGATGAAGGAACAAAAATAAAATGTCCTTACCCATCATTGTTTAAATTAAAAAAAAGAATTTCGAGAGAAATTGGGTTGTGTGCGAAAAAGAAACCAAGAGAAACAAATTTTATAAAATATAGTAAAGGAAGACTCATTACAATAATAAGAATGACATTGCAAAACTACTAAAATTCCTAAGATTTCAAAACTTTTGGATTTGAGTAGTTTTGCGATCAATGTAATTATAAATTAAATGTAAAGTTATAAATTTTAGACTGATTTTATTTAATACATTACATTTAATGATATTTAACAATTAAAAAACATTTTTATTAATAAAGTTAAAATAAAAGATTAGTCAGGAAAGAAAGAAAAGCTAAAAAAAAGTACAACAAAGTGGATAGTAGTGTGAAATAACTATTATAAAAAAGTTGATTAAAGTGATTCAATTAACAATATTAAGTTTGATTTAAAAATAACAAAATTATCTACAAATTAATAATGAAAAAGATTATAAAAAATGGTAAAATAGAGGGAAAAATATATATATGTATAGAAAGATTTTTATATATTTATATATAGCAAGGATATAGATTTATAAATGGGAAACTTCATAGAATGTATGTTTTGAAATGTTATAATTCTTGACAATAAAGAGATGTTCCGGATGATTTGAAACGGGTTAAATCCGTATCCGGGTCGTGAACCCGAGGATCTAGGGTTGGTAGGAATCTCGCGCCACTCGTCGTTGTGAATTTCGTACTAGGCAGAACCCAGGAGAATCCTTTCGTCCCACTGCAGTCTCTTCGGACCGCCAATTATGGAAGCGCCGGTGCCGGAGCAGCTTACCGAGACGCAACAAAATCAAAGAATGGTGGAATATGAGGTTGCTCGGATATACGATTTTTTCCTCCGGGCTCCTCGCAGTGCTCAAGAATTCATGTAATAAGCTAGGAGATTTTTTTTCACTTCAAGTGGAGATGTTGTATTTCGCTTTTGGTTTTTAATAAATTTCGTTTGTTTTTAGGTTGGAGCTTCAGCGTGAAAATCATATCGAATATCTTACTAATGGTCTCAATCATCTAGGACCCTCATTTCGCGTATTGGATGCCAAGTAAGTCTCTTTTTCTTGTATGCTGTCGAATTCGTTCTTCAAGTATTATGCAGTCTTTGCTCAAGGCAATTCATCTTTTTCCTAAATGATTTCTTTTCACTTTTTTTTTTTTTGAGTGGGTTACACTCTGCAAGTGGTTTTTGGCGCGGTTTGATGTGTGTTTGAAGGCCATTTGAACTTCTATTTTTATAACTGAGTATTTTATTCTGTTGCGTCTCTTCTCAGAATGGTTAGTGGATAATGGTGTAGATTAATTTTGCGTTTAATTGCGTTCTTAGGAGATGAAAATAGATACTAGTGAGGTGTGGTCCCTTTTTAGATTTCATGTTCCCATTCAGGCTTCCATTTCCAAGACCTTCTGTAACGATGCTTTAGGTTATATTTTGTATCGATAGAGTCTCTTCTTGTAGTTGGGCTCCTGTTTTTGTTGCCTGTTTTTTTTTTTTATGCCGGGGTAGTCTTTCATTTTTATCCTTATGAAAGTTGTTGCTTTTGTAAAAAATTGTTAGTGTATATCATTATGAACTTGGAACTTAACCGGAAAAGTAACTTGTTTATGACATTTTGTTGTTGCTTGGGTTATGCATATCTAAGACAAGTTTTTTTTTTTTTTTTTTTTTTTTTTGTGTGTTCATTCTGGTTCTAGAACACTACTGTTAGGTTGTGTTGATGAGGCCCTGGTCTCCTAAGAATTAGTGAATGAGTCATGGTCAAGTGAAGGTTCTGTGCAGAGAATCCGAGTGTAAAGCTCTTGTGTCGAAGCTTCTGGTTTAACGATCACCCCTAGTCATTCCATTCATTTATATAGTATATGCTTGTTTGTGTAGTTATAATGTATCATAGCCTAGCTTATTCAAGTCCTTCTCCTCTCCTTTTTTGAAATTTTGTAGTCGTCCGTGGATTTGCTATTGGATCCTGCATTCTATTGCTCTACTGGGAGACTCTGTAGATGCTGAACTGGAGGCTAGGGCCATTGACTTTCTTAATCGTTGTCAAGTATTGTCATTCTACCTCTTCTTGTTTGCACCATTTACAAACGAATCTTTCTTACATTTGGGATCCTTCAGCTTGTGGACTTACTAATTGAGATTTGAGTATATCCTAGAATGATTATTATTATTATTTTATTAGTCTTTAGTACCCTCCCTCCTTATTCTTGCTTCAGATAGTTTTCTTTGTTAACCTATTGAACAAGTTACTGCATGCATGGAAATTTCGTGCTTAATGCTAGATTAGAACATTTAAACTCTGACTATTGAAATTGTTGTTATGTATTTGTTTCTCATTCTTGCAGGACTCAGGTGGTGGATATGGAGGTGGACCTGGACAGGCAAGTGAATTTCATATTCATTTCTATGGCAAAATTATGCTATTATCATTATATGATTGCTGTTAAAAGAGGGTTTTATTATTATTATTATTATTGAAGAAAGCAGCCGCGTGGACATACTAGTCAAATGTTCAGCATTAAAACCACTGAGGAATGAAACGTGGGGTTTTGAGCATAAAAAAATGTTAAATCACCATGTTATACCATGCATAGGTTGTGCAACTTAGTGCATTGGTCTAGGAGTTAATCTGTACAATGCTTCCAAGATTCTTCCATACTACAAACTTTCGGCTTTTTGTGTGTGCTGTGTCAGTGTGCAATGTTAATATCCATCACTTGCATACCTATGAATGCGTTATGTTATGGAACCTTAGAAATTGTAGAAGAGTAGCAGATACTTGTACTATACTAAGAATAATTAGCAAGCACCACAATTTTGAGAGCTTTGGAGCACGAGCCTCCAAATTGGACAGTCTTGTAAGGACTTCCTTAAAGTAAATGGTTATTTCTTAGATTCTGTAGTTATTTAAGTATAGTCAGCAAGTATTGAATATTGAGAGGTTTGAACCTCTTCCTTCCCTAAGGAGTTATCTGGTATCTTCTTCCCCGCCTGCATTCCATCTTTACATACAAGTTTCTACTGACAACCTAACTGAATATTCTTGTACATGCTAAACCTTAATTTGAGCATATCCCTCACCTAAGACCAATCATAACATTTACTGTACTTTTAAATCATGTAAATCTGCACAATTAGAATACATTCAGTTTTTGTTTTGCAGTTCTCAGTCTAATTGAATTTATTAATATCTGTGGATTCATTAACTCTTTGGTTCCTCACAGTTACCTCACCTAGCAACAACTTATGCTGCAGTGAACTCACTTGTCACATTGGGGAGTCATGAAGCTTTGTCGTCAATTAATAGGTGGTCAGTTTATAACCAGGGGATCAGTTACTTTTCTGAATAATTTTGCAGTGATATGACATTATCAATGAAACATCTTTCAGACATAAACTATACACGTTTTTGCTGCAGATGAAGCATCCTAGCGGAGGCTTCAGGTATCAAATTAATCCTAGTAGCTTAGGATTCCATTTTCTTTCATTGTTTTTTAGAAAATGCGATGGCTCCTTGGGTCAGCAACTCTATATTCATTGGTCAAGAATTAGTGCTTATATGATTCTGTGGTTGAGTTTCATTTTTTCCCTTTTAATGTTGTCCGTTGCTCATTTTATCAGGATGCATGACCAAGGAGAAATAGATGTCCGTGCTTGCTACACTGCAATTTCTGTAAGTCGGCATCTTATTGTTGGGTTGGGATGTAAATAGTTGTAGTGTACATGTGTGCACATGCAATTTCCAGTTATTTGAGCAAATTGCATGTTTTCAGGGCTTTAAAATTGAAAATGGCTTATGCAGCATGAAGATAGTGCATTTAATTGCATGAATGTGCTGCAATTTTTTATTATATTTTCTGAAGTGATCATTCTTGAATCATGATTCATTAATGCGTTGCATATAGTCATAGAACAATATCAAGGATGTTGACGTTAAGTCTTTAGGTTGTTGCTGAACATTATTGATAGAGACGAATTATTGTGATGAAGAAATGCTCATTGTTTCAATTCAAACTTTTTGCCCTTTAGCTGCTTCTACCAGTGCGGCTACTGACATTTATAGAGTTTTGTTTCAGGTTGCCAGTATATTGAACATCTTGGATGATGAACTAGTTCAAAACGTGGGAAACTACATTCAAAGGTTGGTTCCTAGTACTCAGTATTGTCTGCGTGCCTATACTTTTGTGGAGCATGTTATACCTGTAGGTTTTTTTAAAACAACTGAGAAACAAGAGTAGAATAAATACAGTAAATCCCTGACCACCTCTCTCTTATTTTTGGTGGCTAGTTGTCATCTTTTTAAGAAGTTTCTGTTAGCACAACCATCATTGGTTTGACCTAGTGGTATAAAAGGAGACAAAGTCTCAATAAATGGCTAAGATGCCATCGGTTCAATCCATGGTAACCACCTACATCGTAATTAATTTCCTACGAGTTTCCTTGACACCTAAATGTTGTAGCCTGGGGGTTGTCCTATGAGATTAGTTGTGGTATTCGTAAGCTAGTTCGGACACTCACGGATATTAAAAAAAAAAAGAAAACAAGAAGTTTCTGTTAGCACCAAGCTAAAGCATTAATTTTGGACACTATGACTTGAAAGAAACTGAGGAGTCTTTCTCAGTTTAGAAAAGTCCATCGACCTAGTGGAAAATCTCCTCTTACTTGGTGCAAATTTTATGGACCTTTCTGTAATTATGGTTCAAGTTCTTTATGTCCCTTGGAAGAGCATTTTGTAGAACTTTTTGCATTGAGCATTGGTCTTCCCCCCAATTTTTCATTTATTCAAGCTGGGATATTAAATTAGAGTTTGTGCTGAATTTGTCGCTGTCAAGTGGATGTAACGTCACAGTGGTTTGATTGAAAACCTTTAGCAAGCCAACAATCTGCTGAAAGTAAAATTTTTGAGCAGTTACTGAAATCTGCCATAGTTAAAAATTACTATATTAGCTAGAATAGCCATTCCATGTAATTTTTCTTTTATTTCTCCAATTACTGCTTCTTGAAAGATTGAGATGGACAATTGACAAGCTCTGCTGTGTTTTGATGTTTATAAGTTTTTGCAGACTTGTTAAACCAGTCTGCCATTGCGTTATTCATTAAATGTTGCTAATTTTCTCTGCAGTTGTCAAACTTTTGAAGGTGGTATTGCAGGAGAACCTGGATCTGAGGCTCATGGTGGGTATGTTTCTCTGCCTTTATTCATTTTATCTTGTTGGATGCTGTGTTCTTCAGCTCTCATTGGTGGGATGATAAAAGATATGATTGTTTGTTCAATCTCTATATAATTTGAAGGTTCACAATATCATGGAAGTAATGGATGCCAATTTTTGAATGCTCAACACTATAAATATCTTTTCACGTTCCTAGTGGAACTTTTTTCTTTTTGTACCTAATTAATATATCGACCTCATCAGGTATACCTTTTGTGGTTTGGCTACTTTGATTCTGATCAATGAGGTTCGCCGGTTGGACTTGCGGAGTTTACTTGTAAGACTTTGCTGAGGAAAATTAATCGCGATTGCTAATCCTGCTCTTCATTTGTATTAAGACCATGCTGTTTGGCTTCAATGCTACATGTTATTGTGACATGTTATGGATAATATTGGAATCTCTTTCAATACATTAGGACTGGGTGGTGTTTCGTCAAGCTGGTTTAGAGTGTGGATTTCAGGGAAGAACAAATAAGTTGGTTGATGGATGCTATTCGTTTTGGCAGGTTAGTTTCAGTATAGTTTGATTCAGCATTTCTTTGGTTTTCATTTGATTGATTTATGACAACAGGGAGGCGTTTGCTCACTATTAAAAAGATTAAGTTTGGATATTGATGAACAATCAGTTCAACCTGATGCTCGAGAAGGCTCTTCTTTTGATGATCTATCAACTGGTATGCCATCAATTTTCTTCTTTTGTTTTCAACCTATCCTTAGAACATGTTATCTTCATCAATATTTCTTGGTATAAATTGTCATATGGTTTTGATTCTCTTTTGTCCAATGAGATGTCTTTTGTAACTCATTTGACCCTGCAATTTCATACATCAATGAAGTTGTAAAAATAATAATAGCAAGACAACAGTCACGTGAATATAATGGATTAATTTTTTCAGACCAATTACAAGTTAGAATTTTGAGCCTATTCTGAACGTCTGCAACATACATCACCTTTTTCTTGAAAAAGTTAGCTTTGTTCTCTTCCAGTCAAATAACAAAGCACAAATTTGGAACTATACGATTTCAAAAATACTTTTTTGCTCCAAGCATAAATTGCCCTAGTAAACAAAGACTAGACATCTCTTACGTGTCCAGTTCACATCAAATCCAGAGTTAAGATTACACCATACTGTCCATTCGATTTGTTATTTTGTTGAAAATCCCAAACTAATAAAGAATGAATATTATTTAGGAGTCGGTATATGATTGAAGTGTGAAACCTTAGATTTGATTTATCAACTTGTCATCTTGGTTATAGTCATGATTCCATTCTTAACGAGGTTAATCTTGTGATATTTATTCCTCTGATTAGGTGTGGATACTTCTCGAAAGGTCAACTATAATGATGTTGGTTATGAATTTATCAAGAAGCATCCGAGTAGTCAACCTCTTTTTAACAGTTTAGCCTTACAGCAATACATACTTCTGTGCGCACAGGTACACCATACACCTTCGAGATTTATTTTATTTTACTAACTCTATAATTGGTTGGAATTCTTTTTGTATTAAATATTTATTTTCATTCTTCTTAATTCTTGTAGTGTTCATGTAAAATAGAATATACGAAATATTGCAGTTTTGAAATTGGTTCCAGAACGACGAGTAATTGACTGATCATCTCTCAAGATGGATGTTCATTTTATGAAACATTGTATAACTTGGACTCGTAGTCTCCTTGTATTCACCATTTCTGATTACATTCAACAATTTATCCTAATAACCCTTTTTTAAAACGAGTTATTTACCTTGTAAGAATTTTATGTTATAATCAAAATAATATAGGATTCTATCTCAAGACCGGTTGGCAATTGTAGAAGTATCCCAAGATTAAACATTGTGAGATCTTATTTTTCCAATGTGTGAACCTTGACATGCATCCTCTGGATCTTGCTTCGTTTGGTTCACCTTTGGATAGGATTTCCTTTTTTTTTTTTTTTTGGGGGGGGGGGGGGGGGGGGCGGGGGGATTGGTTTTTGAGTTTTGGGCTATGATACCATATTAGATAACATAAAATTCCATCTCAAAAACCATTGGATATTGGAGGAGAAGATCATTTATCGTGTGAACATTGTTAGATCTCTGATTTTTTTAACGTAAGATTCTCAACGACAATAATTATTTGTTTTTCCAAATTTTGACAATCTATTTTCTGTAAACAATTGTTTGTAGTTCAGAGCCTCTCCTTGTATGTATTTCCATTTGGAGGTTTGGTTTTTATCATTCCCTGGGTGCAGGTACCTGAGGGCGGACTAAGAGACAAACCTGGGAAGCCAAAAGACTACTACCACACGTGTTATTGCCTAAGTGGCCTCTCGTTGTGTCAGTATAGCTTGTCTAATGAAGATTCCCCACCACTTCCCCAGGCAGTAGCAGGACCCTATTCCAACCTCCTGGAGCCTGTCCATCCGCTATACAATGTTGTCTTCGAACGTGCAATTGAAGCACTTGATTTCTTTAGGGGGAAATAGGTAATCTCCCCTTCACTTCTCTATAGCCAATTGCCATACACTTATTACCTTAAAACTCTGGTAGCTGTTTACTCTGGTATTTTCTGTAATGGATTTATCTTGTGTATGCAATAGTGATGGTGGATTTAATTAGGTTATGCTGTGATATCAAGTTTTGTCCCAATCTTCCAGGTTTCCAGCGTTGTCAACTCCCCCTCCCCCCCAAATCATCCTTGTCTATTATCACGGTGCAATCATCAGATGCTACTACATTTAGTTGCTAAGGAAACCCTTAGGGTATGATATTCTCGGTAGTGGCTACTATGACTCGAAGTCTTTTGTTAGACCAATGCCAACTATGACTACATCTCCTCCAAACCTAGTCGATCCTAACCATGGAGAAGGGAGCTTTCATTCTTAACTAAAGATCTTGTCCTATTTTCAAAACAATTTGTATCCTACATCTATGGATAGTTTTGGAAGTGATGCAACACAAAGAAACGTATTTTATTTGAGCTCTTAATTTTTATTTTACATCTAAAAGACGGCAGTAGAGTGAAGGAAGTGGGGATGTTTGGTGTTTGGAAAATTTTACTGAAGAGGGGCTAGCCCTACTGTTTAGTCTAAGGATAGGATATGCTCATTGATCCCATGTTTATCATATGCTCTAATGGTCAGCTTAAGACTACAAAAGTCTTTCATATTATTTTAAACAAATGGCAGTTTTGAAGGGGCACACGTTTGGGGTCGAACCATCATTAACTCAGTTCTGGCCTTTGATCCCATTTTTTCATTGATATACTTATAAACAAAAGTAGGTTGGTGAGGTACCCACCTTAAACAACCACTAGGAAATTTTTGGTAACCCTATGATTAATTAAAATTCTAGAAAGAAAGGCACAAAATTTAAAAGGATCTCTCTCTAGTCTATCCCCTCAGATTTCATGGACCTTATCCTTTGCTGTGCTATAGTCCATAGAACATATCTTGTTCAAGCATAGTCACATCTATAAAAAAAACCATATCATTGCCCTATAACATTTACATTGTACCATGTTTGGGCACCTGGTTAGTAATTAACTTTTTACTAGTTTTCTTGACACCCAAATGTTGTAGGGTCAAACGGGTTGTTCTGTGAGATTAAACAAGGTGCGTGTAAGCTGTAAGCTAGCCTGTGAATCATGGATATAAAAGAAAAATTACATCGTGAATTTTGAATTATTTAATATTTTCAAGTTTTCAAGTTGTAGACTAAAAACATTTATGGTTAGTTTAGACCATATTGTCATTTTACCCATTGGAGCTCAAGATTAGGAAATGGATCAAACTGATAGTCTAAAGATCTTTCTACATTATAGGGGCTTTGAAGCTTCTCAAAAAGATCTTATTTGGTTTTACTACTCTTTTCTGTCCTATTCTGCTCAGGAAATTTGTATCTGTGTGTTTTATCTTACATTTTGAGATTAAAAAAAAATTATCAGGTTTTGGTTTACATTTTTCCTAGAAAAATACTTGAGCTCTCGGTGCATTTGGAGCTGCAATCGTAGTTGTCAGGGGCTATACCCAAAGTATTACTCTTACATGCTCTTAAACGAAATCTACCATTTTCAATGCAATTCGGAGCAATAAAAAGGAAAGAGAGGAAATGGAACTCCTAGAATATGGTGAATCTGAAATGGGTTTCAATCAAATTGAAGGGTAGATTCAATCCTCAGGATAAAAAAGACAGCCTTATTTCAACATAACCAAAGAGTGTGTTATTAGAAAGAAGTCTCATCTTTACAGGATTGACTTCTTAACATGCCCCTAGAGCTTCCAGTGCAGAATGGTGGCCACATCCTTTACCTAACAAAGAAAGAGTAGCATTTTGGTAGAGAGTAAAAAGGTGAAAAGTAAAAAGTAAAAAAAAAAAAAAAAAATAAAAAAAAAATAAAAGAAAAAGAAAAAAAAGTTTTAAAATTCTGCATCATTCTCATTGAAAGAAATGACAGAAGAAAAAGGAACTTTTTAGAACCGGAGTTTCAATGAACTCCATCTCATATTTATTGTCAATTTATATACTAGAAAAGACGATTACACAAATAAAGTACATCATATGAAGAAAATCAGTGAGAAAAACCAGATCGATCCGCCGGTAATAGTTGGAGTTCATACAGACAAAGGCTTAGTAACGTTGAATTCGAGTCCCCAGAGCTCGAAAGTTCCGTTAATGAAGTCGTAGTGACCACCCTTAAGTCCAAGAGTTCCATTCACCAAACCATCCCTAACAAATGGATAGGTTAGCAGATTCCCAAGTGATACAGCAACTGCTTCCTGCATTTTCCAATAAATGAAAGAAAAAAATGTTAATAGAAATCCCATTTGTTCACTTTCTTACTCTCTATTTGAATATGAAGTGCAAAAATGGTTTTTATTTTATTTTAATTACCTTTTCACAGTGTGTACAAAGTTCCCCAAGTTCTGCACCACCATGGGCTGAATTGACCTTGGCCTTAGCAGGCAAACCGACTTTCACCCATTCTTCAATGAAATCACTGTTTTCAATCACAAATGTGAGTTCTAATCAGTTTATTACACAAGAAGTGACCAATCTTAGAGCAACATTATGTTTGGATAAGCTACTTTTATGTTTTATAAAGTTTTTTTTTATCGTTTTTGTTTAGTATATCTTTGAATATAACTCCATTTTGTGAATAAGTCACTATTCATCTCAAATCATGGGTTTTGAGAATAGTGGTTTCAATTTGTTCCATAAGATTAACTTCAACTGCGAGTTTCATTTCTTGATTTGACGAAGAGAAATCGAAAATGAAGAAGAAGGCTTACGTTGAGTACTTTCCATCATATGGGAAAGTCATAAGCCCCTTAATACCACCACAAGCACTGTGACCAATCACAACAATGTATTGCACCTACAACACCAAAACCAAATCATTCCTAACTAAATCTATATTATGAATTAACAATAGCATATTTGAAGTTGTTTATAATACCTTGAGATGAAGAACAGCATATTCAATGGCAGATCCAGTTCCTGAGTATTTGTCCTGTTTTAAACAAAAAAAGAAAAAAAAAAAGCCCGAAACTCATTTAAACACATACAACATGGAGGAAAAAATTATTGAATTTAAAGTATTAACTAAAACAAAACCTGATCATATGGAGGAACCAAATTGGCAACATTTCTGACCACAAAAGCCTCCCCAGGTTGGAAATCAAGAACATGTGATGGGCACACTCTTGAATCAGAGCAAGCAAATACCATGAACTGCATTTTCCATGACATTATAAAATTAAATTCAGTTCTAAATAATCTCCCTTTAATTAACTCATACCATACCAAATGAAATACCATACCTTGGGGCTTTGGCCTTTTGCAAGTTCACCATACAACTCTGGGTTCTTGCTGGAAAACAAAAAGAGAAGTCACAAAATGAGGCCAAAGTATGATTCGGTTTTGAAAACTACAGTATTCGACTAGTAAAAATCGACTTGTTTTCGAGAACACGTAGAAGTAAGTAATTAAATAAACATGTTTTTGACTGAATTCATATTGTTTAAAGAAAAAAGGGAAATTGAAGGATTTACTCATATTTCTCCTTCTTGAAGTGAATGAAACCAGTTTTGATTCTCTCAACAGGATCAAAGGCTGGCTTTTCTCCATCTACAGTTTTTAATTCTGCTGTTATTTGTTCCACTTTTGATGTTGCTGTTGCCTTCAGATCTCCCTTCTCTCTACACCCACCAAGAAATACACAAAATAAAATAAAATAACATAAGTAATGCATAATTAAAAGTATTTAAATCAAATGTTTATTGAATTCAAGGTACCTGAGGAGCTTCTCCAAAGCTTCAATGGCTTCCTCATATGAACCATTCCCCATATCTTCTCTCTACAAGATTCAATTTCCCCGATACAAAATTTAGCAACAAAACATAAATAAATAATGATATTGAATAGAAGAAAAACTTATGTCCTAGAAAACATATTTTTTGGTATGTAGAACAAAAAGCAAAACAAAACAAAGAAGAGGTTAATTTCTTAAACAAGCTGAATTTCTACCGACATATAGAATAAAAACAAAATTGTTACCAAACGCGTCTTTAATTATTTAAGTTTCAAAAGTGTGAAATAAAATTCAAATTATGGAAATGTTTACTGGGAGTTTGAAATGAAGAAAGTTGAAGGGAATGAAATTGAAAAACAAAAGCAAAAGGTTTAAGGAATTATATATGTATACGTACATATTTGGTAAAATTTAGGGTTTAATTTGGTCTGAATTTCGCCAACTAACTTGAGTTTTTTTAAGAAAGAAAATAAACCAAAAGAGACAATAATTAATTTAACGTAAACATGTTAATGTAATATGTGATTTATGGTAACCTATGAATGAGCCACAAGGGAAATGGGACAGATGGGTGAAGTTAAAGCTCCCATGCATTACGTTACATGTCGGTTACTTATGAAATACAACAGGGAATTAGATGTCGCCACGTGTAAACCACTAGTAACTTGCCACGTTGGAGGAAAAAGTTGGTGGCTTGTATGAGCAATTTCACGTGACATGCACGTGTGTATAATATATATGTGATTCAAATACAAAAGAGAAGGAAAGTTATTGAAATGACATCCACCTCTCATTTACTCACTTTGCTCATTATGACTTTCTGAAAAACAAGTGGAGTACGAAAATTTGAATTACACCTACGTTGTGATAAAAAAGAAAATAAACGTTTGGCTTTTTCTTTAGTTTAGATTGGAGGTGGGAGATTTGAATAATAGATTTCTTTGTTTTCGACGGACATTGATGTTAGTTGAGTTTAAATTAAATACACTATAGTTAAAAGATCCATATCCCTTGATTGACCTTGATACACACAAATGTCAATTGAATCAATGTGTTGTTGACAATGTTCTTGAAGTACTCAAATAAGAATACAATGTGTTACATTAAATGTGAATGTTTAAGAAATTGTGGTTTTTATTGAGACACGTGTTCCCTTTCCTAGTATTAGTGGAAAATAAATAATAATAATGAATAAAAAGAAGAAACAAAAAAAAGAGTGAAAAAAAGTAAAGGAAGGAGTTGGATAATATTTGGAAATAAACAAACATTTTCAAACGACCAATAACTAACTAATCTCAAACTACCTATTCATATGACTTTTAAAAGAAAAAACACAAAGTTACTTAAAATAAGTAAACAATAATTAATAGTAATTATTAAAAAGGAAAAAAAAATCATACCCTAAAAAAAGAAAAGAAAGACTTCAAACATTCAAACCTATTATAATTAACCAAATATCCACAAACATGTAATTACTATCAATGACAAAACCCAAAACTCAATGTTCTAAAAATGAAGAAACACACACATATATATATTTTATGCATGAATTCATGAAGTTTAAAATGTCATAAAAGAGGAAAGAAAAAGAATAAGAAAATCTTAGTCACTCTTTTTGCTTGCTACACCAATGTGAATGATAAATTAATTTATCATTCTAAAATGTAAGAGATAGAGATGTATGAATTCTTTAAGTCAAAGAATAATCGATTAGATCATAAGTTACTTAAACCAATGTATCAAGATAAGTCCAATATTATATCATCTAACGTTCTTCTCTTATTTGTAAGATTTGAAAACGAAAATCTCCTTGCTATCGTTTTACATCATCTGGTTGTTGGATGAAAGTAAATGCAACATGATATCATGAGACAAAATGAAGGAGACTTATAATGACATACATTGTGGTATGTAGCAGTCACATTGAACATATATCGGTTAAGTACGCACGAAAACAAAGAATGTAAATTGGGAGATCGAAAATAAAGAAAGAACATACCCAGGTGGGGGTGATAATAGGGGAAGGGGCAGCAAAAACAGGTCTGTTTTGGATGAGATTGGGGAAAGAAGGAGAAGGAGTGTTGTTATTATTGGAAAGCCTTGCAGAAATAGCAGAAGAACGAATGATGTTAGGAGAAGGAGAAGAAGAAGAAGAAGAAGAAGAAGATTTGGTGAGAGAGAAAAGGCAGGTGTTAATGGAAGCCGTCGACATTGTGCACTATGCCTTTGTATCCGTTGCCTTTATAAATTATATATTCAAATTGGTATATTTCTGATCTATTCCCATTTTAAACTCTTTTTTCTCTTGGGATAATGAAAGCGAACCCACAATCAACCACAGCTTCTTCTTTCTCAGATCAGGATTGGGCGTTCCTCATTTCTCTCTCTTTCTTCTTTCTTTCTTTCTTTCTTTTTCTTTTCTCTCTCTCTCTCTCTCTCTCTATTTGTTCTACACCATTTCATTGTGCCTACACATCAATACGATCACGAGCCCGAGATTCTACGTATGCAGTGAAAAGATTTTAACCATATGTCTACGTGGTAGTGAGGATTAAATCAATCTCAATTGTGTTTAACTATTTGAATTTTTGAAATGGTCTAATAGTGTTTTGAACGTTTTGAGAGAACATATGTATGTGTGTATGTATTAAGAGATTTAAGTTGAAAGTACTGTATTTTCTGAATTATATCCAACGATTGTTAGGGATTAGGCAAAATGTTGGGACATGCTTTAAATGATTGTTATATAGAGTATCATGTTCTATATATATATATATATATATATATATATATATATATATATATATTACTATTATAATTCCATAACTCGAATAAGTTCTTTGCAAATATGGGAGAAGAGGAAAAAAAAAAGATTCTCCCAAAAATTAAAAAATAAACAATTTGAAATTGTAGTAATCACAAACGAAAAGAAAAAAGAAACATATTTTTAAAATGTACTATTTTTTTTAAAATAAAAAATTGGTGCTCAAAAGCAGGTTAATTTTGTTTTGATAATTTCACTAAAAATTCAAATGTTTTATAATAAAAAAAAATACAATTTTTTTAAAAAAATAAAGGGATTTAATTATTATAAAAAAGGAACTTAAAATGGTATGGGGTTATGGAAAATGGTATACAACACTTCTCTTTCTAAGCTACGGTGCCTTTTCTCCACATATCAATTGTGATATAAATACAACATTATAGAAAGAGATATTAGCATCATAACAATAATAATAATAATAATATTAATAATGACACTAACACTTTTTAGATGTATTATTTCAATTTTATTTCATTACATATCGAACAAAAAATGTTATTAATAATGTTGATTCCAAAATTTTACGTGAAAAAGAAAACATTGTTTGATAATAATAGTAAATTTGTAATTTGAAGAAACGATTGCACAAAACAAATAAAAAGGATTGTGCGACCAAAGTTAGAGATGAAGAACAATAGAGTACAAAAGAAGTATTTAAGTTATCTTTTAGGAAATTATATGTAACGATGAAGTCATTGATTAAAATTTAAAATATGATTTTTTTTTCTTAATTCCAAACAAGTTAGGAGTTTATCTTATATTTTTAATTCATTTCATCATGTCCAAATTCACCCATAACAATATTATTATTATTATTATTATACAAGCTAAACTTACCTTTTTATATTGGTATTAACTTAGTGATAAGATATCTACTGTTTTTTTTTTTACAATATGTGGGGTGAGAGATCAAACCTCTAACTTTATGTTAATAGTAGATATTGTGTCAGTTGAGTTCTACTATTTTTTAAAACTTCATCGAAATAAATGTCTCAACAAAATATTGTGTTTTGTTTAGATTTGATTTGAGTGAATATTTTTGAATAGCCAAGAAAAGAATAATAATGACAATGTAGATAAAATGTAATGGAGGTATGTTGCAATGAGGATATGTACCACAAAATGAGATATGATGCATTGTGTGAGTGAGAAAAGGAGACAAATGGGTAAGAAATAAGAGATTGAAGAGCTTCAAATAAAATACTTTATCCTCTCAAAATGAATGGAGTTTATTCCAATGGTAAACAAAGATGACAGATGTTGCATTTTTAAGCTACTTCTTATCTTCTCTTACTCTGATCTATTGGTGGACCTAAAACAAACATCAATCCAACCACCATTCCCACTCCCACTCCCCCATTACTCTCTCCCCCTTCACTTCTTTAATTCCCATATCTCACTTTTTCTATCAATTTCTACCACCATACATTTTTCAATATACTCTGCTCTTTACGAAATAAAATAATATATAGTTTAATGATGTGTTTAACATTGTCAATGGTATAAAATTTTTGTACTAATTATCTCTCTCCTATTAAAGAGTTGATCCTTTTTCTTCGATTCTTGCATTTGTTAAACTACTAAAGATGAAATGTTATGTTTGTTAAGTTTTTATAGGTACTCATGGATTGTTATTATAAAGCAATGAAAAGTTAAAACATAAGTTTGTTTAAGTAACCATTTAGTTAATTTTAACTTTCTCTGAATTCTTAAACAAAGTCTAAAAGTGGAAACTGAATATATTCAGTTTGCAATAATGACCTAAAGTAGATTAATAAGACAAAAATTTTAATGCAAAAAGGAAGGTTTTATAATCTTAATTTTCAAAAATGTAAAACTAAAAACCAATTAGATACAAAACTAATTGGAAAATGCTTGCCTTTGGATAATGGGCCGAAACATTAATTGGGCTTGAATTGGGCCTGGCGAGAAGCTCATTCAACCATAATTAGACCCAAACAAACAGAGCCCTGACATCAAATAGATTGGGCCCAACGGCAACGGATCGGAAAGACTCCAAATCCCTCTGACATTCGGCAAATCCGCCACCGGCGACGAGGAAAATTTCACAGACAGAGAATTACGGCGGAGGATGGCGTTCTCCGGCCGGATAGCGGCGGAATGAAGGTGGAGCACCGTGGCCATGGCGGAGACACTTATTCGTTACTGTCTTTAAGTAGAGAGAAAGAAAGAGAGAGAAAGAAGGGCGGTTCCATTGATTCTAAAGAATATTTGAAAGTAATATGTAAAGGTTGGGAACAGAAAATGGCGAAGAGAGGAATTACGATGAATGTCGACATTTTCATGTCATAGTTTCGACCTTTTTCGATGAGTCGGACTGAGTAGGGGCCCAAGAGGCGGCCTTGTATGTACTCCATGGAGTAATATGGACTAATTATTCAAATATGAACGTTATAAATAAAAGAAAGATTTATAGAAAAGATGCTCTAAAATTTCACTAATGACTAAAATAATATTTATTATGTTGATTATGATTTTTTATATTTTTTAGTACAATTATAATCTTATTATAATTATTAATTATAAATGATTTTTGAAATTAAATACAAAATATTTCCTTATTTACGTTATATTGAATTTATTACTATCTTATTTATGCTAATAATTAAAATACAATTTTAATTATATTCAATATTACGTTATCATTTAGGGTAGATTTGTAATTATTATCAAATAAAATATCTTCTAACATGAAAATACTTTATTTATTAAATTTAACGTATAATAAATCTTCATTATTATTTTCATCCCCATGTAAAACGTTATCAATTTTCATTAGACGTCAGAAAGTAGTAAAGAAGAATCGGCGAGCTTCAATGTCATCACCACCATCGTTATCAAGGGGACAGAAAAAGATGTAAATGTTGGAGCCATCATGTAAGCCAAAATCAACAAGTGAAATTTCATCATCAGACGTTCGGGATCGTGGTCGAGAATGAAGATCAAACGGTGAGAAGGGAGGTTGCGTTGGTGAGCAATGATTTGAGTTCTAAGATCACAACGTCTTCAACCTTGACTAAGAACAAAGAGCTAGTCAAATTTTGCACCACCAACTTCATCGCATCTCCTCCATATATGATTTAAAAAATTATTTTGTGTTTTAAAATTAATTATGATGGAATAATAATAATAATAATAATAAATATTTAGAAAAATCACCCACTTTAGAGATAATTTTAAACAAATATCTCAAAATTTCATCTAATTTTTTCATATTTTTCGTTCCTATGTTTTTATATTTTTCATAATACCTACATAATATACTATATATTTTTCATAATATACTATATTTTTTTCATATACTCTAATTTGTTGACCGAAAACTACATAATATACTATATATTTTTCATATACACTAAAAATTTTTCGAAGCATGAACTACATAATATACTATATATTTTTCATATACCGTAAAAATTTTCCAAAGCCTGAACTACGTAATATACTATATATTTTTCATATACTCTAAAAAAATTTGTATATAACCACAAACTCTTACTCAGTGGAAAATTTTGAAAAAAATGAACGAAATAGGAAAGAATGGACGGAGAGAGATAAATGAAGGACTGAAACTTTTTTGAACAAAATCACCAAAAAAAAATTTACCTTGTAATTTTGATTATAATATTATCATAATAGAATTAATTTCATACCATATTTATATATGATATATAATAAATGCAAATCTTCGTTCACTTTTCTTATTTCATTTTTTAAATATATTATTAATAATAAAGATAAGGAGTTTGGACTTTTGGATGTAAAGTTGAACCTCGTTAAAACATTTACGAAAAAATTGACAATATTAGATCAAACTTGTAATAAGACATTCTATTTTATGCTATGGTAGTTAAAACCTCTGCATATATAACAAAACTTACGAATTTGTGGTTGTTAAAATTTTTTATATTTATAATTTTTTACAAAATATTGTTATACACTTAATTATTATAATTTTAGGATGAAATATAGCTTTAGACTCAATGTTTTATCCATGAAATTTTAAAATAAAACATTTTAATTTTCAAAATTTAAAAAATAGTGGATGATTGAGAGTGTTTCTTTCAGAGCCTCTAAATTTTATAGACATAACTCTCAAATTTTAGGTAAAAAAAAGGTACATTTTATCAGAATCATAAACTCAAATTCGATTTATTAGTTTGAACATTTGATCCTTTAAAAAACTTGACCAATAGTCCACGAAATAATTTGAATTTATGCTCAAATGAGTTCCATTAAATAACAATTTAGTACAAAATCTATATTTTAATGGTTGGCCTCAAAGCCAATTGAGTTTATACTCGTAAATGTGATCAAAGAAAGTTCTAATATCGAGTAATTACCTTCTCTCTTAACTTTTAAGGCACTTAGAAGCGATGAGACATTAGAAAATTCAAAAGACTAATATGAAAGTCTAAAATATTTTTTGAGAATTTGAAAACTTTCGAGGACAAGTTGAAGAATCTCAGGTGTATAACAATTCAAAACTTTGATCAATTCTTGAAACCAATGATTGATATCCAAAATTAACATAGACGTCGAATTAAGAAAATTAATAAACTAAAGATCAACTCAAGAAGGTAGATTGTGTGAGTATAAACATTCAACCTTGAGAACAAATGCTTTATCCTCCAAGTACACATTGAAGAGAAGGAATAAAAACCACACGCACCATAAGTTGTAATAATATTATTCAAAATACCAATACACATTTGAATTCATTGTTTTCAGAATTCTTGTGCAATCAACTCCCAAAGTTACTCAAACAAAAAACATTCCTCCACTTACTAAACTCTTCAATCAATTTTATTCTTCTAATATATGTGAGTATCTAAGTCAACTTATGCACACTTCGACTAATCTTATAAAACAATCTTCAATCACCTACTTGTTAAAATTATCACCAAAATCTATATTCTTTTTTTTTTTTTTGCAAAAAATGATTTCTAAGAATGACGCCAAACCTATACAAATTTTATTGATAAAAAGAAATATAATATTAAGAGGAGGAAATTAAGTAAAATTATAGAAATTAAAGAGGGAGAGAGGAATCATCCATATTGTTCATCTCTATATTACAATTGAATGTTGCATGTATTAAATATTAAGTACAAGAAACCAAAGCAAATGAAGCATTTTCATGGAAATATTTATTTTTCTATATATGTAAATGTAGGATCATAACTAAGATACGGGATATTCTAACTATGCAAAATGTAACCAAACTACTTAGGAGTTAGTCTAATTGGACATACTGAAAATGCAACACACCTAGCCGCTTTGGCCAACATAAACCGCTCGTTTTCTGTCAATGGTCTTTCAATTACCTTCACAATATTTGCATCCTTCAAAACAAGATCATCATATGAGATCAAAAGCAATTATTAAGAATCCAAGAATACATGTTTAAGTAAGGTAGTCGAACACTTTTTGAGTAAAACTATGCTCTAGACTTCAACGATTCAGTTTCTATCAATTACAAGAATCAATTTAGTTTTTCACATGTTAACACTTTTTCAGTATAGTCTTTTATTCTTGATCGATCGGTGGATGATAGATTCCTATGGCAAAATTATGTCATATACTTGTTTATTACCATCTAATTTTAACATTCATCATCAATGAGGAAATAAATGAAAATTTTGAAACACCAACGTGAGGAACCAAAATATACATATGTGCCCAGACGTTCTAGGTATACATGTTATATTTTGAAGGAAAAGTTTTAGTTTCATTTAGTTCAAATTTAAGAAGTTTCATGTACATTACACTTCAATTTAGTCTAGGTTGTTAATGCACACATTAAACAAAACATTGATAAGGTATGCCCACTCGATCAATCTTGGTTCAGTTAGTACGATGAGGATACTAAATGAACATATCCTCACGACATCAAAGAAAAAGATCAAATAGAAAAATCATTTCGTAATAAAAACATTTTAAAATTAAGGACCAACTCACAATTTTTAGGCCAAATTGATGATTTTAAAAAAGGACTTACTTTCTTTTGCGGCTGAACTGAAGGCCTAACACTGGCAGTGTCACCGATGACTATTACATTGTTGACATTCCCCCTTTCGTCTCTTTCAGCAGGTGAAGATGTTGAGTGCCTCCACTGACCATTTGTGATGTACTTATAGTAATACCTACAGGCCATTAAAAAAATCAATACAGCAGCTCTTTAATCCTTTATAATCCATAAGATTGAGCAAAATTTGTGGTAGAACCACAAATTTTCTTAAGCAATGACGATAACGTTCCAATTTCTAAGTTGCAATGTTATTTTCCATATATTAGAGAGCAAAGAGTTCCGTCAGCAACATATAAACAATGAAAATACAAATAATAATTAGAAATTTTATATTAATAACCGAGTTTGCAACGTTTGTTCCTTTAATAGAACAAAAGACAGATAAGCTGACCTAGAGAGGCTAGGTCGAATTTAGTAGGTAACGCGATACTGCTAAAAATGGCATGAAAAGCATAACAAGATTATGCTAGGCCACCAATTCTATTTACGTATCATAGGAAGAATAAGAAAAAACATGAAACCAATGAGGGGGAGACAAGTGGCAAAGAAGATCATAACCATGAAACCAATGAGGGGGAGACAAGTGGCAAAGAAGATCATAACCATGAAACCAATCCCGAGCAGGCACGTGTTGAAGGGGAAGAAAGCAAGGAGGATGGGGACCAGAGAGGGGACCCACAGTCCGTTAGTAGTGGGGATTAAAAGGGGGACAGGAGGCACAGAGAAGGAGAGGAATGTTTTGAAGCAGAAGGCAGGGCAGCCACCTCCTGAGAGGGGAGAGTGCAGCACAGGTTACCGTTTGTTTATTTTGTGTTTTAAGTGGCTGGTTGGTAGCAAGGAAGGAGGGCAGAAATTCCTTGTTATTGTGTTTTGTTTTTCCTTTTCTCTGTGTGTATTGTTCGCAAGCTTGAGTGTTCCTACAAGCTCAGTGAGACTATATTATTAAGCTTAGTGTTATTTTGTTATTTAGTTCTTGGGCTGTAATCTGAATTTTGAAAGGAAATAGAAAAGGAACTGGGAGTGTCTTAACATTTTTGGTATCAGAGCATCATACCTGGGCAAAACGTATCCATGACGAAAGCAGTGGAAGAAAGGTTGGAGACGGTGGAGTTGGAAATGAAAAGGCTACCGGTGATAGAGGAGAATATAGCCTTGTTAGCCAAAAGCATCGCGGAAATGAACTCTCAAATCGACAAACAGGCGCAACAGCAGCAGGTGATACTGAAGTACATTGAAGGAATCGTTAAAGAAGATTCTCCCGAACGAAAGGTAGAAGAAGGATCTACTAGCAAGGTCACCATGGCAGAGGCGTCACCTCTAGCGATGGCTGAAGAGCCGAAGCTGGAAACGAAAACAGAGGAAGAGCGATCAGTAGATCGGAGTAAGTTTAAGAAGGTGGAGATGCCAGTATTCGATGGAACCGAACCCGACTCATGGCTTTTCCGAGCAGACCGATATTTTAAGATACACAACCTGACGGATTCAGAGAAACTCACGGTGGCGGTGATCAGTTTCGATGGGCCTGCGTTGGATTGGTACCGATCACAAGAAGAGCGGGAAGCTTTTGCCGGCTGGGATGATTTAAAACAGAAAATGCTGGTGAGGTTCCGAGCGACCAGGGAAGGAACGTTGGTGGGCAGGTTCTTAACGATCAAGCAGGAGACCACAGTCGAGGAGTACCGGAATCGTTTCGACAAGCTACTGGCTCCGGTGGCTTCCCTACCTACGGTGGTGTTAGAAGAAACGTTTATGAACGGGTTAAGCCCATGGTTGAAGTCTGAAGTAGAAACCCTGGAGCCCAATGGGCTGGCCCAGATGATGAAGCTGGCTTTGAAGATAGAAAATAGGGAAATGGTCCGAAGGGAATGTGGGCTGATCAGTGCCTACGATAGTAAAACGGGCCATAAACCCCTGCAAACTAAGAACACCATAGCGACAGCCACGAAAGAAGGAACGACCAGTGGAAGTTGGCCAATGAGAACGATCACCCTGAGAGAGGTAGCTACGGGGGATAACCGACGGGAAGGGCCCACGAAAAGGTTGTCTGACGCAGAGTTCCAAGCTCGAAGAGAAAAGGGCTTGTGTTTCCGTTGTGGGGAGAAGTACTTTGCAGGGCATCGATGCAAATTGAAAGAACATAAGGAGCTCCGGATGCTCGTAGTCAAAGAAGGAGGGGAAGAGTTAGAGATTGTGGAGGAGGAATTCTTTGATGCGGAGGCTGAGATGAAACAAGTAGACGTGCAAGGCGTGGAGAACTTAAACATCGAATTGTCGCTTAACTCCGTGGTGGGATTGAATAACCCGGGGACTATGAAGGTCAAGGGAAAGGTAGGAGGAGAAGAGGTAGTGATTCTGATCGACTGTGGGGCGACACACAACTTCATTGCGGAAGATTTGGTGACCAGATTGGGAGTAACATTGCAGGAGACACCGAACTATGGAGTGATCCTGGGGTCGGGAACAGCAGTCAAAGGGAAGGGGGTGTGCCAGGATGTCGAGGTGCACTTGGAAGGTTGGAAGGTGACAGATAGCTTCCTACCTCTGCAGCTGGGAGGAGTAGACATGATCCTAGGGATGCAGTGGCTCCACTCTCTGGGAGTGACCGAAGTCGACTGGAAAAGGCTGGTGTTGACATTCCATCATCAGGGGAAGAAGGTGGTGATACGAGGGGATCCGAGCCTTACCAAAGCTCGAGTAAGTTTGAAGAATCTGATGAAATCGTGGGGAGCTGATGATCAGGGGTTCCTCGTGGAGTGCAGAACCATAGAGTGTGGGCCGTTGGAAGAGTATGAACAGGATAGAGAGCCAGGGGAGATGAACGCGGAACCAATAGCAGCCCTGCTCCAGCGGTTTGCTCGCGTGTTTGAATGGCCCTCAACACTCCCACCCCAGCGTGGCATTGATCACCATATTTACTTGAAGAGTGGAGCTGATCCAGTCAACGTAAGGCCATACCGGTACGCGCATCATCAAAAGGAAGAAATGGAAAGACTGGTGGATGAGATGTTGACCTCAGGGATTATTCGTCCGAGCAAAAGCCCGTACTCCAGCCCGGTTCTGTTAGTGAGAAAGAGAGACGGAAGCTGGCGGTTCTGTGTAGACTATCGGGCATTGAACAACGTCACGATCCCCGACAAGTTCCCTATACCGGTGATAGAAGAATTGTTTGATGAATTGAAGGGGGCTAGTGTGTTTTCTAAAATCGATCTCAAAGCCGGTTATCATCAAATAAGAATGTGCCCAGAAGACATCGAGAAGACCGCGTTCAGAACGCATGAAGGGCATTATGAATTCCTGGTGATGCCGTTTGGATTAACCAATGCTCCCTCGACTTTTCAAGCCCTGATGAATCAAGTGTTTAAGCCGTATTTGAGAAGGTTTGTGCTGGTATTCTTCGATGATATTTTAGTGTATAGCCAAGGGATGGAAGAGCACCTCCAGCACTTAGAAGTGGTCCTAGGATTACTCCAAGAAAAGGAGTTATATGTGAATATGGAGAAATGCAGCTTTGCAAAACCGCGGATTAGTTACTTGGGGCATTTCATTTCGGAACAAGGTATCGAAGCAGATCCAGAAAAGATACGGGCAGTGAGTGAATGGCCAACTCCGGCTAATGTGCGGGAAGTTAGGGGCTTCCTAGGACTGACGGGCTACTACCGGCGTTTTGTTAAGAATTATGGAACAATAGCCGCGCCACTTACCCAGCTGCTTAAGAAAGGTGCGTACAAATGGGGTGAAGAAGAGGAGGCAGCCTTTGGTAAACTTAAGAGAGCCATGATGACTCTTCCGGTACTCACTATGCCCGACTTCAGCCTGCCTTTCGAAATTGAATCCGATGCTTCAGGGTTCGGAGTGGGGGCTGTGCTGACTCAATGCCGGAAGCCGGTGGCGTATTTCAGTAAAACTTTGAGTATTCGAGACAGATCAAGGCCAGTGTACGAAAGAGAATTAATTGCCGTAGTCCTTGCAGTCCAGAGATGGCGGCCATACCTACTGGGAAGGAAGTTCACGGTAAAGACAGACCAAAGATCGCTGAAGTATTTGTTGGAACAACGGGTGGTGCAGCCCCAATACCAGAAGTGGGTAGCAAAACTCTTGGGGTATTCGTTTGAGGTAGTTTACCAACCCGGGCTGGAAAACAAAGCAGCCGACGCCTTATCCAGGATAACTCCAACAGCACAACTGAACCAAATTACAGCTCCTGCTTTGATAGATGTAGAGATCCTCAAAGAAGAAACCAGGCAAGATCCAGCGCTGAGAGAAATCATCCGGTTGATCGAAGAACAAGGGATGGAGATACCCCATTACACCCTGCAGCAGGGGGTGCTGAAGTTTAAGGGAAGATTGGTAGTCTCAAACAAATCCACCTTGCTTCCCACGATATTGCACACCTACCATGACTCTGTGTTCGGAGGACACTCGGGGTTCTTAAGAACTTATAAGCGGCTGACTGGGGAAATTTATTGGAAGGGAATGAAAAGGGATGTTATGCGGTACTGTGAAGAGTGTGCCATCTGCCAACGAAACAAGTCATCAGCCTTAACCCCAGCAGGGCTACTGATGCCTTTAGAAATTCCAGATGCAATATGGAGTGATATCTCCATGGACTTCATTGAAGGACTACCAAAATCCAAGGGATGGGATGTGATCCTGGTGGTGGTGGATAGGTTGAGTAAATATAGTCATTTCCTGCTGCTGAAGCATCCGTTTACGGCCAAGATGGTGGCTGAAACATTTATAAAGGAAGTGGTCAGACTCCATGGGTACCCGAGGTCTATAGTGTCCGACAGGGACAAGGTTTTCCTAAGCCATTTCTGGAAGGAACTCTTCCGTCTGGCAGGTACTAAGCTGAACAGGAGCTCCTCATATCACCCCCAATCGGATGGGCAGACCGAGGTGGTAAATAAAAGTGTCGAGACATACTTGAGGTGCTTTTGTGGGGAAAAACCACAGGAGTGGAGCCAGTGGTTACATTGGGCCGAATACTGGTACAATACAACCTATCATAGTTCGATTGGAATTACTCCTTTTCAAGCCGTCTATGGACGTTTACCTCCTCCCTTGATTTATTATGGAGATATGGAGACACCTAATTCAACGCTAGACCAGCAGCTGAAAGACAGGGATATAACGCTGGGGGCCTTGAAGGAACACTTGAAACTAGCACAAGAACGGATGAAGAAACAAGCTGACAGTAAACGAAGGGAAGTAGAATTTCAGGAAGGGGACATGGTGTTTCTCAAATTGCGTCCTTACAGACAGGCATCCATCAGAAAGAAAAGAAATGAAAAGCTGTCTCCAAAGTATTTCGGACCGTATCGAGTCTTAGAAAGGATCGGGAAGGTGGCATATAGACTTGAACTACCCGCTGAGGCTGCTATCCACCCCGTGTTCCATGTATCCCAGTTGAAGAAAGCGGTCGGAAGAGGAGAAACCGTACAATCATTGACTCCATACATCAATGAAAACCACGAATGGATCACACAACCGGAAGAGGTTTACGGCTATCGCAAGAATCCATCTACTAGGGAATGGGAAGCCTTGATCAGTTGGAAAGGACTGCCCCCACACGAGGCGACATGGGAGAGTTGCACTGACATGAAATATCAATTTCCGGAATTCCACCTTGAGGACAAGGTGGATTTGGAAGAGGAGAGTGATGCTAGGCCACCAATTCTATTTACGTATCATAGGAAGAATAAGAAAAAACATGAAACCAATGAGGGGGAGACAAGTGGCAAAGAAGATCATAACCATGAAACCAATGAGGGGGAGACAAGTGGCAAAGAAGATCATAACCATGAAACCAATCCCGAGCAGGCACGTGTTGAAGGGGAAGAAAGCAAGGAGGATGGGGACCAGAGAGGGGACCCACAGTCCGTTAGTAGTGGGGATTAAAAGGGGGACAGGAGGCACAGAGAAGGAGAGGAATGTTTTGAAGCAGAAGGCAGGGCAGCCACCTCCTGAGAGGGGAGAGTGCAGCACAGGTTACCGTTTGTTTATTTTGTGTTTTAAGTGGCTGGTTGGTAGCAAGGAAGGAGGGCAGAAATTCCTTGTTATTGTGTTTTGTTTTTCCTTTTCTCTGTGTGTATTGTTCGCAAGCTTGAGTGTTCCTACAAGCTCAGTGAGACTATATTATTAAGCTTAGTGTTATTTTGTTATTTAGTTCTTGGGCTGTAATCTGAATTTTGAAAGGAAATAGAAAAGGAACTGGGAGTGTCTTAACAGATTATCAACAAATATGCACTTAGTAGACTGATGTACACGCTTATACTTTAGATGCTAGTAAGGCAATCTTTTTATACTTACTTCCCCTGAGGAAGTTTCATTTCTGCTTCATATCTAGGTCCACCCTTGTGACTAGCCTTGACCGGTTCTTTCCAGTTACCAGTAAAATCTCCAACCAAATTTACATCCTCCCCCTGTACTGGACAAAAAATTGAAATGTTTTTCATCATAAATAGAATAACGAGACAATTAGCAAAGATAAACAGACTGATTCCGCAATTACCTCTTGTCCATTCCATACGAAAGTGACGGCATGAGTGGGAGGTCCATCATGCCTTCCATTTTCCACCATTGCTATGAGATCCCAGGTAGCCCAAGCGATAGCAGGCCTGCAAAAGGATTTTGAGAAAGTACAATAAATCTTCAAAAAGAATATATTATAGTGAAGGATATGCACCATGAATTTTTTACTCTGCTTCTGATTAGCAAAGACATTGAAAAAATTGAGGAAGGTAAACTTTATAAATAAAGAAACATCTTGTAAAAGGGGGAAAAAACAAAGAAAAGCTATTTGATATAAGCTAAGTAAGAACTTGAAAAAAGTTTAGTTCGTCAAGGTAACGTGCTGGTATATCCACAGGGTAATCTGATATTTATTATCCATTTTAAATATGATTGAGTTCTAAATAAGAATGACTATATCAACGAAGTTTCTGTTCTTACTTATATACAAAAAATCTTCCTTACATTTAACTAATCTGGAATCCACGTGCAGTCGTATACGAGAATAACATTTGATTTTCGTAACCCGTATTTATACATGCATGCAAACTTTATGCAACCTCTATACCAGCAATGGGCAATCACGTTAGTTCTTCCAATTTATATGGAATGCCACTCATACCATACAATAGGAAATTCGGAATTATTATGTGCATTGATACGTGCAGACTGTGAAGTGGTATTGAGAAGAACCTGTCAGGTTTGCAGGAATGCAAACTGGTGATAAAATTATAGGCTGCATGAAGAGAAGTATCGGTCATCCAGTGTAGATATGCAATCACACTGGCTGGAGATCGATCAAAACCAGAGGTACAAGTTATAAAAACTCGATGGTTCTTTTTTAACAGTCGTAGAAGTAGACCCACACAGAATGGTAGTTTTTTCCTCAAATCATAAGAATCTCCTTCCCTGAAAGAAAACAAAAGTATTCAAATCAGCCATATAGTTTATGCGATCAACATATTTGAAACTGAGAATGAGAAACTTAAAAGTAGTGCTAATAACAAACCAAAGTTTTGGTCTTCATTTTTGTTCAGTCATCAAATTTCTTGAATGAAAATTTACGGACATAAAAGTGATAGTGATAGCACCATGACCAATCTATCAACTTGAGCTGGATATGATGCTAAATCTTTATTCACCTGATAGGATAGCTGATCATTAGAATATCAAATTTTTGGCATGACTCGTTGATCAACTTGGCATTAATCCCCCAGTTTTCTGCCTCAGTTGCACTTTGAAAATTCAGTACAGCGGTGACTCCCTGTAGCGAAAGTTTGAAAGAAGTGTAACCAAGATGGACTAAGAACCGAGCAGATGAGCATCAGGAAAAGAAAATTCCAAAACAGAAGAAAGATACTAATGGACAGAACAGGAATGTGTTTGCATCTAAGTAAATGCTTCCAAAAGCAGGCCAAGTTGTATTCAACCCAATATATAAGAAGACACAGAACAACGAAAACCTAAAAATGAGTCAACTGTACCAAATTTTGACTTGAGCAACATCAGTTGGGACTAAACGTACTAGTGATCTTTCATCTTCTCCTCTAAAAACCCAGGTAGATTTTGCTGTTGTTGTAACAATGTAAATTTAGGGATTGATAGTATATGTTTACTAGAGTCTCATATGTCGATTTAAAGTACATATTTTAAAAAATATCTTGAGAATAGTGATGGAAGATTATTCTGCAATACAGGTAAAAATTACTGAACTCCAGTAAAAGGTGCCTAATGGTTAGCGTCAGCAGCATGAAGCATGCATTGTTGATGGTCATATTTACTGTTTAATAAACCAACATTGAAAATACAAACCACGTTATTTGACAAAGCCTCAACATCTGCTTCCGTCTGTATACATGACCCCACATAGATTTGCTCCGTGATCTATCAACACAACAAGTTTAGAACAGAAGATTAGCACCATGCTATATAAAGCATGTGGGTGGGTGGGGAGTACACCCTGTCGGTGTACTGACAAATTATTGACTCAAATATGTCGCTAAAAATAATCAACACATAGTACCAAATTCCACCATGAAAACCCACCTTACTATAGCTCATACCACGAGAGTGATCATAATATAGCTCCCCTTTAGACCGTTCTAACGCCTTGACATATTCATCTAGGGGGAAGCTCCCATGAGCCCATTCTCCATCTCCAGGCTCATCTTCAGTAAATATACCAACAAGTTGGCCGATTTGAGGTGCGAGAATGTTTCTCTGTATATGTGATTTTGTATCTTCATTTTGATCTCTAAGAAGTTTCCAACCTTCTGATGTTAAGAACTTAGAGGAGAAAGCTGCAAAGCCAGAGTTCCCACTGCTTTCATCAGATGTTTGTAAATTTGATGCCAAAATTTCTTTCTTCCAAGTAGCAATAGGCACTCGACCTCTATTAAACAAAATTTCTAAATCGTTTGAAAGTAGAAGCTGTTGAATAGGAAAAGGAGAAAAAGGTCTTTCAAGGACCAGGCTAAAAGATCCCGTTTTCTCCTTCAGCATCATCCTGAAGAAACCAAATACTGAAAATAAAACAAACATTAAAAAAAAAAAATGATGAATGGGAAAAATCTCCAAAATCAAATCATAGAAAATTCAATCTATTTTTAAGCCCAAGATGTTTACTTCATAAACCTCCATTATTCTAGTTTAAATCTTCACTAACTTAGAAAAAAAAAATCTACACCCAATTCATGTAGACCCTCTTTCAAGTAAATGGTGCAGCATACTGTGTATCACCAAAGTCTTTAATCTCAATGAGATTGACGCCTGATGAATCGCTTGCCTTCTTTAAAGTGTCCCCCACCATGATTATTCTTGACTTCTCAGCATTACCCTAAAAAGATTATAGTTGATGCAGTCAAATACCTGGTTAAATTACCGAGGCATCACCAAATAATTTCAAAAATATATAATAAATAACAAACAAACAAAAGCAACCCAACACATTTCATTTACACAATAGATCTTGAGGTAAATAGTACTTCTAAGTTCTAAGGCCCTAACTAACTTTAGTCCAGTTCTTAATCTAAAGTTTCTGTTGCGTTAAATGTCAATATTTCAACTTATTTGAAAGGACTCATTCCAAACCATTGCTTCATACAAACATCAATACAAATACAGAAATAAACAAATAAGAAAGGAAATGAATACCCCTTTCTTAAGCGAATGAACGAAGATTCTTCCATCGACGGAAATCGCAAACCGAATGCCGAGCGGCTTCTCAAGCGTAACCATGTATTCATTGAGATTCATCTTAAACGATGAAGAAGAAGTATCGGACATGGCGAAAATCTTAAGAACTCGACCATTGAATGAAGCTCTCGGTCTCGGACCATCCCTAATACCCCCATTTCCAAAGCATAAATCTCTTCCCCAAAACAACGACGATTTACTTGCTCTCAACAATGGGGAAGATGAATAATCAATAATCCCCACACAAGGAAGCTGCAGAACCGCCATTCTCGAACTCAGATTAACAAATACAAATTACAAACTACACATAGAAATTCGAAAATTTTGTAAAAAAAATGAAAAAAAAAAAAAAAAAAAAAAAAAAGATATCTAATATCCCACGGCTGACGTGGTCTTAGGTGGGTCCCATGACACGAGGATATTTAATATACATGAATTTTTTTTATTATTATTTTTTGATGTTCGTATGCGTGAGCGACCATCAGATTCGGGTGAGGTGCTTTATTGTATTAGGTAATTATGGTGAGGAAATGACACGTGGGCTGCTTTGGAGAGGTTGTTGATTAAAAGATGTGTATTCCGAGAAGTAGAGAAACCGATATTCCCGCCAGATTTTATTTGAGGAGAGAAAAAGCAAGAGGCGCCAACAGCATTTTGTGACCGAGTGATCGGATTTAGAAACTGTCAAAGTTAGGATGAAGAGACACGTGTCGTGGTTTGATTTGTAAGAAATGGACGGTTTGTGATTGTTGGAGAGTCCAGCCCATCAGATTTGCCAGATTCTTTGGGTTTCAGATATGCATGTGGATGATTCTTATGTATCCCACTTGTGTTTGAGATTGATACTTAAGAATTTAGAAGTGACCTTTTTTTTTTCCTTTTTCAAATTTCATTTGAGAAAAATCTAATAATTTTTTATCAACTAATTATTTTGTTCAATGAAATATAAAAGGTTTGTAAATTATTTTATTTTTAAAAAATTTGTGTTTTATAAAATATTTGTTAGCAAAACTAAAGGTACTTTTTAATTCCTTTAACATTTTTCAAATCTATTCTTCTTAGCTTATGGTCACTTTTTCTTTATAAATTTTATTCTTCAAAATTAAAAATGTATTAAATCATACCATATTGATGATTTACAAAAATTAAGGAATTTTTTTTTAATATTTAACCATTAGTCTACAATAAGTAAAATAAAAATGATTGTAAATGACAAAAGTACTAAAAATATTTTCAAATAAATGCATCGAAATTGATAGAAGTCTATTATGATTTATTATTGATAAAATCTAAAATTTTACCATTTTTGTAAATATTTTGGTTTTTCTTAAAAAATGCATGTATTCAAAACCACTATTCAAGTAAATTATAAGAAAATGTAAACTTGATAAATCTATTTTTAGTTTTTAAATCTAAAATATAATAATTTTACGGAAACACTATAGCCAATTAAATTTGTTCAAATAAATTTACCAAACACAAATAAGTTTTCTTGGCTTGAAATTTTTTTTAAAAAAATTGTATAACACAATAATTAGTTGTGAACAAATGTTAAATTAAAGATAATGAATCATAATTAATGACAATAGCAAAGTTGTCTATAGTTTTTATTTATTCTTCCTTATTTCTTTTAATTCAACAAATAATGGCAGAATTCAAATTTCTAACCATGAGCCAATGACACAATTATTAATCATTTGAAACACGTTTAAGTTGACTATCTAATTTCTCAATTACTTGGTAATTATTTTACACTACTGAAACCAATGAATTGAAGCAACTAAAAACTTCAAGTAATATCATAGGTCGGACAAGACCATAACTCTTAGTTCAACTAAAAGAGACTAATCCAAACCATATATTCACATTTCATCCAATGAATCACAACACTAGTCATGTAAAGTTTAAGGTTCGTTTTAAATTTGTCGAAATTATTAAGTCTAATAGCAAAAATGAAATTAACAACCCAACTAAGGTAATTATAAGCTACTGGTTAGACAAAATCATGACTCAAAACTAGAAATTAATTATGAAATATTAATGCACATAAGCACACACATATAAGTCAACCAAATAAAGCTAAAACCCTAAGACCAATACTGTTCCAATACTTTCAAGGCTATTAAATAGACTTATATGTATTTGTTACATGCAATGATGTTGGCTTATCTTTTATCCTAATAAATTAAATTACTTGCAGCATTGGCAAACATGATTGGTACCTACCATGAATGGTCAATGAGACTCGAACAGTAAGATGATCGTGAGCCTTCACAAATCTCATACTAATTTGACCAATTAAAAATGTCTACTTAAATGATCATACATCAAACACTCAATTATTTTGCTTTACACGTATCTCTCTATCTAAGTTTTCACTAATATTTTTAACTTCACTTTCACATCAACTATCTTAATCGATAGTCTTTAACGTCCATGCCACTTTTATTTTCAGAAAGGAAAGAGAAAAGTGTAATAGTTAGTTTTAAAATTTGGGAGATAGTATTTATCATTTTGATCGTCCCTTGAAGATTGGGTATCAAAATGAAGGCACCAAATATGGGCATGGAGGAACATAATTATAAATTGTATAATTATGATATTTTGCCAACTTCCCATCTTCTTCCACTCCACTTGGCTTCAAAAAGGAGAGCCAAATTCCCCATTTCAAATCTAAATTCCAAATTCTTCCTCCCACGCCACTCTCTCTCTCTCTTTCCTCTCTTTTTCATTTCTCGACCTAACACTTATTATTACAATCAATTAATTCCCCACCCAACACAAAAGTGCTTTTTAGGTAATTCTATATATTTATTTCATTACATTGTTCCAAAAAGTTTGTTTTCCATCCCTTTAAATTTTGTAGTGGTAAAAAATTTACATTATTAACTATCATTGTAAGAAACATTTATGGCAAACCTATTTGTACATAATTCTAAAAGTTTTACTTTTTTATATTGACACTAAAATCCTGTCATAAGAAATTTAATAATGTCATTTCTACATTATCAGATGATACTTTCTTTATATGTTATTATTGAATTATGTACCATGGTTGAATTTAGTTTGTGAATATTTTTATAAATTTTAGACTTAGTTTTTGTTAGTTTATTGTTAATATTTTATAAAGAAAGTTTGCCTTTCTTTTGTGCAACGAGTGAGCGTATGAAATTTGAAACTATAGTCTTAAAAAGAAAAATACAAACATCAATTTCATTAGTGGTCATGGAGTGTTTGATTAAAATAATGTAGATTTATATATGTAATAGGTTGCAAAATATTTATTGTCCCTACAAACTATCCATGTAATCTCATTGTTTATCATTGTTGAGAAATAATAACAATAATGAAAAATAATATATAAAATATCGACTACGTGATAATTTTTACACATTTTTCATACCCAAATGTATTAAGATTATGAACTAAAGTATCCAAAAAATTAATCCCTTGTTAAGCTCAAAGCATTATAGTTTAGGAGTCTTTGTTATTCAAATCCAAATAGTAAAACTAATCATGAGTGAAAAATTGTATATAATAAAATGAATTTCCAATACTAATGAATCAAAATCAAACATTGTTTATAGAAATATATAATACTCTTTCTTTTGGAAAATGATATTTAATTAATCTAATTTTACTATATACTAATTAATAGATTATCTAACATAAATATGATTGGACAAAAGATTTGTGTGGGAAAATGAACATTGTAGATTTTGAGCCTTTTAGTACTAAAAGATGATGAGACACAAAACTGTGAATTGATTAAAATGGAACAATCTCATCACAATCGGATATGGTATAATGTTTTATCAAACTCAAACGTAAGTATTGAAAAAGAGAGAGATAAGTATTATTTGGAAAAATATATAAATAAAAAACAATAACAATTTTGTTCTTATGGTACAAAACAACAACATATTTTGAGATATAGATTGGGATTGTTGACTATGCACAATTTTACATTAAATAATTTATCCACACGGAATGAATTCTAATCTATGAATGATTTGTTTCCTAAAAAAAAAAATAATATATCAAATTTTAGATAAATCCATATTTAAAAATAGCTCTATTTTTTTTAATATAAAACAAATAAAAGCATAATATTTTAACCATAAGTTTTTAAAAATAATAAAATATTAAAACTATTTACTATATACCGCAAAATTCATCGAATTTTGTAGCTGTCGTTTAAGTTCTTTTGCTATATATATTATTAATTAAGAACGAATATTTTTGAAAAATTATTGAAACTAACAAAATTGCTCAAAATATTTAAAAAATATAAAAAAATATATTAAATTCTATCAACGATAGACATTGATTGAAATCATTGATAGAATACGAAGGTTTGCTATATTTTTATATTTAAAAATGCTCCAACTTTCAATATATATATTTTAGTTTAATTATTAACTTTATAAGATAGATTATATTCCAACATAAAAACGAAAAGAGTCTACCAATGATAAAAGGAAAAAAGTTATCACATAATAACTTATTATCACGCAGATATCTTTCTTGCATTGATATACAATGAAAATCAAAGAAATGAAACATGGACTAAAAAAAATGGTAATATCAAGCAAAAGTTGATCCCAAATTCCATCGAAGTTCCCTATGGAATCTCAAATCAATATCGATTTTTAATACTCTCGTTGTATACATATATCTAATAATCTAAACATTGTATAAGTTCAAAGATGACCTAAAAACTTGTTCATCGATCATCTTTATTTTCCCCTTTTTTTCATATCTAAACATAAACATTCTAATGTATACTAAGATGTAAAATATGAACCTCATCTCTCGCATGAACAGAGCTTTAAAAATTAAATGCTCTGCCCAATCAAATCACGTTTTTACTCCAACAACCAACCGATTCCGGCTTGTAATTTGTAAGGAAGATATGATTTCCTTTTACCTTCTTCTTTCAACGTACGATTCCTCACGTAGAACGATTCGTGTGCAGAGAGAAGATCTCCACCCGACTTATTTGGTTTCTTCCTCGATTTTGTCTCTGATTTGATTTCTTTTGCCTTCTTTGAAGGCGTTGATGGCGTGAAGGAGACGTACGATTGTTTTCCGTCGCTCTGACTTCTCCGTAGAAGGTCTCGGATTCCCCAACGCTTTGTTGACGATGATCCAGTGGATCGGCTCTTCTTGCAAGCCGGATTCGGCGTTCCGATGGATTTAGGTTTCCAAACGCAGTATGTTTCGGATGGAACTCCTTCCAATTCGTCCACTGACGACAACGACGATGAAGAAGACGAAGAAGAAGAAGAAGAAGAAGAAGAAGAAGATGACCGCGGATTGTTATCGCGATCTCGGATTAGAAGCTTCTCTAAAGGAATTCGAATCGGCTGCACGATTGGTGAATCTCGACCGTCGATTTCCGGTGTTTCAACTCGAGGTTCATCAAACAGAAGATCGGAATTGAAAAGCGGAAAGGCGGGAGGGGTTAAACCGGGAGGTGGCTGAAGGGAGACGAATTCGAAATCATCGTCGTCATATTGTTCCTGATCATGGAGGTTTGATTTGTTTGGGGTGTGGGGAGGATTGAAATCGAAGAAAGAGAAGGCACGGGCTCTTAGGGCGGCGTCAGAGGTTGTTGATCCGGTGGAGTAAGTGTTGAAGCTGGGACACATTCCGAAATCATCTTGTTGGATATGAAGTTGGAGAGACATGGCGATGAGTTGGTGATGAAGAAATGGGAATTGAAGAAGGGTTGTATATTTATAGAGAGAAAGGGAAGAGAGGGGGGTTTGAGATGGGATGAGATGAGAGTGGAGGAGGCGAGTAAAGTTCACAATAAAGTGCACCAAAAAGACAAATCTAGAAATCCAAATTAAATTAAAATAAAATAAAAATATATATATATATATAACTTTAGTTGTGTAAAGATCCTTCTTTTATTTTTATATTTTGATTTTCAATACAATAGACGTGTGGTTTTTTTGGGTAAAATAATTTGGGTGGATGAGAGTTATATCGTTACTATTCAGTGGAGTTCATGCAAAGATAATAGATTTCAAATATATATTAGTTTCACTTTTTTTTCTTTTTTTTTTTCTTTTTGATTTACTCTTTAGAGAAATGTGTATTGAAAGATCATACTAGGTTTTGAAAACTAAGAATAGGTTTTAATTTTAAAATTTGTATTTTTTTTTTTTTTTACAATTAAATTAAGAAGAATCCAAGTATTTATGATCAAACCATAGTAAAAAAAATTAAAGAAAATAAATAATATACGATACATTCAAATTAAATTATTATTTAACAATAAAAATTCCCTGTTTTATGAGTAGTTAATACTTAATATCAATAAATTTAATTAAATAAAAATTAAGCAAAATTGAAACGATATTTACCTTTTGTTTTTAAAGAAAAGTCCCAACCAAGTTAAAGTAAGAACATAGAAATACCGTGCTTACAACACTTCACTAAACATTTATGAAAAAAGGACGATCACGCAAACTAGATCCCAAAGAAATACCTTTTAGCTGGAGTTTGGGCTGTAGAATTCTAATCATGACGAACAAAGCGAAAAAAATCCAAAAACATCATCAAAAGATATAACTAATTGTCAAATTTCCTTAATCTCCGGCATGTCCTCCCAAAGAGGATGAATCGTGCCATTAATTTTTTTGATAAGAATAGTTAGATCTTGTGCGGAGAGCAAGAAACCATTTTGAACCCCTTTACTTCACAATTGACCCATCTAATTCTAACCTCACTATCAAGCAACACTACACTAAAACCAGCAATAACCTTACTATCAAGCAACACTACACAACAAAACTAGCAATATCCACACAACACTAAACCAAGCACAGTCAACAAACATGATCCAATTCAACATAAAGCTAAAAGGACTAAGCAAATTTTTTCTCCTATCAATACCCCATATATGAACAAACCAGAGAGATAACCCACAGCTCTTACTTAAACACATGATTTTATGATTAAAAATGAGAATCTAACATGAATAATTTAAAGTGTAGTGAAGAAAAATATTTCATGCATCCAAAGCATTACCTATTCTCATATACATCCATCAAACTATGGAACCGTAAAATTTGATGTGTTTTGAATTTTATTTCTTTTTATAATTGATATAGATGGTAAGAAAATGAGCATAAAAACAAAGAAGGTCCGAAATGCATCCAAATATTAGGTAGCACAAACCAAAATTTGAAGGTTGAAATAAGTTGTAGAATAGATAAGTGGAATAGAGAGTTGGTAGGCAGTAGAAGAGGGAAGTAAATTAAAGTAGATTGGAGAAAAAGATTGTCCGTCCATCCACCCTCCAAAAAACGACATGTTCTTGGAAAACGTGGCACCCATCCACTCAATATTGCTTACTTAAATTACCTTATACAAATACATACCTCTCTCTTTCTCTTTCTCTTTCTCTTTCTCTTTCTCTTTCTCTTTCTCTTTTGCTTTTTTCTCAAAAACCATAAAAATAAACACTTAAATTACTTTCCCTATTTTCTTTTTTTTTTAAAAAAAAACAAATTAGGAAACACACATTTTTTCGAGAATTTTGAAATTGATAAAATATATACAAAATTGTGTATGGTGAAATATTTTTCCTGATATTTTGTTTCCTTTTTGTTTTTTTTTTTTTTATGATTTAAAAAAAGAATAGAAAGCTTAGAAGGGGAATGTAATAATGGAGATAAAATGAGGTGTAGACACGTGTGGAATCGGCGTGTGAGATGCTTTGCCCTTTACTTGACTGACACGTTGTACGCCCATATCGGAAGAAACACGTGGTCTTCTTTTCAACGTTGAACTGTTTTCTACAAACTACAAACCAACTACTCATCATTTCTTTTTTCTACAACTCTTCTATTTTGTAATTTGTTTCTTTTCAGTAAAAATTTTTCTCTCTATTTAAATCTTTATTTTTTTTATATAATTACTATTTTAATATTTAAATTGATGCAACTTCAAACCTAAATCATTAATAATAACTTAATAATTAAACTTGTAATTAATCTAAAATTTCATAGTTTAATCTTCCTTATAAGTTGATTAAATCATATTCTTAAAAACTACTATTTTAAACGTCATTTATTTAAACAGATCCATGTATCTATATAATTTAAAAGTTTTCAATATATCGTGCTTCAAATTTTTTTATAAATGTTTCAAAACTATCTTCATGGAGTATTTTCGTTTAGAATTTTGAAAAAAAAAACCTGAGATTTGAAACGATTCGAATATTCAAGTTTCCATGATAAGTAATTGCGATATAATGTCATGTCTAAAATTCCAAAGAAGTTCCACTTTAATAATAGCTTTGAAACATTTACGAAAATTCGAGAATAATGTTACAATTTTTGAAAATTTTATGATTTTTTTTTCTTAAGAAAAAAAGAATCATATTTATAGGTAGAGTTAAAGATATTTTTTAGGTCAATTACAAAACCGATCTCTATATAGTTTTAAAATATAACATATAGCTTTTATAAAACCCAAAATCATCATAGATAATCTCTACATTAAAAAAATATTAATTATATTATTTTAAGCGATAAGATGAAATTATATATTTCTCTTAATTATGATGATCAAATTTATCGAGTAGAATTTTATTATTTGAACATTTTTAAAGATAGTATAATGGATTAAACTTTTTATCTATATAAAAAAATAATATATATAATTTGAAATTTGTATTATTTTGTCCTTTATAATTTAACATTTGTTTTGGTAACTCAATAATCTAGTGATTAGGAGAGGTCATTTTCATCGTTTGATAGTCCCAACTCATAGCTATATAGAATCGTATAGAAATGGTAAACAAAGGCAATGTAAGATATTGTTAACCACTGCCTGTCAATTTCATATAATTATTAAACATTATAAAATCAAGATTGCAAAATTCTCCATATCTACTTTTACATTAATTTAATAAAGTATGATTCATAAAAGTAAAACCTGTAAATTAAAATTGATTTTATCTCTAATGTTTTGACATGTTGGTGTCACTCAGAATAATCAAATATAATATGTTTTGAATTTAGTGTTCATGGTTAATATATATATATATATATATATATATATAGTTTATTATATTCGTTGATTCTTGTCTAAGATTGTCCCAACTATTTAAAGGTTGTGTTTTGCCTTTTTGGTGACATTATCTTTCTCATCAACTTTTCGGACACACATCTAATACACAAGATTCTAAACTTTAAATCGTATCAAAAAAAGAGTTTTTAAGCGTTATATTCAATAGATTTTTAAATTATAAAAATTATTGATCGAAAGCATCTTTGACACTTTTCTAAATTTTTTATCTTTTAATTACTGCAAAAAAATAGGTTTACTTGACACTTTTAACAGTCAAGTATTAGTTTACTTGACGCTTTTCAATGTTTGTCAAGAATAAGAGATTTTTTTACGGTTTTTAAGCGTTAAGTAAAAGTATACTTGATAGTTTATAAACGTTAAGTATATGAGATTAGTTGACATTTTTTACGTGTCGAGATTTTTGATCGACAGTTTTTATTAGAATGGTCAAATATTTCAAAAAAGTTAAGTATTGACAGTTTTCTAATCGTGTAACTCCACGAAATAAAAAATTTAAAAATTTATTAAATATTAGGCCATTAAATATTAAAAGTTTAAGGAGTAATTGATTATTTTGGTGTGTCATAAAAGCAACTACCTTGAAAACATGTTTAGCACAACATTTTTGCATTTTTTGAGAAGTGAAACTTCTGGTATGATTAGGGTTTGTTGTGGAGTATTGAGCCTATAAGATGTATGGGTTATTCTCAACCCAACGCTATTTAAATACAAATGAAATTAGATGCAAAATTTGTAATACCTTCTCTCGTGATTAAATCAAAAGGTGTGGCCATTTTTATTGATTTTTTTACCTTCTCATACAGAAGATTAAGTGAATTTAACTTTTGATTTTTGAAGTTTAGAATTGGTTTTATTTGGTTTACAAAATCTAGAGTTAGAACTTTCGGTCTTTATGATATAAGTGGTTCGATCGTGAGATGAGTTGATATATAAGTAGTTGAAAATGTTAAGGCCGAGAAATAACTTTTGTTGAAACCAGTTAGTGCCTTTCTTCTTTCAATTTTACCTAGTTCATATGAAACAAAACTTTTTACATGTAAAACGAACCCAATAAATGATAGAAATGTGTGTTAGGAACAGCTAACACATGCCACTTGAAATTGATTAGGCAACTTCCTACATTAATAGTTGATATGAATGATAAGCCTCTAATCTACTGAGCTAAGTTGTGTAATTTTGAGAGTATATCACCTTCTTTGAAGTCTATATTCTTCGCTTTTTATCCTTGTTCTTGTAGTTAATTATTTACGAAAAAGATTGTTTAAACCGTTCCTTTCAGATTGAGCTTTACTCTAATTAGTTGATTTTAGTTCCTGGTCTTTACTGTTAGGTTTACAAAGGTTTTTATCTGACAGAACACATTCTTTTGGCTATAGATTGAACAATACTGCTTTGCATTGCTTCAGATCTTTCTAGTTTGAACTCTGATAAAAAAAAAAAACTGCAAGTAGTTCTCTTCAGGAAATCAGTGAACTTATTATTTCTAAATTTCTTTGAAACCAAAGAAAAAGGTCAGTGCAGTGTGAAATTTCTCACATCAAAGCCCCTATGCTAGTAATTGGCTCAAGCTAAAGCTGAGGTGAGCATGTATGAGTGACTTTATGAAAGTGTGGTCTCTTTGAGTGTGTGTTATTTAATTCATTCTCACTTAATATGTTGTCCTGTGTTTCCTTTTAGACAATAAGTTCATGCATCTTTCTGATTTTCTATTGAATCAAGAAAAAGGGAACCTAAAATTTTGTGGTATTCGTTCTTAAGGGAACAAAAGGATATATTGTTATACCAATTGAAGAACTGATTTCAATCCCCAAGCTAAACAGAATGGACCAAAACCATTCTTTTTTGTAAAAATCTTAAGATTGTATCCTTTAGAAACTTTTTTATAATTACTCCAACCAGATTGTGAACTAAAATCGAACTAAAACTCTCGAAATTTGCCTTATAATATCAACAATAAATGAATACATTGAAGATGTTTCTTTTAAATTACTAGTGTCTATACATCAATGGATGAACCAACAAACAGTGAATTAAGGTTTCAGTTCAATCTTAATGTGAGGCAAGCAAGCTAATCAACAAAAGTATGTATCATAAGGCATAGGTTGTTTGGTGTACTTGAACATGTAATGTTGCTGCTATTGCTAAATTGGACCTGACAGTTACTCTGTTGTGAGTTAGATTAGTTAAAACATGGTTTGGAAGTACTTGAATCTGACCTTGACCCTCACTTTGCTCCATCTCCAATGAATACACTACATTTTTTATGAGGTTAGGAAACAACAATAGGCTTGAGAAATCAACTGTCCAAGTCGTTCCATTCGCCCTCGTCGATCCTCTTCCTACCGTCGATTTAACCACCATCCCACGTACATTATTTCTATCTACCACCACTTGATCAATTCTAGTGAAGGGAGTCTTGGATTCATCCAACTCAACTATTCTCACCCCTGTATAATCTCCGGAGAACATGTTATCCACGATATTCAATCCGCTTATTACTCCCCCTATCGATTTCAATACAACCAATGCATTCCCTAAGAAGAAACATCCTGTTATATGCACTTGAACTGGATCCTCCACCACCACTCCTGTGTAATCCAAGTAGCAATTCACTATCCTTGTTTGTGTAAAACCAGGTTCCTTCACATAAATTCCTACCCCACCCAATGCCCTCGCCTTGTTGTAACAATGCACTCCCATTATCACATTTGCTTGTCCCAATACCATCACTCCAATCTCTGCTGAATATATCACTATGTCTCTCAACAAATTGTCGTTTCCCATTATTTTCACTCCAATCCCTGAGAAATCCTTTTCCCCTCGGTCTCCACCGACATTTATGTGTTGCCCTATGAAGGAGTTTCGTATGTAGCTTTCATGCCCACCTTCAATTACTATTCCCTCGCTCGTGAAGTGTGATACGTAACAGTTATCTACTGTAGTTCTCAATGAGTTGATAATGGCTATCCCACCTCCTCTGAAATTGCAGTTTAACATTAGATCCTTGAGTGTGATATATTCATACATCACAGAAGGTGATGAAGGCCTTAATTCTATAAGATGGCCATTGCTTGGAAAAGATTCCGATGCACGTAATGATCCTCCATGTATCTGTTCCAGATGTGTAATCTATTTAAAAACCAATTGATGATAAGAGGAGTAATTCACGTATCTTAGTATTATATAAGAGATACCATGAAGTTGCCGGCAGATGTGTCCGGTAAGCGCAAGGGACGGCTTATCTTGTAAGTCCCTCCATCAAGGTGAAGTTGAGAACCTCCAAGGTCTAAAATGCCTTTCATCAAATGACCATCTGTGGGATACTCAAATGCATCGGAAATGGCTTTCTCTATTGCCTCAGTGCTGTCAGATTCTCCGGTGGGATCAGCTCCATAGGCAACCACGTGATAAACACGTGACCCCGACATTGCCTTCATGGTTTGTTCATCACATGGTTAGACAATTCCAATCCAAATCCAATCGATGCCAACTCTAATAATATTGTGTCGCAATATATAGAAATAATAGAGATGAAGAGTTACCGTGAGAGGAGGTCGAGAGGGAGCTGCAGAAGAGAGGGTATTGTATCGATAGTTGTCGACGCGTCTCATGAAGTGATGATCTTCATAAGAAGTGGAATATGAACTCTCACTCACAGTCACAAATGTGCTGACGATAATTGCATGAACAAAGCATATAAGGAAGGGCATAAGAGTATAAGAAGCATAGTTTGTGGGATTCATCTCTCTCACACTTAGTAATGAAATTGGCAACGAAATGAGATGAATTAGAAGATACACATATATATATATATAAATATGCTTGAGATGGAGGATGGGTGGTCTCAATTTCCAAGTGGTCAAATCTAAGATTGGAAATTGCACTCAGTTGGACTTTTATTGTCAGCTAAAATTAACTGTTTATGTTTAGTATTAATTTGATTTCTATAAGTTTGGTTTGTCCATATCACTTGTTGATATTTAGTATGAGATATTTGTGAGGATTTAGATTAGATTGACTGACCTCATTCCTCAATGTTTTGGTTAAAATTGCAAATGTGGTATTAATTTAGTCTTAATGGTTTATGGTTTGATAAAATCTTCTTAAATAGTTTTTACGATAAGAATTATTTATGTGAATTTTATCAAACTAAGAGGATTATTTACGATGCTTTATCAAAGCATAGAGACTAAGTTCTAAGTTTTAAAATCATAAGAATTAAACTCTAACTTTCTCAAAACTATAGAAATCAAAATTTTAATTTAACCTAATGGTTTTTTTTTAATGCATTTGTATCCGTTTTAAATTCTAACAAATAGTCTAATGTAAGTGTAGATATATTGCTCTACATACATGCAAAAATTTTGTTTCGGATCTAGAATATGCAACAACATCTTAATCAAATGGTTAAACATAATAGATTAGCCTTGAGATATTTTCAAATACAACACAATGAGCCAAAATATTTAAAATATTGATAGACTAATATCGTGGCATTGATAAAAGTTTATTAGTATTTATTATTGATATAATATGAAATTTTGCTATATTATATAAATATTTTCAATTGTTTTGTCATTTTCAATAATGGTTAAAATGCATTATTTATATGCTGAGGTTTCACTTTATTTTAGTCACAATAAATAGTCCAATAAAACTTAGCCCGATCTTATTTACGTCGTCATATGTATAAATTATGGTTCGACATAATATATATAAAAAATGTATGGATTTCTAAAAATTTCCCGACAAATTTGAATATTGTTGGGATAAACAGTGTCGGAATAAATTTGTATGGAAATTAGATAGATGAAGTAATGTTTGAAAACAAATGAATTTGTTTTGTTGCTCAAATTAGGTTGGGAGAGAAAGAGGGGGTTTAGGGTATGGTTATAATTTTCAAAGTTAGGCCTCAAGAGTTGTTGTTGTGTGAAGTGAGGAATCTTCCCTCTAACCATAAATCAATTTGAATTTGTAGTTTTAGTTTCTGTTTTCCTGACTTCCTCGTCGTGCAACATATGCTTCTCTCTCTCTCTCTCTCTCTTTCATGCATTTTCTACTAATTCATTAAACCTATCTCAATTCTCACTAATACTACTTTTCAACCCTCAATAGTAACCAACGCCCTAATTATTCAACATTTTGACCATAACTTTTCCATTCTCATGGGACACATGCATTCACCTTATATTCAAAATAAAAACACCATATGTGTGTAATTCGTGTATTTTTCTCCCCATCTCTTGTTTTGGTTTTCTTGCAAATTGAGATTAGGTTTCGTTTGGTTTGTGATTCAAAATTTGTTTTAGATAACAAAAAATTTAGTAGAAAAAAAACTGGAAACGTGTTTGGTTCTAATTTAAAATATTAAAATTTGAATTCAAAATTCTAAATATGCGGTTGTGAATATAAAAATGTGGTAATTAATATTGTATCTTATGTTCGTAATTTTCGATAAAAAAAAAAGAAGAAATAAGTTATTTCAAGAATTGTTTTTGATATTCCTTTTTAACAAAAAAGTATATCATCAATCACATTTTAATTATTGTTTTCCTTGTGTTTATTTGTTTTAATTTAGTTTGAATGATCTCATTATTATCTCTCAAAATGATATTGGTTCTACAAAAGGAGGATGTCAATTTCCAGGAGCAACAAGGAAAAGAAAGAAGAAAATCTGGGAAGATATTACCAAATTATAGAGTTGAAAATGTGAGTTTTAAAACCATAATTATCAAATTGATCATGAAGGGCACAATTATATTATAAAAGTAACCAACAGACACATAAAGTTGAGATTTTATATTATATTTTTGAAGAAGAAATCTAAACTTTATTGCATAAGCAAATTGATGTTTCAATAAGTTTCTTCAAAATAAATCCCACTATTTGCAAAGAGCATAAGCATAGGCATACTTTATTGGGAGGGCTACGTGTTGGGCTGCACATCTTTAGGCCCGGCCCACGATTAGCATTTAGAAACCTAATAGAGGAAAAATAGCATATGAAATGTATATAAAGTTAGTAGGCACTTTTTCAAATGATATAAAATTACAAATGTCTATCCGCAAACCACAAACGTTAATAGACATCTCTCTCCGTCTAATAATATCTATTACTGATAGACTGTATTTAAAAATATTTTCAGCATTTTTTCTATTTTCATCTATGATAAATTGTAAATAAAATGATGTAATTGAGTTTGTATAATAAAATAGGATCGAGAAATAATATTTCACTTTATAACGATTAAAAATATAAATTTCTCATGTTCAAAGTCTTCAAGTGAAGACAAATTATTTTCATATTTTGTCATAATCTACGAATTAACGTGATACATTATTTTTATTTACACGGCCTTCGTGTTTCTATCTTTTCTGAATTTTGAGCTACATTATTTCAATCTAAAACTTTTCTTCCCGTAAAAATTGAATCAAAAGAAAACCACAATTTCTTAAAAGAAAAAAAAAAGACATACACTTATTTAATTTAACCTTATTTAATTAAATTTTCATAGAACTCAAAATGTTTTTCAAAATTTATATTATTTTATAATTATTTTTCCATTTTTTCTCTCTTATTCATATTTGTACATAGATTTTCAATAAAATATAAATCCAAAATTAGTGTTACTTGGTAGAAACGGTGATTAAAAATGATCATTATAATTAAAATTTTATTGTAACAATTCCTATCACCTCCGTAAAGTTTTCCAATACTGATGGATATTTTTCATCGATGGTTCCATAAAATGAAACCTTGATACTTTCATCCACATCAATACTTCAAAACCATGCATTTTTTTTTTCCATTTTGTTTCAATTATATCTAAATTTAAATTCAATATTTATCTTTTAAACAATTTACACCCCTCTAGACTTTAGGGTGCGTTTGGGGAGGGGTTGATTTAGGGAAGAGTTAGTGTTAAGATAAAACTAGTGCTAAGTTAAACCTAGTTTTATCATAACCCTTGTTTGGGAAAAAGGTTTAAAAATGTAGTTTTATGATAAGATGTGTTTGAGGGAAGGGTTAGGTGGATAGTTTAATGGGGATTCTATGATAAAATGTGTTTGGGGAAGGGTTAAGTGGGTAGTTTTATGGGAATTTTATGATAAAATGTGTTTGGGGGAAGGGTTAGGTGGGTAGGTTTATGTGGATGTTGTGATAAATTTTATTTGGGGAAATTGTTAAATGGGTTGGGTTAATTAATTTTTTATGTAGTATAATATTTTTAAATTAAATTGTAAATATCATAAAAAAATTATTGCATACTTTTTTACGAAACCCTCGAATCCGTCTTATTCTCCTATTTTATTTGTTGTATGTGTAATGTTATTAAATTAACACATACAGTTGCCCAAATTAAAATAAATTTGTGGACATATTGTGAGAAATTTATTACAATTAATTTTTTAAAAAGATAAAAAAATTATTGAATATTTCTAATTGGCGATAGCGAAGTCATCCAATTTTAAACCTATATAAATAGCCGTTATAACGCTTTTGGAAAATTGTGACTATTTTTCTTAATTTAAAATAAACATTACCAAGGAGGAAAATAAGTTCTTGACAATAGGAAATGCATAAATAGTCAACATCATACAGAAAAAAAACGTAAGGAAATAATAAGCAACCCAGGTCAGTAGAAACATAAACTATCTCTCTATGTCTCGTAGGAGGACTCTACAAAATCCCTCCCTCTCATCCTCAGGCATGAGTACGAAACCCCGAAGGTCGTCCATACGAGACAAAAGATGCCTTTGCAATAACGCCCTATCCAAACTCGTAAGTTCTGGCATCTCACGCAATATGCGGAAAAATTCCGTGCGCACGTGGTTGTCATTTGCAAGGTTGCGTGCTGGCCACTCCGCAATCTGCCTGAGTTGCTCGTTTGTTTGGTCGAGCGCCAGATGTATCGCTTCAAGCTCGAAGTCTCGCTGACTTCCCCTCTTCCTCTTCGATCCACTTGATCCAGTCCTACCCTCTGAAGCGCGAGAAGGTCGGGATGCACATACATCGTCCTGCGAGAGGTCAATTCCCTGGCTGTAACGGGCGGGAAGTCCTCGTTTCCATCCCCCATATCAAATCTGTCATATCCGCCACCAGGCTCGTTAGACCCCACGTCCGCGAATGTCTCAGCGAACCGACCGGTCGCCCTATCGCGACCGAATACATATGTAAGTTCGTCGTAATACGGGAATGGTTTATTCAGGAGTCCCTTCGCTGCAGGATGCGACTGCGGGCAAAAAAAAAAAATCACGTATGAGTACTGATTGAAAAATTGTTAACTAAATGTACATTGTGAACGTTGTGTGACGTTTAAATTATATTCCATACCCTAACCCAATTATCAAATAATTCCTTCTCTGCAATGATACATTTCTCTTCATCGTTCCACCCAAAGCCACTGCACGCTGGGCCCCGCATTTCGGCAATGGCCTGGAATGTTCGCTTCAGTGTTTTGATCCTACAATCAATTACAGTTGTTGCTCGTACCTGACATCCAGGTAGTTTCTCCGCCATCATGCGTACCAACTGTGCAAGGTATCCTGGACGGAACGTACCATTATCTGATTTCCATCTCCCATTGACACTAGCTCCATTAAACATTCCACAAGAGTCCCCTCCTTCTCCTTCGTCCAAACATGTCTCGGGGCATGATTTGAGGTTGACATACTGAGAATGAGAAATTAGAAAAAATACATGGAGTACGTAAGTAATTTCACCATTAAACTCCAAAATAAAATAGGCATGATACAAATTATGGCACGTGTACAATTCATATGCAACAACCCATATTAGTTTTTACAGTACATGTTAGACACGATAGAATTGTGACGAAGTCATCGAAAACTTGTTATGTAAATTTGTCTTAGCTAAGCGTTACGCAACTGCCATTCGGTGAACATCGATTCGGCTAGGTCATCGCGCCACTGAGACCACTCGTTTGTTGTCTCAATGTACTGAGTGTCTTCTGAAGCGGTGGTCGTCGCGTACGTGGAGTCCCCCTCGTCCTCGTCGTCGCAATATGTCATTTCCCTGTTGATCAAATTGTGAAGCAAGGCACATGCTAGAATGGTGCGACACTGGACTTGCAGGGGATAGTACGACTTTCCACGAAGAATGGCCCAACGACCCTTGAGAACACCGAACTCGCGCTCAATAACATTCCTTGCGGAGAAGTGCTTCAAGTTGAAGTACTCCTTTGCATTTGTTGGCGCATTTGCAGCACCACTTCACTCTTGCAAATGGTACTGCTGGCCTCTGTACGGGGCGAGAAACCCCTCCGCGTTTGGATATCCCGCATCGCACAGATAATAATATCCTGTTATTAAATGGTTTGTTTATGAACTTTAAATAGGTAAGTAGGAAGCGACGGTGTTTTATTATAAAGAAGATATACCCTTTGGCACTTATAGTCCATTTTCTTGTGAAATCGCATCACGTAGGATCCGCGAGTCTGTTGCGGATTCTTCCCAACCGGAGAGGACATAAACGAAATCCCCTTTCGTGTCACAGACCCTCAGAACGTTTGTGGCAATTTCCCCCTTACGCGTTCTGAATGTAGGCCGATCTCCTGCGGGGACGTTGACCTTTATGTACGTCCCGTCTAACGCGCCAAGGCAGTTCTGCAGGTTGAAACAAACACGTTGAATTAAGTGCGATGTACGTAAAGGTGAATTATAGTCAACTTCTATGATGCCCACCTCGAAACACTTCCAACGTTGATCATTATAGTTACTTGTTACCAGAACAGGTCTCTTTATCAACTCCTCGTACAGTCGAAGAACAGCCAACAATACGATGTTGAAATGTCGAGATACTGTCTCACCGGACCGTACAAATTCCCGTTGGATGATGCGGTTCTTCACGTCATGAGCGAGGACGTGCAAGAACATTGCTACCATTTCGTCAACATCGATAATTTCAGTTGAAGAAAGACCAGCCACATTTCTAGGTAAACGGCATAGAATTGCGAATGTTCGCCTATTCATCTGCGTGCTTTGCCGACACACAAGATCTGACTCGTGTATCATGCAAAAGTAAGCAAACTCCCTAATTCTATGGCGTGTATCGGGCGGTGTATGTGAGAGACGCTTATTGTTGTTCATTAATAGCTCCAACGTTAGTAAAATCTGACGTTGGGCCAACGTGAATGCAGTTAGGACTCCAATAAGTGTTTGTTCATCCATTACAATGTATGTAAAGTTCCCTAAAAAACATGTATTAATTAAATTAGTACAATATCGATATATTGTGAAAAGATCTGTAAACTTAGTAATATCCGTATTTAGTAAAACCATAAACATAGAACAAAAAAAAAAAAAAGATTATGAGTGACGAGAACATTGAAAATGATACATAAATTTAAATAAGTTGCAAATGGATGTTTATCCTATTTTCCTAATATTTTTCAACTCAATTCCTTTTAACTAATTTTCCTTTGTGTTTTTTTTTTCTTAAAACACCCCTAATTTTTAAGACTATTTTTTTAAGAACCGAACAATAGTTTGGAATTTGTAATTTGGAATTTTGACTTATAATTTTATTTTATTTTCAACAAATTTTACAATGTATTTTAGTTCTAAAATAAGTATTTTAAGAATAGAAATAAAATTGGTTGAAAATAAAAAAAAGAATTTAAACAAAACATAGAAAAGGTTAAAAGAAAAGAAAAATATAAGAAAAAAGAAAAATAAAGTTTATGAAGAAGTTTGAATAAGTTTGAACAAGTACATATCGAAGAAGTTTGAAGAAGTTTCTTTTTTTTAAAAAACCGAAGAATAGTAGTTATTGAAGAAGTTTATGAAGAAGTTTGAAGAAGTTTGAAGTACTTATTAAAAAAGTTTATTAAAGAGATATTCAACAAGTTTATGAAATGTGTATTCCCTTGATATAATTTAATTAATATCAAAAGTTGTGATGATTTTGAAAAAACACTATTACTAAGAAATTGTTCATATTTCAATTTATGATGATATTAAAAAACCACTATTAGGGAAGGGTTGTTCATATGGAGTTTTTGATATGCATTACTCAAATTTAAACCGATTTATGATATTCAAATCCCCTTTATTATCATATTGTAATGATATTGAAAAAACACTATTATTAATTGCATATAGAAAAAAATTAAACTGAATAGAAAAAAAATTGTTATTACTATATAGAAAAAAATTAAACCGAATAGAAAAAAAATGTTATTACTATATAGAAAAAAATTAAACCGAATAGAAAAAAAATTGTTATTACTATATAGAAAAAAAAACAGAAAATTAATAGGATACAATATGTAACAAAATTAAACCGAATGTTCTATATACGTATTATAAACCGAAACAAAATGTTAATTATAAAATTATACAAAATCGAAAAAAATAAATAAAAATAAAATACATTATCGAAAGCCTACAAACGGCCATTACAAGAGTACCTCTTCGGTTTTGTATTTTCCATTAAAAGCCTACAAACGGCCATTAAAAGCCTACAAATATTTTCCAACTCGTTCGTCGCAACGTCCTACATAAGACAATAAGATGATTATTATTTGTACATAACACACAATATAGAACGTATGAAAAAAAATACATATACATACCTTTTATGACGAAAAATGTTACTCCAAATGAAGATTGAATCGGGAAACCGAAAGAATAAGTTTATTTTTAATTTAGTAGCCTCAGAGTTTTGATTCCATTCAAAATAATGAATGGAATTCCATCATAGTTATAGATAACAAAATAAAGGACAGAAAGGTATACAAAACATATCACAAAAACATAACAGAAAAGGACACCAACCTAAAAGGGAAATTACAACATACATGCTAACAGTAATGAAGAATCAGCAAACAGAGAAAAAGAAAAAGAGAACTTACAAAAGATAAGTTAGAACCACAGAGAGGATACAAAGAGGGACAAGAATGCAGTGAATCAAAAGAGGAAACGTGGTAATATATAGGGGAAAGATGGGGCAAGTCCAAAGAGTCAAAGGCTATATATTGAAACCTACACCAAAACCATACACTAAAAAGAGATGGAAGAGACAACACTGGATAGAAAGGAAGAAGAGACAACACTGGACAGAAAGGAAGACCAATACAGTATGAAAGTAAATGAACAATGTAACAATACAGAGAGATAATAATAGAAGGATTGTAATAAATTTTGTAAGCAAATGTGAAGTCAAAACCATACAATAAAAACAGATGGAAGAGACAACACTGGAAGGTTAAAGCAATAAAGACATGACAACAATACAGAGAGATAAGAATACACTATGAAAATAATAGAACAATCTAACAATACAGAGAGATAAGAATAGAAGAAAT